>NC_056731.1:287418072-287778072 GCF_019279795.1 Protopterus annectens | reverse complement strand
ATAGCTATGTATGGTGCAATATTTTTTTTTTGGGAACAGATTGTCCTTTATTTAAGGAGAGAGTGGGATGTTGGGGAAGGATAGTAGACATATTTGAGGAGGTAGGTTGGGTAGGAAGACAGACAAGACAGATAAGACAGCATACAGGGGTGGCATATGACACATGTTGGGGGTAAACACCTTGGACAGGGAGGGGTGTTTGGAAATCAGAAGTCCATGAGCCCCCAAATGGAAACAGTAGGACTGAGGTCCCCACTGATGGGCAATCACCACTGTACCTTTACAGCCTCAAAGGTGGCTGTGCTGTGGGCCAAGCAGGAGGAGCATGTTGACCCTCTAATTGCACCACATGGCCTTCAAGCAGGCATAAACTCCTTTTGGAGCTCGCTATGCACCAATCCCCAGACCTGGCTTTGGGTGATGGTATCCTGTTCACACCCACTCCTGGTTGGGGACGAGCCCCATCCCCTGAGAGTGTTCCACCTGAAGGTGATGCAGGACCAGCAGATGAGGAGGTCCCAGGGTGGGTCCCAGATGTGCTGGGGCCCAGTGCCACGGCCAGATGAGGTGGGTGAGGTGGGTGAGGTGGGTTCGCTGGGACCAGCCTTGCCAAATGTGCTATGGTGTTGCAGTTTTAGAACATATGTGGGTTAGTAGCAGTCAACACAATCCAGAATTAGTTATAACAGCATGCATAGATATTGCCATTAACCCAAAACAACAGATTTGGAACAGTTGCTTAGCAAACAGAACACATGCATATATGGAAGCACAGTGGCTATTACAATGGCATGCAGGTTACATTGATAGCAATAGGCCACCAATTATAGTATTTCAACATGGAACATTAATAGAAACACATTTCAGTATTTGTTGAACAATAGGGCATATGTCCCAACAGTAGGTTTGGTGTAAAACATACCCATTGATTGGTGTGTTTAGATGGTGGGGCGAGAGAGATGTAAATTAACAACTTGTATATCCTTGCAGTATTCACAACTTTAATGATCATTGCTCTAATCATTACTCTACAGGTTTTATTACAATACCCTATGGCTTTGGTTTGGGCAGAGGTGTGTTTGTACACAGTGTATAATTCAACTTATAGCTACTTTCTACTTTTCTTACCTGGAAAACATGTGGGGAATGTTTGTTAACACTACCTGACTGTTTCTACACATATTCACAAAATCCTAGTTGAAATTATGCATACAGCTTCTACCACTCCCGGGATTTGAACCATGGCTGTGTCTGCTAAAAATACAACAATTTGTGTTTTATCAGAGTGAGCTATTGAGAAAATGCTGTCTTTTCCTTTAGTGTTTTCTGTGTAAGTCTCTCTCTTGCTTGTACAATGTGACCTTGTAATTACAACATTCTTATGCAGACATTCCTAGACATATTTTTATGTAGCTCAGTGTGGGAAACAGTTGTTAGCACAACATTACTATTGAGATATCAGATCTTAGTGAATGCAACATTTCATGCCATGCATTACCAGAGTAAACACAAAATGTCCAGGATTTAGAACTTTATTGCCAAGCAGTTACAGTTTTATTTAAATATGACCTATACGTGACTATTACGGTCATATTGTCTGGTTTATTCAATACAAACCATACACATTTTTTATACTGCCAGTTTGACATTCTACTCCTTTATATTTATTTGGTATGACTACTACAAGCAGGATTGTTACTCACCAGCCTCGCGTCACAGTCTTTTCAACCTACTGGCATGGGCTTCCTGATTCGCAGCCTGCTCAGCTGGAACTGTAATGAAAATAGAGAAATATTTAGGTATACCTATCCATCACATACACAGGCTGGACTTTGGTAAACAGATAGTGCTTTGAATACTTACACACTGCTGGGACCTCACCCCTCTGTCTTGCATCTTGGGCCCACTGTTCCAAGAGCTCCCTCTTCCTCCATTTCAAGTCAACATAGTGGTGCTGGACCTGCTCACCAGCCCAAGGGATACCAGTGGCACTGGTGAGATCATAGGTGAGACTTTCCCAGGCTTCCACTTTATACTGGGAGCCCTGGTACTGGTCCTGCAGCAGTCTCATATCATGTTTTTTTATCAGAAGTCCTACCATGACCTTGGACTCCTGTATGTCACAGTGCTGTGCCCAAAAGCACATGCCCTCTCCAACACTTGCCGTACTACCTACAGTGGGGAGCTACAACCAGTTATGAGCTGTATTCCCACCTGTGGGGTTTAAATATGGCTGACTTCCCACCCTTTGCTGTGATTGGATGGTTTTGAATATGCTGAGCTAAACTAATCTATGGGCAAACCTGCTTAGCTAAGGTTGGCAGTAGTTAAAGGGGCAGGTTCAACACTGCTTACCAATGGGCAAATCCACTTAGCTGGACTACTCATTGCTTAGCATTCATATGTACACAATGCTTTCACCTGGTCAGCATAGCTGTGCAATGCTTAGCATTGCTTATGTTTTATTTTATTGGACTACCACCTGTATGGTATTGATTCATCGTGCATTACATAATATAAATTTGTTTACCTTCCTCTGACATCCCCCAATGTGCTGTAATTACATTTATTCTTGTGTGACTATACTGTATGGAGCACTTGTGTTTATATGGGGGTTTCACTACTTTATTACACTGACACCTCACATATGGGCCTAATAGACTACTCTGGTTGAGAAATATCAGTTACTTCCTACATAAATATACAAATAAATTAAAATTGTAATGTTTTACATATACAAAATGGAAATGGCTTTGGTGGGGCTCGAACTGTGAATGATGATATGTAAGTTGCACGCTCTAACTACTACACTAGGGCACTTAGACTTCAGTTTGATGTCTGTTGCTACTTAACTTATTGTGCTGTTTTAGCTGGGCCAAGCATAGCTAAGCAACGGGCACACCCATGCAGCTAGACTTAAACTTTGTTGCACATGTGAAAAAAAAATATTTGTTGTGTTTTTTACTTCATACCGTTCAGAATATCCATGCTAATGCTAAACCTGTTATTCTATCAACTTTCTGGGTTTGTAGAAACAATTGTCCCTTATGCCTTTGTAAAGATTTCTTACTCTGATGGGTTGGGAGGTGTGCGTTATGTACTTCATACCTTGTTGAAAATTCATGTTAATGCTAAACCTGTTATTCTATAAACTTTCTGGGTTTGTAGGGACAATTGTCCCTTATGGCTTTGCCCAGATTTCTTACCCTGACGGGTTGGGTTGGCAGGTGTTACAAGTGATCTCACTCTATTTAAATTGCCATATGGCAATTCTGGTTTGCAGGGGGCATGTGTATTGTGAGAGCACTGCCCTCAGATACACCCCCTGCAATTGTACACAGAAGCATGTCCGTATTACAGCACGGCAGCATGCCTTCATGAATATGCATAGCGCACTGCTGTGCTGCATGGGAATGGTCCCTTCCATGCAGGAATAAACTATTCCTGCATGCAAGTTTACTGAATTCGGGGGACTGTCATGGATTCAGAAAGAAGCTCAGTGCTTGTGTTAAGGGCCCTGGTAAAAAGGTCTTACTCCTGCAATATGTTATTTTGAGATTCAGTGACACATTAGCCACAATGAGTAATTACCTCATTACTATCTAATTTACATGACTCTGAATCACAGTTAACTGCCACAAGTGCAGGTCAGCACTTTCATACTGTAGTGAACATTCATGGCCCATGTGTTGGTTGGCAGAAGTGCATCCCCTAATTCACCCTCTCCCTCACATGTACATAGTAAAACATAAATGCACACACACACACACACACACACACACACACACACACACACACACACACACACACACACGCACACACAGACACACACACACACACACACACACACACACACACACACACACACACACACACACACACACACACACACACACACACACACACACACACACACCATATGCCCTATACCTGTCCCTGTATTGTCAGAATGTCTGTAATGTCTCCTTTTTCCTGCCCTTGTAAACCACGGGTGATGTCTGTCAGAAATTAATGCCAGACATTTACATTTTCAGATTTCATATCTCTCAGTAAATGCATGCTAATTCATCCTCACATTATTTTTGTCTTTCTCTTGATTTCTTGGCTTTATGATGTTGAGAGGTATCTTACATATGCTGTGTCCCTCTCCACCTCCCTGTTGCAGGCATTGAGTAATGCCCAAGATCCTCATAACACTGTCATCCCCCAGAATCTGATATTGAAGCTGATCTAGCTGGGCATCAGCACCCCCTATGTAACTGGATACTGGACTTTCTCATCAACAGACCCCAAAAAGTATGTGTGGGAAATAACAGTTCAATCAGTATTACAATGAGCATGGGTGTCCCTCAGGGCTGCATCCTGAGTCATCTGCTGTTCACCTTGTTGACACATGACTGCATGGCCAAGTATGAAGCCAACAAAATCAGCAAGTTTACAGATGATACCACTGTCATAGGTCTTGTCATAAATGGTGAGGAGACAGTCTACAGGGATGAAGTGGAGCATCTGATAGGCTGGTGCAATAACAGCAATCTGGTCTTAAATGTAAGCAAGACCAAAGAATTAATAGTGGACTTCAGGAGGACTTAGGAGATACATCAACCTCTGGAAATTAAGGGGGTTGCAGTGGAAAGATTCAAAAACACCAAGTTCCTGGGGGTGCACATCTCAGATAACCTATCCTGGTTGACTCATATTAGCCACACAGTGAAGAAGGCACACTAATGTCTGCACTTCCTATGGAAACTGAGAAAGGCAAACTTGTCTCATTCCAGGAAAACCTGTCTTAATCCATCCTCAGAACCTTCTACAAGGGGACCATTGAGAGCATACTCTCAAATAAAATCCTAGATTGGTATGGTTACTGCAAAGCATCTGAGTGCAAGGCTCTCCTGAGTGTAGTGAGGACAGCAGAAAAACTCATTGGTTCCTCGTGCCCATCCATGGATGATTAGAATGAGACTTGGTGTGTGGGAAGGGCTGGAAGATAATCAGCAATCCTACTCACCCTGCCCTTGACATGTACTACTGCCTTTCCTTGGCCAGGCAGTATTGCAGCTTACACTGCAAAACATCTAGACTGAACAGGAGCTTCTTCCTTCTATCTATAAGGCTGCTGAACCTGAATGCCACACATGATAGTAAATATCAGAATAATATGCCACTGGCTGTGAAGTATTTTCTATAGTAATCATGCAGGAAAATTGCTTCAATAACTGTTACAGTTAGCCTCATTTATTATGCTATTACTTCCTGAATGTGCAATAGTCAGGAGTGAGTCACCACTCCATACATGTATATTATGAATATCAGAATATATTGCACTACAGCTGATGAAGTGCAATATTCTAAGCAATTACAATGTGAAGCCATAGTCTTGCAATACCTCTCCTATTGTGGTAATTTATTGTGTTGTTAATATTTAATTATTACTGGATGTGCAGTAGTCTTATTGTCATTCAAACTTTGTGTTCATTGTTATGTCTTGCATGGGGACCAAAGCAACATAATTTCATTCAGCTTGCATTGCTGTGTATATCTGATCGACAATAAAATATAAATCAAATAGACTCCCTGGTGTATTCACACAATGAGCTCCATATTCAATAAATCAAACACTTAAATAAGTAAAAGATCAAAAAACAAAAACTTAGGTGGTGAGAACTCTGTATTGAGCATAGGGAATTTTTTTTTTGGATTGCCAAATTAAGAGCTAATTTGCCACTGGGAATCAATTATATTACTATTGTCATGCTTGTATTAAAGAAAAAAACTTTAGTTATTTAAAAAAATATTTTAGCAATATGTTATTCTAATATTTAAAATTTATTACCTAAACAATCATGTGAATACATTAGTTATTTTAATAGGCATGTTTGTGGGTTGCAAAAACACTTAATTTTGATTTTATGATTTAAGAGGAAAAGGGATATATTTTTCCTTAAATATTTTAAATCATTTTCAAATAATGTTTAATTACTTGATTGGTGTCAATTATTTTCAATTAGTTTGCAGTGTGTTTTAGTATAAGTAAAGGATGTGTTGAGCATTTAGATTGTTCTGATGAAGTCATAGTTTGATAGGGATGAAAGCGCTTAACCTACTGCTATTAAAAGTTTTTGTTTTTTTGCCTTTTACTTATTTAAGTATTTGATTTACTGAGTATGGAGCTCATTTTGTGAAAACGAAAACACCAGGGACCCTACTTAATTTATATTTGGTCGTGTTTATGGCCTTTGGTCCAGCAGTTTTTGGTTACAAGTTGATTGACAATAAAATTTACTTTGACTTTAACTTTTGACTTTATTATTTATTTATTATTTATTATTTATTATTTTATTATGTAGTTCAAAACCCTTGTGATGCTAATTTATTAGTTATAGTATTTGTTTAATGTTGCTGTTTCCTGTGTCAAGGGTGCAATATTTTAATCCCCCCTTTGTAATGTACATTTTTTTTCTTATTTTGCATGTTATTCCCTTATCATCTCTTGTATTTAATGGTGCCATAATAAACTAATATCCTCTCTTGTGGGTGGGACTGTGCAAGTGTAAGTCCTTTTTAGTACATTTAAGGCATGTTATGTGGAGAGCATCCCTGGTAAAAAGTAGTCATGCCAACCACACCATCTTTATTATTATTTATTTATTTATTTATTATAAATTTATACATGTCAAGAACTGAAGATGGTGAGCGAAAGGAAAACTGCTCATACAACTGGAAAAAACTCACGATGGTTTATTAATCAAGACAACACAACTGGTTAAGCGCTTTTGACTGATGGTCAGTCTTCATCAGAACAAACAACACATATCATCTCAATGTTTATATACATCTCCTAAATCACCTTGATTGATATTCAACTTAATTGATAAAAAACCGCCAAAAAGTTTAAAGCCACATTTCACATTTTTTGTAATACACTGTAAGAAAACCTACCTTAAATCAAAATATCTCATTCAAATACACATGCAATGTGATAATATGTACAGTGTATATAACCTAATAGTGTAACTATAATTTAGACCATATAACCTATCTAATAATAAATAAATAAATGCACTTCTCTTGATATAATTAAAACTAAGTTTAAAATCCCAGTATCAAACCTGAAAATTACTCTAAAGCTAAAAAAGGTTTGATACTTATAAAATCATTGAGACCAGGTGGTCTCGTAGAATCCGTTAGGATTTGCCATTTACTTTCACAAGCGGCTAATTTCATTTTCCAATCGCCCCCGAATGAACAAACATCTATCTGTTCAACAATAGAAAACAAAAAAGTGAGTTTTTTCCAGTTGTATGAGCAGTTTTCCTTTCACTCACCATCTTCAGTTCTTGAGTTGTTGGTTTTTTCCAGTTCGCGGAAATTTATACATGTCCTTAAGGCACATTGTTAAAAATGTATCCCTACTGGCTAGTGTTTCCTCTTAACCTTTATCTATATCAATTGCTCTTAAAGCACCATGTTATGTGTTATCCCTGATGAGTAGTGGTCCCCCCATCGGTGTAAGATTTATGTGTTGTTAAGGCATAAGATGAAAAAAGACTTAATCTCTGGTGTCTAGCTAGCTGTACCCCACAATCAACATTAAGTTTAAGTACTGTTGAGATTCAAGATGAAAGAGTTATTCCTAAGTGTCTAGTGTTCCTCTCTCTCCCAATCAACATTAGATTTAAGTGCCCTTAACGCATGTTATGAAAGAGTTATTCTCCAATGTCTACTGGTTCTCTCACCCTGATCAACATTAGGTTTATAAGTCATTAAGGCACAAAATGAAAGACTTATTCCCTTGTCTATACAGGTTTCCCCACTCCTAAGTACCAGTAAAGCACAATGATGTAAAGTTATCCCTGGTGGATAGTTTTGCTCCCATCCCGATATTGCAGACTTTTCTCATTAGTCTGGAGGTGTGTGGAAGTATAACAGCCATCTCACTTCCCCCAAACACACTCACACATTTATTATACACACAAACACACACCCACACACACACACACACACACACACACACACACACACACACACACACACACACACACACTCACACACATGCACACGCACACTCACGCATGCATGCAAACACACCCCCACCCCACCCGATCTCACTCACAGACACACTTACACACACACACACACACACACACACACACACACACACACACACACACGTGTATATATATATATATATATATATATATATATATATATATTATATATATATATTTTATATATATAATATATATATATATATATATATATATATATATATATATATATATGTATATATGTATACACTCACATAGCTCCCTAATCTACTCCCTTCACTTGCTTCCCCACTGCGATCTCAGAAGCAGTAACACATTCACACATACTCACACATGAAGCCCCTCACACACACTCACACAGACACCCCATAACATTACCTGAGCACAAAACTCCCCTGCACTTAACTCTGCCACAGTGGATGAACATGAGCTTTTGACTACATTAATTAGTATGGGCAGTAAGGAGTGGCCTTGTTAATTTATGCAACCAAGCAATTCTCTGACTTGCTCAGCTGCATAAATGCCCTACTGCTGGTAGTTCTAGGTAGAGAATATGGCTAATTAGTATATGCCTCTCCCCCAGAATGCCCATTTATGATCTAGCACAGCCATATAACCTTTCTGAATTTGGACCACCAAATCAAAATGAAAACAAAAAGAGGTCTTTAGAGTAAGAATATGTGACTTTAGGCAAATGTATCTACATGCCTATTTGTATGTATAATTAAAAAGTACTTTAGCTTAAGAAAGTTTAACATTTACAGAGGTGAGTAACACACATTATAACTTATATAAGTATATAAAGTACTCACATCATAAACAGCACAAAAGACTTGTTAGTAAATAATAAGAAAATATGTTAGACCCCAGCAATCCACCAATCACAGAAAATATGGATGTGCCTCAGTCTAAAATCCAATTGGCTTGCAGTGTATGAAAATTGATTGTAAGCTGATTTGTATACATCAGGAGACTGCTTCAATTCATAGACACCCTCAATAGCTATAAACACCACTCTACTTTTTTGTAGTGAAATTGGTAGTATCACACACAATTGTGGTAGCCCATAGGTGGGGGCCTAAATGAGCTTTCAGGTGCACTGCACTGTTAGAAGACTTGGGCAGTATGGGACTCACAGGAGTCTATACTTCACAAGACCAACTCGGGCTAGAAATCTAAATGCATTAGTGTGTGTGTAATAATTTGTTATGCATGGCAATACAGGTCAGTGCTGGGAACCTGTAGAGTGCTGATGTTAAGTCATGGTGTATCGAAATGGGGATGTATGCATGTGTATGTCTGTGTAGTATGTTAAAGCACAGGGACAATGTTTGAGTGGCTCCTTGACAGTCTCAGCATGACTGACCATGATGAATGCAAAAGTGTGTGTGTGTGTGTGTGTGTGTGTGTGTGTGTGTGTGTGTGTGTGTGTGTATGTGTGTGTGTGTGTGTCTGTGTAACTTTGAGTAGAATATCAATGCTTCTTCTTGATTCCTAATTTTGCCTTATGTATGCGACATCAACAAAACCTGCTGGAGAGACAGGTTTGTCTCCCAGAGGCTGCCCAGTCTCTGGAATAGACTTCCCATACATGTCAAACAGAGTACCTCGCTGACACTCTTCAAGTGCAACCTTGATGTGTGGATGGGAAACCACAAATTTGTCCCAGGGGTTCCACCTTTGTCCCTCATTGATAGGGGTGACAGGAGCTGGCTGAGGTTTCCTTTTTGGGATAAACTCTTGGCTGGGGTAGTAAGGGCCCTGAGGCCATTAGCCTAGTAACCTCCTAGATCATAGATACCTATGATCCTATGATCCTATCACTCTAACGAGTAGCTGTTTCAGATGCCCAGTGTAATGAGTCATAGTCATGCAAATGTATGTGCAATGAGATGTTGCCCTTTTGGGAATGCATATGTCTGCTACTCAGTAAATGGCACAGATGTGCAACTCACTACATCAGTACTGGGCAAGTTACTCGGCTGTGCCATTTTCTACACATAAAAGTTATTATTTGAATACTGTCTAAATTACTTCTCAGAAGATCAATTAAAACCAGCATCATATCTGATATTTAGAAACAAGTTCTAATTGTCCATATTCAGGAGGTACACCTACCAAGACAAATACCTACAGACTAATAAAATATGAAGATATTAAAAATAACATCAGCAAAAGTGAGAATTAAATTATTGATGCACTGCATAAAACAAAACTTGTTTAATGCTCCTATTGGCATACCCCCTCAAACTTCATGTTGCAGGTTGTTTTAGATAAAAAAATATAATTTTGCTTTGCAATTTATGTATTTTTAAAAATCACATCAAGTTAAAAATAAATCGATAGGTGAGCTCAGACATATAAGTTATATATGTATATTTTAATATTGGCACAGTTAGAAAAGCTGTAATTAAGGTCTGAACGTATGCAAGAATTTAAAATATATGTCACTTGTTTTCTAAACATAACAGTAATCTGTTTCTATAACATGCCATTTGTCTGTTTTGTAACAGTTGCAATCTTGTAAAAACAAAATTATGATTCTTGCAGTACATGGCTATTTATTTAACAAACACATCCTCCCATAATTCTGTTTTACTATAAGAATACATTCTTTTTATTTTTCTCCTTAAACAGCCTAACTATACTCACTTTAAATACTCACTCTATCATTCATCCCTGCAACATTACTTGCATTCTTTAGAAACTAGTTTTACCTTTATATTCTGCTGTTCTCATTCTTTAGCTTTTTTTTTTGCTCAGTAGACAAATATGACTGAAATGTACAAATTACCATCAATGAATAGCACAGATTTTTGTATTTGCTTTTATGATACTTTTTTCGTGTATTTTTTTGTTTTCATTTTTACGACAAATTTTTAGTATTATTGTAACTCTGGAGATGTTTTCACCAGGTCACCAGTGAAAAAGAGCTCTATGCCCAGCTGGAATTTCTCAGTAAACAAATGCAAATAAAATAAATTAATTAAATGAATTACACTTGCTCTAGGAGTCAGAAAGATTCCCGCCACTTAAATAAATTGCCTACCACAGGTGGATCAGTTTGAATAACCATGAAAAAATGAGATTCAGAGACAGGTATATATCTCTTAATTGTTCTTGTTTAACACTGGTGCTTGGCAAAGGCACCCCTTACACACACACACACACACACACACACACACACACACACACACACACACACACACACACACACACACACACACACACACCCCAGACACACATCCATCAAGAAACAAACAAGCCCCCCACACACACACAATGGGTGACCTCTCTTTTTAGACAGAGTTAACTTTCTTCTACACACATGGAAATGAATGCAGATGAGTAGGCCTTTGAATCACTTGGCATTGTAAAGTGAGAACTGTTGGCATTTCTTGGTGAAAACACATGGCTTATTAGTATAATTTTCTTCAGGTTGTTTCATTATCATTTGGCCTGGCCAGTAGGACCTCCCTCTATGCTGACGTTATAACTAGAGGGGAACTTAAACGATGGGACAGTCAATAAATTTGGAAGGGTTACCACAAGAACAACCACTGGTGTTTAGGCTTTCCACTGATGCTAATCTTTTCTGACACCCAGAGTTGTTCTTTTTCTGCTAATCAAAGCCGGATCCAGCACTAGATGACCTAGTTAATAACCTAGAGGCCACTGGCTTGGAGGACCTACAAGCAAGGAAGGGGGGCCAACATCCCAGGGGCTGCCACAAAAACTTACATTTCTTCATTAAGAATGCACTCCGTATTTGCTACATTTCTATTTTAAGGGCACACACAGAGTGCATCCTTAGTGGCATCTGTACATGCATCTTTAGTACAATGCCTGCACACATAAACTGAAGTGCAGCACCCGATGTAAATGAACATGGATTTGGATGCTGTTGCCATTCTGCACATACTGTAGGAATAGTAGGCCATAGCTCTCAACCTTCCATCTCCAAAATGAGGAATACTAGCCCTCATAATGTGGAACAAATGGGCAAAATGTGGAACACATACTAATTGCTTACTAACAACTTCAACTATAAAGGTCATAGGGTAGTTAAAATATGCTGGTTTTACATATAAAGAAGATCTTTTAATGAATTAATACAATTAATTTCTATTTAACACATATTTAGCTTAAAACATTCCTAACACTGAATATGTGACAGACACTTTCAATGTGGAACGTCGAAGAACATGAAATTTTTAAGACCATAAATGAAGTACATAAGTACATTCCTCATAATGAGGTACACTTGAGAGGTACGTAGTAGGCTAGTGATGGAGTGGAGAATGCTATGTGTGTGTGTGTGTGTGTGTGTGTGTGTGTGTGTGTGTGCATGTGTGTGTGTGTGTGTGTGTGTGTGTGTGTGTGTGTGTGTGTGTGTGTGTGTGTTATTCCAGTTAAGGATGGCAAGTTGGTTAGCTGATTCAGAGTCAAACCTTGTACCATCTGTGAGGTTTGGGTGAAGATAGATGAAGGCTGCCAGCCTAGCCAGATAGAATTTTGGAGATAATTCTGTCATCTATAAATATTAATGTAAAAGAAAGGCTTGTTGTTTTAAATGGTAAAAAATAGTGTTACATGTGGAACTGAAAAAATGTAACAACAGTGGACTCTGCTGTAAGGAAGTTAAGTCAAGCATTTTATAACTGTCTTTGATCTTTAAAGTCGGCTCCGGCCAGTCTAGATGAAGGAATTTTTGCTATTGTTGTAGGGCCAGAGTTAATGGTCAGAATTATCATGCATAAATGTCCTTAATGGCTTTGCTTCCTGACCTGGTGTGAGCTTACTAAAGAATGTAGCCTGTTAGCCTGGGAACCCCAGGAAAGTGTCAAGAATGATGTAATGTGAACCAGGAATGTGATTTTAAAATCAGGGAGAATCAGAGAGCATTAAGCATTTTTGTCTTGACCATCCAACTCACCAGCACTGTCTTGCTCTAGATGTAAGTTTATCTTAGACTTGTGCTTTTCTCTTAGAAACAGCTAGAAACTAGAAAGATTAGACTGTTTTTCTGTGATGTCAGAACTGTACTACTGAATTATTTTAAGTATTGCACTGTGATCTCTGAACTCTTGACTAGCACTGTGTAGTAAAAAGTATTGTCTTGTGTTTTGACTGTTTGTTATTAAATATTTTTAAATCTTCTCAATTGTGGCTGTTTTGTAGAGATAATTTAAGCTCTTTGGAGTACCTGCATGCCTTTGGTAAAATTGTACAAAGCCACTCCAATAGCTTTAGCCATGGGCTATACTACCAATTGGATAATAATATTGCAAAGTAATAATTGGGCACCCTTTTAAGGGACTTTGAGTAGCTGATAAATATTAGTGGTTGGTGGCAGCTGATACTACCGTATAGTCTGGGAAAAGGGAGCACAGCTGGAGAACCTGTGCCAGCCTTTCCCAGGAGTGTCTGTGTGGTATTATAAACTCTTCTCAAAGGGTGTGTGTGGGTGTGTGTCAGCTACTTGGGCAGGGACATGAAGCACTGGTTAGACAGAGAGGGTGCAGGAGGTTTTAGCTTGCCCACTAGGCTGAGATCTGGACCCTATAGTTGTGCCAGTGGGGAGTCTTATTGGGGACCTGGAGATCAAGGGAGTGACCAGCCCCAGAGTGACTGTGAGGTTTGTGTGCTCTTAAGGGAAATTGCACTTTACTGTGTGTATTTGTTATCCTTTCCTACTATATGAGATGCCTCTTACTGGTGTTAGTGGTGAGGATTGAAGCTCCCTGATTGCTGGGCCAGGGCACAGGCATCACATATTAATTGTTTGGCAGTGGTGGGATATCCATACTATATATTAATTGGTTAGCAAATGCTAATTGGCTTGTAGTGGTGTGGGTAGAGTGAATTCCTATAGCTTGTGTACAGTGAGCTCTGAAGGTGTTTTTTACTCTAAATCAGCCATGCAGTGAATACTCAGAGTTCAGTTCACAGTTGTTTTATTTCTTTTGTTGACTTAGTCAGGGTGGCCACGGTGGTGCAGCAGTTAGTATTGCCACCTCACAGCAAGAAGCTCTCCAGTTTTAACCTTGGCTGGGGTGCCTTCTGTGTGGAGTCTGCAAGTCTGGTCGCATGGGTTTCCTCCGGGTGCTCCAGTTTCCTCCCACATAGCTAAAGAGACTTGAGTTGGAGGCCAGGCGTGTGGAAATAGAAGCAACTGAGAGACTGTGGCATCTAGAGAGTGAGGACAATGAGAGACTGCAATGTTTGCAGGCTGAGTAGAATGGAAAACTGCTATGCCTGGAAGGTTAGGAAAAGGAGAGGCAGAGGCAGTATGAGAAGGAGATGCTAACTCTTCACCAGAGCCATGGAGGTAATGGAGAAGGGATTAACTGGACTCCAGAAGCAAAACAGGTCAGTAAATTTCTTCCACAGTTTAAAGAGGGGAATAATTTTGATAGTTTAATTCGTATGTTTGAGAGGGTATGCAAACAGTATGGTGTTGACCAAAGGCTCTGGGTATGGTTCCTGACCCCATTACTCCATGGTAAAGCTATAACTGTTTTATCAAAAATGTCTGACTTTGCATGTTTTGATTATACTGCTGTTAAAAATCACTTGTTAGAATTATTTAAACTAACACCTGAAACATAGGAAAAAGTTTTGTGAGCATAGATGCAAGGCAGATGAAAGTGTGTGTGAATATGTTGCTGAACTGGGCACTTATTTCCATAGGTAGGTGAGTGGATGTCAGGTCACCACTTTTGAAGGGCTGGCAAACCTTTTGGTGAGGGAACAAGCCCTTAGCACTTTGCCTGAGGACATGAGGATCTGGTTAGCTGATAGACAATGTGCTACTTCAGATGAGTTGGGGACAAAAGGAGACCTATACCTGGCAAGCAGGGCAGCCCTGCACAGGAAAGGGACTCCCAGTACTGCTCATGGGTCTAAAGGAACCCATGGTAGGCAGAACAGACTGCCCCAACAGAATCTGCCAGTAGCAAGGGAAGCCATTAGTCCAGGTACCCATCTAGGAGTGAGGGATAATGTTTTGAATGCAACCAGTGGGGCCATGTGGCATAAGATGTCCAGAGAGGCAAGGTGGGGAACCAAAGGTGAGGGAGCCAGTAAGTGGGAAAGACAAATGCCAATAGTAGGTTGTCTTGAGACAACAGGGGTACTGAACTACCATCCTGCAGATGTCCTGATAGGGAAGGATTTGGATGAGGCAGTACCATGTAATAATGCAGTTACATGCAGTCAGGCTAGGAGACAAGCATGCGGGTCTGGTGGCCTGGGGAAGACCCAGACAGACTGCATACTTGCAGCCAGGACTGGTGAAGTGGTTACTTCAGCGAGGGCACTACCCTGTAGCAATGAGACTGAAGGTGAGCAACAACTGCTTGGGGATACTGATGGTCCCTTGGAGAGAGTGACTGCAAAGGTAAAGGTGAGTAGGAGTGCCCAGGCTGACAGTGAGGCACCACTGTCAGAGGATGCCAGACTTCCTGTGGAAGGGGAGCTGGGAAGGATTACAAGGAGAGAGTTGAGACAGGTTCAGCTCTCAGACCCTACATTGCAAAGCCTGAGGCAGGTAGCTAGAGAGGCACCTGATTCTCAAGGAAAGGGGAAATCTGTATACTGGGACAAAGGGTTACTATACAGAAAGTGTATCCCTGATGGAGGGCTAGAAGGTGAGAGAGTATATCAGTTGGTAGTGCCTAAATCCTACCATCTGGCACTTCTAGCCATAGCTCATGATATTCCCATTGCAGGTCATATGGGCATAAAATGTACAAAGAGGTGTATTATGCAGAACTTCTATTGGCCTGGAATTTCCAGAGCTGTAACAGGGTACTGCAGGACCTGTGAGCACTGCTAAAAGGTAGGCAAGGCAGGAGACAGGTGAGAGCTCCTTTGATGCCTTTGACTGTGATTGAGGAGCCATTTCAGAGGGTAACTATGGATATTGTGGGTCCTCTGAATACCCCAAGTTCCACGGGGAAAATTATATCCTAGTGGTAGTGGATTATGCTACACAATACCCTGAGGGGGTGGCTTTGTCCTCCATTGAAGCAGAGAAGATGGCAAATGCTCTGTTAGAGATTTTAATCAGAGTTGGTTTCCCAAAAGAAATACTGACTGACAGTGGTGCCAATTTCATGTCAGACCTGCTGGCTTGTCTGTGGAAGTCCTGTGGGTGAAGCACATGAAGACCACCCCCTACCATCCCCAGACTAAGGGTTTTGTTGAGAGGTTAAACTCTACAATCAAGTTCATGCTACGGGCATTTGCAGATCAGTTTAAGAGGGAGTGGAACAAATAATTGCCCAATCTGTTGTTTGCTTACAGAGAAGTTTCCCAGGAATCCACATGTTTTTCACCCTTTGAGTTGCTGTATGGGCATAGGGTGAGGGGACCTGTAGATTTAATTTGAGATGGGTGGGAAGGCGAGTGTGAGTCTCACAAGGGGTCTGTTGTGGCATACATCCTAAACCTCAGGACAAGGCTCAGGGAGCTCATGGGCTTGGCCCAGGAGAACATGGCAGAAGCCCAACAATAGAAAAAGGTGGGGTATGACAGGAATGCTGAAGCTAGAGAGTATGCTGTAGGGCAACAGGTAATGGTTCTCATTCCTGTCAGACACAACAAACTGCAAGCAACTTGGGAGGGACCTTACAAGGTGGTAAGAAAAGTAAGCGATGTTAACTACATGGTGGAAGTGCTAGGCAGAAGGCAGGGGCACAAATTGTACCATGTTAACATGATGAAACCTTACCATGATAGGGAGGCCCTTGTGCTGAGCATTTGCAGTGGATTGCAGGAAGAGTCTGAGGTAGACCTGGGGACTGATCTCCTCAGTGAGGCTTTGGCTGACACCTCAGTGGAAGGGGTAGCAATCTCCCAGCAGCTATCTCCAACCCAGGTTCAAGAAATCCAAGCAGTGTTGCAGGAATTTGGGGACATGTTCATTGGGAAACCAGGGTGCACCCACCTGGGGCAGCACCAGGTGGATACAGGACTCCAAAGCCCTATTAGGCAGGCCCCTTATATAGTGCCTGAGAGTCAAACAGACTCTGAGGGAGGAGGTACAGGAGATGTTGGAACTAGGGTTGATTCAAGAGTCCAACAGTCCCTGGGCCTCCCCAGTGGTGCTGGTGCCAAAGACGGATGGCAGCACCAGGTTATGTATGGACTGTAGGAAATTAAATAGTCACACAGAGTCAGATGCTTACCCCATGCCTAGGACAGATGAGGTCCTAGAGCAGCTGGGTGTGGCTAACTATCTTACAACCATTGATCTTACCAAGGGTTACTGACAGGTGCCCTTGATTCCCAGTGCTAGAAAGAAATCAGCCTTTATGACTCATTTTGGCTTGCATGAATTCACAAAGATTCCCTTTGGGATGAATAATGCCCCATTGACTTTCCAGAGGCTGGTAGATCATATCCTAGCAGGAGCAGGAGGGTTTGCCCTCACTTACCTAGATGATATTGCCATCTACAGCCATTCCTGGCCAGAGCACCTTCAGCTTGTCAGGGAGGTGCTGGGCAGATTACAAGAGCAGGCTTAACCATTAAGCCGAGCAAATGTCAGATGGGTATGGCAGAGGTCTCCTACCTAGGACATAGAGTGGAGAGTGGTAAGATAAGGCCAGAACCTACCAAAGTGGAAGCCATTCAGGCATGGCCTGTACCTGTTACCAAAAAGCAGGTGAGGGCATTCTTAGGGACAGCAGGCTACAGAAAGTTTGTCCCCAGTTATAGTACCATAGCTGATTCCCTCAGAGACCTGACAAAGAAAAAAAGGCCATATAAGGTAGTGTGGACCCCAGCATGTGAGCAGGCATTCCAGATGCCTAAAGAAGCTTTGGGAGGATCCCCCCCCCCTATGTTAGCCAGTCCAGATTTTAGCAAAGAATTTGTTGTGCAGGTAGATGCTTCGAACCATGGGGTGGAGGCTGTACTTAGCCAGATTTCTTCAGAGGGACAATAGCACCCAGTAGTTTATCTCAGTTGTAGGCTCCAACCCAGGGAGGAATGCTATGCAGCTGTAGAAAATGAATGTCTAGCCATAGTGTGGGCACTACAGAAACTTCAGCCTTATCTGTAGGGAAAGAAATTCACTGTTATGACAGATCACACCCCCCTAACATGGTTAAATAGAGCCAGCCAGCAAAATGCCAAGTTGCTAAGATGGAGCCTGGGGTTGCAAGCATATGATATGTCTGTGCAGCACTACAGTGGGATTAGCAATGCCAATGCAGATGGGATCTCAAGACAAGGAACAGGGTAAGGTATACTCAGATAGACCTAACACCCTCAAGCAGAGTTTCTCATGGATCTTTTGAAAAACTAGCTTGAGTTCTCCAGGGAGGAGATATGTGAAGATTGGGTGAAGATAGATGAAGGCTGCCAGCCTATCCAGATAGAATTATGGAGATAATTCTATCATCTGTAAATATTAATGTAAACCAAAGGCTTGTTGTCTTAAATGGTAAAAAATAGTGTTCCATGTGGAACTGAAAAAATGTAACAACAGTGCACTCTGCTGTAAGGAATCTAAGTCAAGCATTTTATGACTGTTTTTGATCTTTACAATCGGCTCCGGCCGGTCTAGATGAAGGAATTCTTGCTAATGTTGTAAGGCCAGAGTTATTGGTCAGAATTTGCATGCATAAATATCCTTAATGGCTTTGCTTCCTGACCTGGTGTGAACTTACTAAAGAATGTAGCGTTTAGCCTGGGAACCCCAGGAAAGTGTGAAGAATGATGTAATGTGAACCAGGAATGTGATCTTAAAAACAGAGAGAATCACAGAGCATTAAGCATTTTTGTCTTGACCATCCAACTCACCAACACTGTCTTGCTGTATATGTAAGTTTATCTTAGACTTGTGTTTTTCTCTTAGCAATAGATAAAAACTAGAAAGATTAGACTAAGTCTTTTTCGGTGATGTCAGAACTGTACTACTGAATTATTTTAAGTCTTCCTCTGTGATCTCTGAACTCTTGACTAGCACTGTGTAGTAAAAAGTATTGACTTGTGTTTTGACTATTTGTTTAAATATTTTTAAACCTTCTCAACTGTGGCTGTTTTTGTAGAGATAATTTAAGCTCTTTAGAATACCTGCATGCCTTTGGTAAAATTGTACAAAGCCACTCCAATAGCTTTAGCCGTGGGCTGTACTACCAATTGAATAATAATATTGCACAGTCCCGCGGTGGTGGTGCTGCGGTAGCATTGTCGCCTCACAGTAAGACGCTGTCCGGTTTGATTCTCAGCTAGAGCATCTTCTGCGTGGAGACATGCGTGAATGGGCATACCTTCGGTGAAGGTTGTGCATCAGGGCTAGTAACTCGGCACGTACAAATCAACTACCAATCATTAGCGGACTGGAGTTCTGCTGTGGCGACCCCTAACCGGGAAAAGCCAAACGACTCAACATTAATTGGACACCCTTTTAAGGGCCTTTGAGTAGCTGATAAATATTAGTGGGAGGTGGAAGCTGATACTACCGTATAGTCTGAGAAAAGGGGGCACAGCTATAGAACCTGTGCCAGCCTTCCCCAGGAGTGTCTGTGTGGTTGTGTAAACTCTTCTCAAAGTGTGTGTGTGTGTGTGTGTGTGTGTGTGTGTGTGTGTGTGTGTGTGTGTGTGTGTGTGTGTGGGTGTGTGTCAGCTACTTGGTCAGGGACATGAAGCACTGGTTGGACAGAGAGGGTGCTGGATGTTTTAGCTTGCCCACTAGGCTGAGATCTGGACCTTATGGCTGTGCCAGTGGGGAGTCTTATTGGGGACCTGGAGAGCAAGGGAGCAACCAGCCCTGGACTGACTGTGATCTCTGTATGCTCTTAAGGGAAATTGCACTTTACTGTGTGTATTTGTTATCCTTTCCTCCTATATGAGACACCCCTCACTGGTGTTAGTGGTGAGGATTGAAGCTCCTTGATTGCTGGGCCAGGGCACAGGCATCACACCATCAATACAGGACACTAGAGCCTGAATCCTTTACACTAAATGCCAAACTGTCATATGCAAGTGCATTTCAATGAATGTTGAATTTCAGTGTATTATCAAAGAACGCCAAAATGATACCAGGAGCAGGAAGCCAGTCAGAAATAATCCACAAGAAATAGCGTAATGAAATCTTTAATATCCGCTTTCGTCCAGAGACTTCTTCAGAATACAAAGTGGTAAAAACACAAACATTAAATACCTCACCAAATGGTTACTTGATTAAACAATTGATTAATTAGTTAAAATACTAATTGCTAAAAACCCCTGTTGTCACTTGAAGAAAGAGGAAGTAGCAATATTTTTGACAATATTTAATCTAGTACTCTTTAAAAAACACTTAATGTTAGTAGCTTCGTTCAAGCCGGGAGCTTTGTCTGCCCTCAATTTAATTTGCCAGAGGGTCTCCCTTTGCTCAACAAAGTTTTTATAATCCCCACCCCTAAGGTCTGATTTAACTACTTCAATAACCGTAAATAAAATTTTTTTTAAATTTTTACAAACAAGAGAATGTTTAAATAAGGCACTAGTTTCATCATGAGTTTTAATGCTGTATACATGCTCCCGAATACAGGTCTTAAGACACCTAGTCGTCATCCCTACATAAAATGCAGGGCAAGTACTACAAAAGTACTACTAAAATACTACTAAAGATTTCATTACGCTATTTCTTGTGGATTATTTCTGACTGGCTTCCTGCTCCTGGTATCATTTTGGCGTTGTTGTTTTTTCTCAGTGGTATTTTGACTGTATTATCAAAGAATGTTGTTTTTGCTCATTCACAATGTTTAATTCCAGTGTATTTTTAGTGTTGAGTTACTGTGCATTTTGAAAGACTATTGAGCTTCTATGCATTTAAAGGAATTTTGGGATTAAGTGCATTTTCAAGAACTGTTGGTTTTATGTGCATTTTTAAGGAAAGTTGAGTTTCAAGGGAAGAGACATTTATTGTTGCTCATACTAAGTCTTTTTTCAGTGTGTAACTATTTTGTTTAGAAAATGGCCATCATCAGTGTTTGTGCTAAAAGTTTTAAAAGCAAGTGTTGGTAGCACAACAGGTAGCATGCTTGCCTTTGGTGTAGTAGGCTGGGCATTCTGTTTCCACACCCAGTGCATGGAGTATTGATATTACAGTACCTTCTTAAAGGGGGTGCTGTACTCCTGAGTGTGTCCTCTTTTGGAATGAGATGCTTAGTAACTACAAGCCTGTTGCCAGTTTAACAGCCATTCCCTACTGCAATATTACCAGCTACCATTTTTTTAAATGTAGCATGAACAGTTGGTTCTATATTACATGATCAAAGCTTTATTTAATCGAATAAGTAAAGCTCGAACTTGTAATATCAAAACTGTAAATTGTTGAATGGCTGATTTAACCCAGGGAAACACTTCCCTTGGTTGTTCTGTGGAGTATGCTTTTTTCTCCAATTTGGAACGATCTTGGAGTTGGTATATTTAGGCAAGATATGGTGTGGGGGGAGCACATCAGGGGGTGTTGGGATGAAGCCCCCCACTTGATTTTGAATGTAAAGTTTTTTTTTTTTTTTTCCTGATTCAGCCAAGGGAAATGTTTCCCTTGGTTGAATCGGTTGTTCAACAATTTTAGCTTTCGATATTACAAGATCGAGCTTTAGTTATTCGATTAACTAAAGCTTTGATGTTGTAATATAGACACGAACAACTTATTCTTCAATGGCAGCAGGTACTGAATTTGTACTTGAAAGACTGAAATGTAAGCCACCTCTTCATTAGTTATAGATCTCTTTATTATGGAATTATTCAGATGACTTTTACCTCAGTAGTGATTGTATATATACTGACTGATATTGGTGGATTGTAATGACAGAAGTTTGAGTGGCCTTTTGTGGTTGAAATGTTCTGTAGTTGGTAGTTTTGTCCTTATTGTTTCATATTTTTTGTTTTATTGCTTACTGGAAAAATGTTCAAATCTACAAATTTAAAACACACTCTAACAAGTGGTGCTGTATTATACAAGGCATATAATTTAGTACAATCAGGATGGGGCATCAAAGGACACGTGTGTGTGAAAGAGGCCTATGATTTGAAAGCAGCCCAAAGGTAAACTTAATCCACCACTGACCAGATGCATGTGAATGATTCTGAGTTTCAAGAGCAGAGAAACGTACTGTTAATGCTAACTCTGTTTTTATTGTGAGACTTTAGTGTTTTGTTTAACAAATGACAATCAGTATGTGTGCTATAAAATGTGAAATAAAATGTTTAAACATCTTTAATCACTGCAGAAGTAAAGAAGAAAAGAGTATGCACACTGACAGGGTTGAACAGTGTTTATGGCAACAGAGGAGAAATAGCCAAATAATGGGACACTGAAATGGCTGGGGGGAAGGTCTGCTATGGGTCCCTGATCTATTACTCTGACTAGGGCCATACTTGATCAAGATCCTTGCTCATACCATGTAAAAACAATTTCAGTTGTGCACTTACAGTGAAATTGTTTTGCTGAATAAACTTCTTTCCTTGTTTAATCTTTTTATCTCTTTAGTTTAGTGAGTATGTCGCTATAGCACTTATGTGAAATTATATCAATATTTGACTATTTGAAAAACATCCAGTTGCAGCAGAATGCTTCATTATTCCTCTTAATATGCTTCAAGAAAAGGATAAGTCTCACCACCTAGATGAAAAATAAGATCTCATAATGAGCAATTATTTCAAATGTAAGAAAGTGCTGAAAAAAACAATAAATATATCCTTGCAAGAAATGCTAAATGCTTCAAAAAGTATGACAATGACAAAAATAACAACATCTACAATGAGAAATAAAATAAGCAAACTGTTGAACACTTATTAAAATAAAGTTGTTTAATGCTTAAATCCACATTGTTTTGTGGTGTATCAGATATAACACATCTTTTTACTTTACACTTTAATTACCTTTAAAAATCCTATGATAATCGCAATCCATCTGATGACTGAGCTCAGTTACACAATTATATGGTTCTATCATTTAACTGAGGCACAATAGAAAATCTGTCATTAACTCATTCAGTCTTGACAAAGAGGAGGCTATTTCCCGAGAGGTGTCCTCCTAAATCCTCTATTAAAAGCCTCCATTGTATAACTTGCATTCATAAACAGTGCTCTGATTTCCACCCATATTCCAAAGACTTTCAGTAGGTGGATTGGACACTCTAAATTGGCCATAGGTGGGAGTGAGCATGTGAGTGTGTGGTATGGAAAAACAGTGCAGCAGGGCTAGCCACCCAGCAGTGTAAACCTGATCTCCTAACCCCATGTGGAAAAAGGGTTGTGGGTGGATGGATGGATGGATGGATGGATGGATGGATGGATGGATGGATGGATTTGCACAGTATTTCAATGCAGCAATATTACTGTACAAAACCATGTATGTTAGATGCCAAATACCAGTAACAAAATTGAGTAGCATAATGTTGTGTATAGGACAGGAACATTTGTTCACCTGTAGCTCACTTAGCCTATACATTATTAATGCAGTTATGAAAATATTAATCGGGCTTATACCTATTTTACCAAACATTCATGTGTCCTGCTGGCTTTCCATTATGCAGCATGTTTTAAATATTTTTTTACTAACACACGTTGCCTGCATACCCTGAAAGTGGCAGTAGTATACTTAATGTAAATATTAAAATATGTCATGTTTAAACAGAACAAAAGAAATTTAAGGCACACCTTTCATGTTTCATAACTTTTTGTAAACTCTATGCATCCCACGGTGATGGTGGGGATGCATACCAAATCATGTCACATTGGAGATGCTGTCTTGCAAACTTAAGTAAAACTTACCTTCAGTAAGAATTTAGCATTGATATTAGAATAGTGTTAACATTAGCATGTACCTAAAACAAGCAGTCATTTCTCAGGAAGAGTTTGTTACATAACTTATTTTAGCGTCATTTTTTTTTTTTTTTTTACTAATACCCAGTTCTTGTATGAGTCTCCAAACATGGCACCATAACACTCCATGTTTACATTATTAATTAAAACATGAAAACATTTCATAATTTTTAGAACCTTCTGCAAAGACTTTTTTTTGAATGTCTTAACATCTGTACATCCCACTATGATGGTTGCACTGTGCATATATGCTAAAACATATCAAATGCTTTTTAACACCCAGCTTCTAATGTTGAGAGTAACATTTTTTTTTCAGATACTGCATGTGCAAATATTGCTAATGTTCATAATTATAGAAGGAAAAAATGCAAAATTGTATAGCTCAGAATGTGTGCACGATAGCCACCTCCTCTTTGCCTCATTTATACTACCATCATATGCTTGTGTGGCTGCATACTTATAGCATTCATGAGATATCAATCCCAATATAAGAACAGTATTAATATAAATAATTTACCTACAGCAAACAAGCAATTATATTTCTGGATGTGTGTATTTTGCACACATGCGACCAGTACACACACAAAAAGGCGTCCATAATTTACAGCTTGACTGTGAAAAAATATGTAATAAAAAAACACAGAGATAGATGTTAGCTTGTTGCTGTCAGATGCATTTATTTATTTAACATTTGTTAACTGGGGAAGTCTGACCTGGAACAGTCAATTTTCAGCAGAGGCCCAGGGAGAAAGACTCCAGATGTATCTCTTTGTCATGTGGGAGGAAATCCACATGAACAGAGGGAAGGCATGCAGACTCCACACAGACTCCACACAGAAGGCACTCCAGCCAAAAATTGAACCAGAAAACCTCTTACTCTGAGGTGACAATGCTACCGCTGCACCACAGCACCATCTGTAAAGTATACAGTGCATTCCATTATTCTCCATTTCCTCCTCCATCCAGAACACACTCACTACCGAGGTGCAGCAGTTTTACTAATGTGTACACCTCAGATGTCTGGCTTTATCTAAATTAAAGAATTGTTACATTATTAATGGGCATAGTAATGTATTTTCAGCACACTGTTGTTAGGTGTATATAATGAAACCATTACAACCTCCCTGCAAACACCCCACCCCCAAAAAGTTCAGATTAACAATTACAGTGACATCACTGACTATACACTTCAGATGTCTGTCTGTTAACAAATTACTCAAACCATAAGTAATAATCACAGACAGTTTTTTTGTTATCAGATACAAGGTGAAACTCATTGCAACCCCATGGTCCCCACAGAAATAGCATTTTACAAGAAAAGCAAAAAAAAATTATGAGGGGTATTTTAAAAATATTAGGCAACACCAGGGATGCTCTGCAAAATATCTCCAATACCCCTGTGAGTACAGTAGCTGAAATAATAACTGGGACAAAATTGATCTGTTCACCTGCTTACATTTATAGACACACACACACACACACACACACACACACACACACACACACACACACACACACACACACACACACACACACACACACACACACCTTCCATGCATCCATTTCTTACCTGCTGCTGTACTCTGATGATACAAAATGGCAGTATATCACAATATAAATGGCAAGTGTCTTCCAATCTCTAGCAATGTAGTTCCCACAATTACCATTGTTGCAAATTATGTTCTGCTTTTTCTATTGCAAAAAATAAAACTGGACCTTTTCAGTAAAAAAGAAAGTACATTCCAATCTCCAAAAATGAAGTGCCCACAACTATTGCTGTAGCAAAGCCTCTTACTTGCCCTATCACAGAAAACTAAAACTAGAGCAGTTCAGTAATGACCAGTGCATGTGGTAACACTAAGATGAAGGACCACAAATATGACTTTAGAATGATCTCAGCAGACCTAGCTGGCAGCATGAAAAAATATCCCTCTGCCATAGCTGCACATCATTATTTATACACTGCCTTGAAAAGCATAGTGAGACTGGCTACAAAGGAGTAGAGAGGTTAAAGTGTGCCTGAAGGAAAATGGAGAACAGGCATGATAAAAGAAATTCTGACATCTAACTTTATTTTTAAAATTTAGTTAAACTAATGGTAAAATATTAACTATTTAAATATTTCTGGAGATGGGAAGATATGGTTAAATAGTCTCTCAATATTTTTTACAAAGTGGTGATGCCTATAGATGTAGGAGGTAGAGTTACCTCCCGTCCCTCTTTGTGAGGGACAGTCCCTCTTTGGGCAGTTGTGTCCTGTGGAAAAAACTTAAAAATTGCAAATGTCCTGAGATTTTAGGACAAAAAATATTTCCAAAGTTTTCTTTAATAGTTACATAAAACAGTTATTTTATATCTGAAATACCTAAATTTATATGAAATTGCATAAACAACTCACATGTTACAAGAATATGCTTTGATGTGTCAAAAAAGTGAAGTTATGTCTTTTGCACTGATCATGGGTATGTTTTGCCCTGCAAAATCTCACATTTCTACAAAAATGTCCTACTTTGGGCATTTGAAAAGGCGGCAACCCTAGTAGGAGGCACATGAAAGCAGAGTAGAGCACACATTGTTTGACTGATTGATTGATTCTTTGTTCACTGGATTATTCCCACTAGGCTAGAGGCTTCTTTTCAGGAGAGACCTGTGCTTTTTTGTTATATCTTCAGATAATGGGATACTTTATTATGCTACACTTACAGATGACTTTCCAAGCCATGCATGTAGCTCAGTTTGTAATGTTTTTGTGTAGTAATTGATGTAACATTTACATAGTAAGCTGTGGACAGGTATACTCTTCTCAGGAGTCAAGGGAACTCTCTTCCTCAGACTGGTGTACTCATGTAGACTACACAGCAACTCAGATTTTTTTCCAAGTGGGCTTGAGATTTTAACATAAGAAATTAAAATGCATTGCCATTTATCTTCTGGACATAATAACACTTTGCTGATATCACCTTCTCTGTGTTTGTTATGCCTGCATAAAAACAAAATCAAGGTGCTTGGCATTTACTGTTACTTTTTAAAATTAAGTTTCTGTTCATACTTCTTAAAATTAGAAATTTATTTTTTATTGCTTCATTCAAACAATCTTTTTTCTCTACATAAAAATACTCACATTTGCAATTATCTACTTATATGAAATATGTAGATGAAAAAGAAATCCAAAAATGATAAATGTTGCCTGTGTCAGGATGTGTAAAATATTTACTTTTTTATATAGTTGCAGTATCTACACTATCCATGTGGTTGTTGTTGTCTTTCGGCTTTTCCTGGTTATGGGTCGCCACAGTGGAACTCCAGTCCGCTAATGATTGGCAGTAGATTTTCACAGTGCCATATTGCCAGCTCGATGCCCAACCTTCAACAAAGGCATGTCCATTCACGCATGCCTTTCGGAATGCCACTCGACCCGCGGGGAGGACATGCAGACTCCACACAGAAGGCACTCCCCGCACACTGAGAATCGAACAAGAGAACCTCTTGCTGTGAGGCAACAACGCTACCGCTGCACCACCACACTATCCATGTGGTAAATGACATTTATTACTTCTTGCCTTGCTTGCTTTTTAAAAATGAAATACTAGCCCAAGATCTTATTCTTTTTCCTAGTAATATTGGGAATGTTTTCCCCCTACTTGACCAATTATTGGTATATTAGGTTAAAATGTAATTTTCAAAATATCAGATAGAAAATACTTATTGGAACAATATTTTATGACAAAGAAATTTTTGTCTGTATAAAATAGGTGAAATACTTTTATTGCTTTATGTTACCAAATGTAACTCATTTTACAATATCCAATAGCTTACAATTAAATGTGCCGAGAACCCCGTTTATCTAACGTGCCTTAATAAAAGCCTGCATATTATGATTATAATCCTATGAAACCTCAGGAATTTATTTCAATACATTATTTATTTATTTATTTAGTCATCCATTCATTCATTTATTCATTTGTTTGTTAGTTTGATAACTGGGCAGGTGTGCTGTCATAATATATCCTTTTCTGCCATTTCTGACAAATAGGCAGATACATTGCAAACAACATGAAATTGCTTAATTATATACCTGCACAATGTAGTGAAAAATGCAAAGACATTTTAAGCAGCAGCAAAATTCTTAATTACATAAATTATAATGTTTGCTTAATTACATAATTTTACAATATTCATCATAACATGGTAAACGTGATAGTGCTTAAAATGTAAAGTTTATTACCAGCAGTTTTCTAACTCTAAATACTATTCTGCAGATGTTTACTAGTAACAGCAGCTAAAACAGCTAGATAGGATAAACAGTGATAATTATTATCAAAACTAGACCCCAAAGGATTATTTGTAATGTAATATTTAAATTCTTCTTGTAGCAAAACACTAATCTTCCTGTAGCAAAACACTAATCATTTACTTGCTGGAAGAATTGTTTAACTGACAGCCTTTTTGTTGCTATTCCTTAGTAAATATGTCAGATTTGTCAAACAGTCATAGATTTCGATATGCTCAGTGGAACTGTAGTTAGCCCCTCTCTATTGTAGCTTATTTTAACCATATAGCACTAGGTTTGCTTCAAGTAAATCTGCTTATGTAGCTTGAGGCCAGTGTCATTTTGTAAGCTTACTTCTGCTCATATTTTATTTCTTTTCATTTTATTTCTGTTGACTATACATTTAGAAACTTTATATCCTTGTCTCTCAAGCTAGTTTTTCACTATCTTTTTCTGATTTTTTCTATGACTTCATCTTGACCAGGGTGCTAGCCCTGCTCCGTTCGCCCTTGCTACACTCGGGCTCACTTCGCTCCCCTACCCTATCCTCATTCCCACACACCCTCATTACAATTACCTTTATACCTAACTATCCCTCGCCTTCCTGTCCCATTAGCCATTGCAATTCCACTTCCTGCCTATTGTCACAACCACCTTACTATCTGTCAATCTTGTCAACACCACTTCCTCTATACCATTGTCTCTCTACCTACTCTATCTGACCATATTTTATTCCAACATGTATTATTTTCTAATATCTTCTACACTGCTCCTTATTCTCTCTATCTCCACCTCTTACCACTCCAATCTCTCTGACCCACTCCTATGTTCACCAACTTCTCACTCATACAACATATATCCAACTACTTCATCTTTTACTATATCCCCTAATCTCTTTATTACCTCTACCTCAAGTCTATATAAACTATCCATAATACAGTTTTTTAAACCTTCCCACAAAGTCAAAACTATACAAACTCCATCTAGCATCTACTACACACTCTCTCTCTTCCCTAAAAACCTACTTTGTTCTGTAGACATCCATCCCAACCCTGGCCCCTCTTCTTTCCCCAAAACTACCTCTACACTGCCCCCATCTTACTCATCTAACAGTCACCAACCTCAGTCACAACAATCATCTCCATCCAAATACTTAACTATTTACTCATTGAATGCTCAGAGTCTAGCAAATAAAGTCACTGAGCTGCACTCATGGATAGCTCCCAATACCCCTCACATTCTCTCCCTATTTGAAACCTGGCTCAAGCCACAAATCTCAAATAGTGAAATACTCCCACCAGATTATAATATCTTTTGATCTGATAGACCTGTAAAAAAAGGTGGTGCCATGGCCATCCTCTACTCAAACATTCTTAACCTCTCACCATACCCTTCCCCAATTCCTGACTTCCTCCCAGCTGAAATCATCATCCTTAACTGCCATCTGAATCCCCACAAAAAACTTCCAATTGCCCCTATCTACCTTCCCCCTGGTAACAATGTGCCCATTCTTGAAAACATCCTATCCTGGTTGTCCCACAGCATACCATATGAGACACTTATCCTTGGTGATGTCAACATTGATTGGCCCAATCTCACAACTGACTCCCCCCAACTCAGTATCCACCTACACGGCTTCTACCAACTTATAACATCTCCCACTCGCTTCCATAAAAATTCAACTTCCAGCTCCATTATAGACTGGATCCTTACCAATTCCTCCCACCAATACCACAATCCCACCACCTTACCTGACTCCCTCAGTGATCATCTCCCTACCACCATTTTAAGACACTACTCACATATTCCTAAACCCCACCTTTGACAAAGATTGCTGAAAACTATCGACTTTCAATTCATCCCAATTTAACTCCATTCTCCGCAACATAGATTGGTCCATCCTAAAACACCTCCCCCTAAATGATGCTGTAAGCACTTTTAATAGCATCTTCATGAATACTCTAAACTCCTCAGCTCCCTCTAGGAAGATGAGAGTAAAATCAAACCATGCTCCCTGGCTCTCCAAAAAGACTATGCCCCTTATGAAATAAAGAGATCATGCTTAGAAAACCTGGACTAAAACTAAACAACTACCTTTTCTTCAAAAATACAGGCAACTGAGGAACCTTGCAAAAATATACAACTAATGACAAAAAGTTATACTATAGCTCTGCTCAGCTTAACAACAAATCCAAGCCTCGAAAATTTTGGTCAACTCTCAACAACATCCTCTATCCTGGAAAGCCCTCTAATCCCTCCCCATACCCTAACTCTTCCTCTCAGGAAATGGCTACCCTCCTGAATAAACACTTTATCTCTTCCATCCAAAATCTGGTAACTCTAAGCCAAACTTTACTTTGACACCCACCTCTCCAAGTCCCGCTAACACAACTTTGTTTTCTTTTGAGCCAATTCCCATTACTTACATCAAATCTCTACTACTCAAGCTAAAACCTTGCTCTCCTTCCACTGACAATCTATCTCCTAAATTCCTCAAACTTGCTGCTGACTCAGTTGCCTATCCTGTATCTATACTAATTAATCGATCTTTTCTGGAATCAACTGTCCCCACCCTTTGGAAATCTTTCTTCACTATCCCTCTTCATAAAGGTGGAAACTCCACTGACCCCTCAAACTACTGACCCATTGACATTCTGTCCCCCCTCTCCAAGATATTAGAAAAATGAATTCACTCACAGCTTCTCAATCACCTCCTCACACACCACTTACTTACCCCTACCCAACATGGATTTCGTCCTCACCACAGCATCACCACTGCCCTACTCTCCTTCACTCATATCACTGCAGAGGCCCTAGACAACAATAAACTCATTTCCTGTCTCTTCCTTGATCTCTCCAAAGCCTTCAATACTGTCTCTCATCCTCTACTACTACCCAAACTCTCAAATCTCCACCTATCCCCCTCTGCACTTGCCTGGTTTAATAGTTACCTATCTGGCAGGGAAGAATCTGTCAAATGGCTCTCATCCTCCTCACCTTTCCTTCCCATCTCCACTGGTGTTCCCCAAGGCACCATCTTGGGACCCCTTTTGTTTAACATCTTCACCAATGATGTTTACAGCTCATGCAAATAATCCTTCCTTATTCAGTATGCCGACGACTCCACACTTATATCCATCTCAAATAACATTCCTGAACTACACTCCCTGACACAACAGGCCCTACTATCGACTGAACAATGGCTCTCTCACAACCTATTGATCCTAAATCCCAAAAAGACCAAACTCCTACTTTTCCTTCCCCGTTCTCTTTCTCATCACAAAACCTCCTTTTTTATTACATCTTCTAACAATACAAACATCCAACCTGGCACCCACACAAAATTCCTAGGGGTCATTATCGATGATGAACTCAAGTTCAACCTACACATACTCCAATGTATAAAAAAAACAAACCAGAAACTAGGTCTGCTATATCGGAACAAAAAATTCCTACCCCCTGAATCTAGACTTACCCTGGGCCAGGTACTCTTCCTCCCCTCCCTCTTATACGCCGCCTCAGTTCTTACCAATATCCAGGCCTCCACTCTAAACAAACTACAACAGACTTACCATAAAATAGCCAGATTCATTATTAACTTCCCATACAATTCACACCACTGCATTTCTTTAAACTTTCTTCAATGGCTTGAACTTCCCCAGTTTCTGCTATCTTATCAATTTCATATGCTACACTCTCTTCTTTATAAACCCTCCTTCTGTCCATCTCTATCTTCCTTAGTCTCAATCTACATCCCATCCCAGACCCTCCATACTTCTAACCAACAATTACTTGATATCTATCACCCAAAGAGGTCAGTAGGCAAACTACTCTACAAACATTCCCTTGCACATGCTTGGGACAAACTTCCCCTTGACTTACGTTCAATCTCCCACACCTCACACTTTAAAAATGAACTAAAAGCTTATTTTCTCAATTCCAGAACCTGCCCTTGCCATGACCCTACCTAGTCTTCCTTCCCTTTATGTACCCTAAAAAGGACCATACTTAGTACCTCATTACACCTCTCTCTCTCCAATGTGTCTACTATGCATTTGCACAATTTTATACAAACAAAAAATGTTTATTGTTGACCTATTGAACTATATCAATGTAAAATTGTTACTTAGCTTCTTTTTAATGCAACCTTAACTTTATGCATGTAACCCAACATATGTGAGTCATTTTGCTATAACTGATATTATATCAATATTGTTTAAAATTGTACTTGTTTTAAAATATATTACTGGAGCTTTTCTCCTCGGGTCTACACTGAAAATGGGCCACAAGCCCAGTTGGACAAACCGGTTAACAAATGTCAATAAATAAATAAATAAATTGTAGTTTTCACATTTACTAAATACTTTTTGATCATGGAGTTAGGTTATTTAGGAAAAGATGTATGGGGTGCCAAGCTCTCCTTATGATAAGGTGCAGCAGAATTTGCTCCCTGAAAAAATGTTTTAGATTTTTTTTTTATATTTTGTGAAATGTAAGAAGGAAATTGTTCATAGGTTCACAGGGTCATAGGTCCATAGGTGTGTACTAGGCTAATGGCCCTGGAGCCTCTGGCATCATGCTGCCCAAAGTTAGTTCCCAGAGCTCCTGTCTAGCAAGGCCACTGAAGTGATCCCTAGGGTAAACTTCCTATTGCTCACCCACTCATCAAGATTTCTCTTAAAGAGAGCCAGTGAAGTGCTCTGCTTTATGTGAATGGGAAGTTTGTTCCAGAGTATGGTAAGTCTCTGAGTTAGGAACCTGTCCCTCCAGCATGTTCTGTTTATTGTGGTAATGAGGTTAAGGTCCCTGGAGCGTGTGGCATGGAAGGATTGGGATTTCTTTAGCTGTAGCATATCTTGCAGCTCTGGGTCTGACATGGCTTTATACGTCAAGCAGAGATCGCCTCTAAATAGGCGATAAGAGATAGAGTATAAGTGGAGTTTTTTGAGTCTGTCTGTATAGGACATGTGTTCAAATCCTAAGATCCTCTTAGTGAGGTATTTTTGTGGCCTTTCCAGTTGTTGTAGGTGTCTAGTGAGGTACATACCAAATGGGGAGTTGTATTCTATAATAGGTCTAATGAGGGATGAGTAGAGAGGGATTATGACCTCTTTCTTCCTGGATGAGTAACCTTTTGTAATGAGATGTGCCACATAGAAGGACTTTCTGACTACAGTGGCACTGTGGTTATCAAAGGAGAGGTTGCTGCCAACCTGTGTCCCCAGGTCTCTTAACACACCTTCAGTGTTTAGTGGACTACCACCTATGTGGTAGTTCATGGTCACTGAATTTTTCCCGAAGGGAATGACAATACACTTTTTGACATTGAGCTTAAAGCCATGGTTCTGGCACCAGTCACTGGTGTCAGTGAAGCCTTTTTGTAGAATGTCTACATCAGTTGGAGAATCAGTAATGGCTCCCAGTTTGCAATCATCTGCAAACTTGATCAGCCAGAGTTCCTTTGTGTTGGCTTGAACATCAGAGAAGGAGATACCAAACAGGAGAGGCCCTAGGACTGATCCCTGTGGAACACCACTTGTAACTGGTCGGTAGCCAGATTTGGAGTCTGCTACTTTCACAGTGTGGGTTCTATCAGTGAGCCAGTTGTCAATCCATCTTATTACATAGGGGTTTATGCCAAGTTTAGTGAGTCTATCTATGATTCCTGAGTGAGGGATGGTGTTGAAGGCCTTGGCAAGATCTAGGTAGGCTGTGTGAACTACCTTGCCCTCATCCACAGCTCTGGTGACAGACTCGAAGAAGTCTATCAGGTTGGGCAGGCATGAACTACCTTTCCAAACCCATACTGCGTGGGGTCCAGAGTTTGGAGATTCCCTATGTCCTTATTTATAAGGTCCATTATGATAAGCTCCATAGCCTTACATATCAGACTCGTCAGACTAATGGGGTGGTAGTTACCAGGGTCTGTAGTCGCTCCCCCTTTGTGGAGTGGGATGACCGTAGCAGTGTGCCATTCAGTAGGAACAAAGCCTGAAATGAGGCTGTGATTGAGCAGGGTACTCATATGGGATGCCAGTTCACTTTGTAATCTGTAGAACACAGCCAAGGATATTATCAGGTTCCATGGAATTTGTATTCTTGGCTTTGGACAGTCTGGTTTTTACCTGTGTAGCCATGATAATAGGGATTCGGCATTCCTCTGTTACTGTGATGGGCCCTTTGGGGGGTGAAAGGGGGGTAAAGTTCACACTAAACCTGTCAGCCAATATGTTGGCAATAGCAGTTGGTTCTGTATATGTATTGCCATTGTGCTGTAACTCACAGCAGATCTGAGACTTGCCATGTAGATTCTTGTCATAGCTATAGAATGCCTTGTGTTTGTCTTTAGAATCTGCACAATTTTGTTTTCATAGTTAGCTTTAGATGATTTCATAAGGGATCGCAGTTTTTTACTGAGGAGGAGTTTTTCCAGTCTTGGGACCTCACCCTTTTCTGCAATAGTTTTTTTTCCTTCTGTTGTAGAGTTTGTTTATGGTGGGGGACCACTAAATTGGCTTCCTTTTTTGGAGGAGAGTGTCTTGGTTCTGCTTGGTATGGCCCATTCCATGCACTTGTGTATGTGCTCATACAGTGCATTGGTGTATGATTCAGCAGTCATGCACCTATTTTCCAATTGCATGGGTGTCATGAAGTTAGCCACTTCTGTTTTTAGAAGCCCAAAATTGGCTTTGGAGAAGTTTTTTACGGTGGTTTCCTTTGGGGGGGGGGTTTGAGGGTGGGATGTGGATATCCATGGTGATTGCCAACATATTACCTGCAATAATGTTGTTGGAGTAAACATAGTGGTAGCTAAAACATAAGCATCATTAATAAAGCATCTATATCTTACTATAAAACTGACCAAATCTGTTTAGAAAGAATGATATTGTTTTCACCAAGTCCTTATTGATGCCTGATAATTAGTTAACAGCCAAAATCACAATAAAATATATGAATTAAGCAAGCAAAAAGAAAGAAAACAACAGGCAAAGCAATTAATGACTTTTGTCATGCCAATGCAAATAAAGGATCATCCCAATATTGATGGAGCAACATCTTGCCCTTATGATTACATAGGTGAAACCACACACGGTATTGACATGTACAAAATGCAGATGGAATGATAATTTTATCATGCAGCAATAAGGGGCACTGCTAGAATTATCTGATAACACTCAAGGGGGATTAAGTAAGCATACATACTGACACAATACAGGCCTATGTTTAATACAGAATAACCATGAACATCAGAAATGACCTAAATCTGTACAATAAGGCTTACTCCAACATGGCATAACATTAAATAATCTCTTCTATGTATAGTGTTTCATAACAAAGACATGGTTGTGAAAATTGCAGTCATCACACAATTAGGTAGGTCATCTTATAACGGGTCACGTGACCATGGACCATTTGAGTGCATATGGCATGCTCACTATGATGTACATTCATATGCATATTGGGGCAACACACATGTATGCTACACAAGCACAAGTGAGATACCATAAAAATACGACAGTGTGTAGCAGAGTGACCACTATGCTTATTTTTTAAACAAAAAGGAAAGAAGTTGATAAGTCAGTCAGTAAAGGGGAAGGACAAGAAAGGGGTTACACAGAAGGACCATGAGAAGAAAAAAGTGCCAAGGGGTGGGGGAGGAGGGTATTTTATTGTGTGGAATACACGCCATACCTCTCAGCTGCTGTAATTTAGGTATAGTACTGATTTTGCCTCTCAGATCTACCGTTGCTCCTCCTAAATGCAATAATATCCCTTATAACAGTAAGACTGTGGCTAGATATCTCATTAGATTAATAAACTGAGCCAATAAATAGATTCCTATCATTAACTATATAGGATCAGTATGTAAAGAAATTCTATTGTGAAAAATAAGAAAATGTTCCTTTCTCTGATGCTTTACTATGATTTTAAAAGATCAGTGTTATGATTTTTATGCCCGGATGTTGAGATGAATGGCAGGGTTCTTTTTAAAGAAGAAGCATAGTGGAGAAAGAATCAAGATGCCAATGCAGATAGGAAGAATGGTATAGGGATGGCAGCAAGGGCAAACACACAAACATATAACACAAAGACTGAAAGGGGAGGTGGTGATACAAAAAGGGGAAGGGCTACAATGGAGAAATGTAGACAGAAGGTAAAGAAATGGTGATGGGAAGATTGGACAACAAACACAGGAGCATGACAGACACACAAAACAAGGGGGTACCATAGTAAAGATAGGGTGGGATGAGGACTGCCTGCCAAGTCATTCCACTGGGGACCTCACCCAGAAGCCAGTCACTTCTGTAGTTGACATTATGAGTAGGCTCCACCATTATTGGCCAAAAGATTTGGGACATGAAGATATGCAACTGTGCCACTTATGTGAGGATGCACTTGAGAGTGCCAATCTAGGTCTTGAGATGCCAGTCCACATCGGTACTGACCAGCCAGTGTACCTCTTGCTTGGCTACCTAAGAGGACACCTCTGTGACACTCTTTCATGTCGAGTCTACACAATCAATTGAGAAGCAGCATCAGAGGTAACTAGTGAGTGGCATTCATTATCCTGCAGAAATGCTGGCCTGGGAATGGTTGTGGACCCAGCTGTTGGCAGGGAGGTTGATGCAGGCAATGGTGACTGCTGCCATACCACATTCTGCCCTACAACTGAGACTGCAGAATAAATAAACATAAAAAGAGGAAAAAAACAAACAAACAAACATAAAAAAAAAAATAATAAAAAGAAGATGGTCAGGAAGAGAACAGGGCAAAAACAACAATAGTCACTATGATGTGATCAGTGCAATGGTTATAACTGCCTGGTGAATTCCTATGGCAAGAGTGGGGAAGAACACTTATAGCAATGGATATTTACATTTTGATAGTGCACATTCATATAAGGTTAAACGCAATATAGTCAAAGGACAATGCATAAGGGCGGCCAGAATGACATCAGTTAGGGAAGACATGATAAATGAACTGGCATTCATTGGAAGGTTATTCAGGGAAAAAGGGTACCCTATAGATATGATAAGTGATATAACCACATATGTATCAAATGAATGGGGTAAGAAGTACCCACCACTTTTGGGTATTGGCATATATAATAAGAAAGAGAGAAATGCCAACAGTAACAATTACAGCAAAGCCTGCATTGTTAAATATGGGAAGCATATTAATGAGGTGAAGGACGTTATCAGTAATAATTGGAATATACTAACAAGTGATGTTATGATAAAAGATAAGGTACCTTCCAGACCCCAATTTGTATATAAAACAGGGAACAGCTTAAAAAGAATTATACAAATGAAATACAATCAATATAAAAGAGATAAAGTACACAAAGTGGGTACAAAGAAATGTGGGCATTGCAATTACTGCAGATATATATTTGAAGGCACTACCATCACTCTAAACAATAACATCAAGACAAGAGTAACCTTTAGTCATGGGAATTGCCAGACACAACATCTGGTCTACCTAGCTATATGCGACACATGTCAAAGCTACTATGTAGGGAAGACGGACCGTTATTTTAAAAATAGAATATATGATCACATATATTGTATCAAAAAAACAGGACATCAACAATGCACTGTCGCGACATATATTGAATAGTCCAGGATGCGTAGGATTTAAATTTGCCATCTTAGAGGTGATAACACCAAATCCCAGGGGGGGAAATATTAAAGCTACTGTTAGTGAAAAGGAGATCAAATGGCAGTTACGATTAAATGCAGCTACATCACCTGGACTAAATGAAGTGATCCCCACCAAACCTTTAGTTAGAACTTAATATCCAATTGCTAGCACCACTCCATTAAAAGAAAGATACTATAGACATAATTCCCCTGTTTCATGGATACTATAGGTTTTGACTTATAAAAAGGCTATATATTAGCAAATCAAAACATATGTATTAGATTCTTGGTACCATGCATCACAGGGAGAATATGAATAGTGGGCTTAGATGCATTACTTTCAGTATAAAGTGTGTATGGTTTGATAACATTTATTATGCATTCAATTTTATTATATAGATACTGTTTCACAATAACCATTTGGATTAACTGTAGAATAGAAACACATTTATTGTTATATTTTGATGCATCAATTGATTGAAGTTGATAGTAATATAACAGTTATATTTGGTGAAATACTACATCAAATTTTAATAAAACAGGTATAGGGTTATTAGTTTTCAGCTTTTTAGTTATGTATTTTTATGTCAGGATAAATGAATGTACATGTTTTTTTTTTTTTTTAAATTATTCTTGTTTTTAAACACTATTAATTAAGATGTATATAAGTGAATAATTGAAGAAAAAGGTGGGTTATTACGTATTTAAGTGTGAGTGATTCTATGTAGTATGTTCTGATAAAGTCTAGTTATCTAGATGAAAGTGCTAAACCTCTAGCCATTTTATCTCCATTTTATATTGTCTAAATAAAGGAAGTAAATAGTATTTGAATCCAGTTATCCTGGTATTTTTTACTTAGCCCTCGGGCTTGTTCCATTTGGATTACTATCGTTGGAATACAGGAGTATCTTTGTATAAGAGTGGGGATAACACTAGGGAATATTATTGTCTGCGTCCACTTTCACTACCATGTAGAACAGTTGCATATGTTCTGGATGGCAATGTGTTTTGTGTGTGTGTGTGTGTGTGTGTGTATGTGTGTGTGTGTGTGTGTGTGTGTGTGTGTGTGCATGTGTGCGTGTGTGCGTGTGTCTGTGTGTGTCTGTGTGTGTGTGTGTGTGTGTGTGTGTGTCTGTCTGTGTATCTGTGTCTGTGTGTGTGTGTGTGTCTGTGTGTGTGTATGTGTGTGTCTGTGTGTTTTGTGTGTGTGTGCACGCGCACGCGCGCACGCGAGCGTGCATGTGTGTGTGTGTGTGTGTGTGTGTGTGTGTGTGTGTGTGTGTGTGTGCATGCAATGAATAAGGAATAAGGAGAGAAATAACTGAATTGTGCACCTGAAATTTACAGCCCTGTGGCAAACAAGTGCATCTGGAATTGTACACTGTGGCAAATAGTAGGATGTTGCACAGGTCAGCACAGAACAATATAGAACATTCCTAACAATAACAACATAGTCAGTTGACAAGTAATTCCTGCTGTAATAGTTCACTAGAAATCTGAGTGCACTGCTGCACAGCTTCATGACAGCTGTCACACCCATGTTATTCCAGGAATATCTGGCACAGAGAAAATCAGAGTAATTCCTCACAAACACATGCATTTTACAAGACATACATGCCTGAGCACACTCTTTTGTGGGCTGCTGGGTAGTATGATGCTCATGGCCATTACCTAACTACAAAGCCTTTCACACCTCATTTGGCCACAATGCCCATGCATGAGCCAGTCAGGGTCTCATAAAGCAGAATATGTCTGACAATGCATTATATTGTATTATTTGTACATTTCAGAAAAAAGCACACTATATTGTCTCAGTAGCATAATCACTGAGTTATGAGCCCCTAACATAGCTCAATGAACAGCAAAATCCCCATATTGTGAAAAACTGATCTACGGAAATAGAAACATTACTGAAATCATAGGATATTGCACTGTAATGAATTATAGCAAAATCTACAGCAGACAAGTATATTGGTAATGCACACCACACTGCAAGAGCTATAAATGGCTGTTTAACCATACTGATTGTTAACACTGCAATAGCCCTGGCACACTCTATAAGGATCAGGTGAAAAACACCAGTAGGGCATAAGGAACAGACAAAATATATTGCAGTCCTGATGGGATATGTCCAATTAGCAAAGCCATGGGAATAGCGAGGGAGATCACTAACTGCCCAAGCAGGAGATGTTATAGTCCAATGAGGGGGATGGCTAGCACAGCAGGGAAAACAGGTGTAACAGCTAACATAAATGTAGACCCTGGTGATCCAGTGTCAGTGCAGAGAGGCTGTGATGCATACTGACATGGCAGTGGATACTGGGCCTGCAGTTCTATGGGAAAGACTGCGCTGTGAGCACTGCAGAATGGGCCAGTGTATGCAGACAAGATGCCCCCAAGTCCTATAGTCTGAGACAGTGTCACAACATTCATGTCATTGCATTCACAAAACAACACCTACCAATGGGGGTGGTGGGAATGGCTAGGTCACCGGTGTCATCCAACATGGTCAGATTTTGTATACATACATTTTTTTATGCTTCACACAAGTATATTGGAGTTGTTATGGCAACAGATGAATAACAGAGCAGTTAGAAGTACTGTAGTGCAAGAGATTAATGGTGTGCTACTGGCCCTACAGACAAATGGCTGCTACACCCTGAATATGAATAATGCTTATAAGACTTTCAGGGAGAAGGTGCCGCAAAAAATGGTGAAGCAGATAAATGATGTTGTGGATACACTCATACAATGCTTCTGAGAGTAAACAACACAAACTTACATGCAGGGAATAGGGTGCATGAAATAGCTGCTGTGAAGTCTGCCACCAGAGCTACTCCTGCAACACACTGTCAGCATCAGAGACAGAGCAATTAACACTCAGAGGTGACACTGAAAAGGACAGTGATTCTGAGGGTGTCTGACTATGGAAACAGAACTGTCTGCTGAGAATGCAAATACCAATCATGTTGCACATTGTTAGCTCATAGGCATGTAGCACATTGGTATCCCATCTGCCTGCTATACACAGAATTCACCATACATTGTTCGCTCATAGGCATGTAGCACATTGGTATCCCATCTTCCTGGTATACACAGAATTCACCATACATTGTTCACTCATAGGCATGTAGCACATTGGTATCCTATCTGATACACAGAATTCACCATACATTGTTAGCTCATAGGCATGTAGCACATTGGTATCCCATCTGCCTGGTATACACAGACTTCGCTATACATTCTTAGCTCATAGGCATGTAGCACATTGGTATCCCATCTGTCTGGTATACACAGAATTCACTGTACATTGTTCACTCATAGGCATGTAGCACATTGGTATCCCATCTGCCTGGTATACACAGAATTCATCATACATTGTTAGCTCATAGGCATGTACCACATTGGTATCCCATCTGTCTGGTATACACAGAATTCACCATACATTGTTCACTCATAGGCATGTAGCACATTGGTATCTCATCTGAATGGTATACACAGAATTCATCATACATTGTTAGCTCATAGGCATGTACCACACTGGTATCCCATTTGTATGAGCCCCTAACATAGCTCAATGACCAGCAAAATCCCCATATTGTGAAAAACTGATCTACGGAAATAGAAACATTACTGAAATCATAGGATATTGCATTGTAATGAATTATAGCGAAATCTACAGCAGACAAGTATATTGGTAATGCACACCACACTGCAAGAGCTATAAATGGCTGTTTAACCATACTGATTGCTAACACTGCAACAGCCCTGGCACACTCTATAAGAATCTGGTGAAAAACACCAGTAAGGCATAAGGAACAGACAAAATATATTGCAGTCCTGATGGGATATGTCCAATTAGCAAGGCCATGGGAATAGCTAGGGAGATCACTGTCTAACTGCCCAAGCAGGAGATGTTATAGTCCAATGAGGGGGATGGCTAGCACAGCAGGGAAAACAGGTGTAGCAGCTAACATAAATGTAGACCCTGGTGATCCAGTGTCAGTGCAGAGAGGCTGTGATGCATACTGACATGGCAGTGGATACTGGGCCTGCAGTTCTATGGGAAAGACTGCGCTGTGAGCACTGCAGAATGGGCCAGTGTATGCAGACAAGATGCCCCCAAGTCCTATAGTCTGAGACATTGTCACAACATTCATGTCATTGCATTCACAAAACAACACCTACCAATGGGGGTGGTGGGAATGGCTGGGTCACCGGTGTCATTCAACATGGTCAGATTTTGTATACATACATTTTTTATGCTTCACACAAGTATATTGGAGTTGTTATGGCAACAGATGAATAACAGAGCAGTTAGAAGTACTGTAGTGCAAGAGATTAATGGTGTGCTACTGGACCTACAGACAAATGGCTGCTACACCCTGAATATGAATAATGCTTATAAGACTTTCAGGGAGAAGGTGCCGCAAAAAATGGTGCAGCAGATAAATGATGTTGTGGATACACTCATACAATGCTTCTGAGAGTAAACAACACAAACTTACATGCAGGGAATAGGGTGCATGAAATAGCTGCTGTGAAGTCTGCCACCAGAGCTACTCCTGCAACACACTGTCAGCATCAGAGACAGAACAATTAACACTCAGAGGTGACACTGAAAAGGACAGTGATTCTGAGGGTGTCTGACTATGGAAACAGAACTCTCTGCTGAGAATGCAAATACCAATCATGTTGCACATTGTTAGCTCATAGGCATGTAGCACATTGGTATCCCATCTGCCTGCTATACACAGAATTCACCATACATTCTTAGCTCATAGGCATGTAGCACATTGGTATCCCATCTGACTGGTATACACAGACTTTGCTATACATTCTTAGCTCATAGGCATGTAGCACATTGGTATCCCATCTGTCTGGTATACACAGAATTCACTATACATTGTTCACTCATAGGCATGTAGCACATTGGTATCCCATCTGCCTGGTATACACAGAATTCATCATACATTGTTAGCTCATAGGCATGTACCACATTGGTATCCCATCTGTCTGGTATGCACAGAATTTACCATACATTGTTCACTCATAGGCATGCAGCACATTGGTATCCCATCTGCCTGGTATACACAGAATTCATCATACATTGTTAGCTCATAGGCATGTACCACATTGGTATCCCATTTGTATGAGCCCCTAACATAGCTCAATGAACAGCAAAATCCCCATATTGTGAAAAACCGATCTACGGAAATAGAAACATTACTGAAATCATAGGATATTGCACTGTAATGAATTATAGCGAAATCTACAGCAGACAAGTATATTGGTAATGCACACCACACTGCAAGAGCTATAAATGGCTGTTTAACCATAATGATTGCTAACACTGCAACAGCCCTGGCACACTCTATAAGAATCTGGTGAAAAACACCAGTAGGGCATAAGGAACAGACAAAATATATTGCAGTCCTGATGGGATATGTCCAATTAGCAAAGCCATGGGAATAGCGAGGGAGATCACTAACTGCCCAAGCAGGAGATGTTATAGTCCAATGAGGGGGATGGCTAGCACAGCAGGGAAAACAGGTGTAACAGCTAACATAAATGTAGACCCTGGTGATCCAGTGTCAGTGCAGAGAGGCTGTGATGCATACTGACATGGCAGTGGATACTGGGCCTGCAGTTCTATGGGGAAGACTGCGCTGTGAGCACTGCAGAATGGGCCAGTGTATGCAGACAAGATGCCCCCAAGTCCTATAGTCTGAGACAGTGTCACAACATTCATGTCATTGCATTCACAAAACAACACCTACCAATGGGGGTGGTGGGAATGGCTAGGTCACCGGTGTCATCCAACATGGTCAGATTTTGTATACATACATTTTTTTATGCTTCACACAAGTATATTGGAGTTGTTATGGCAACAGATGAATAACAGAGCAGTTAGAAGTACTGTAGTGCAAGAGATTAATGGTGTGCTACTGGCCCTACAGACAAATGGCTGCTACACCCTGAATATGAATAATGCTTATAAGACTTTCAGGGAGAAGATGCCGCAAAAAATGGTGAAGCAGATAAATGATGTTGTGGATACACTCATACAATGCTTCTGAGAGTAAACAACACAAACTTACATGCAGGGAATAGGGTGCATGAAATAGCTGTTGTGAAGTCTGCCACCAGAGCTACTCCTGCAACACACTGTCAGCATCAGAGACAGAGCAATTAACACTCAGAGGTGACACTGAAAAGGACAGTGATTCTGAGGGTGTCTGACTATGGAAACAGAACTGTCTGCTGAGAATGCAAATACCAATCATGTTGCACATTGTTAGCTCATAGGCATGTAGCACATTGGTATCCCATCTGCCTGCTATACACAGAATTCACCATACATTGTTCGCTCATAGGCATGTAGCACATTGGTATCCCATCTTCCTGGTATACACAGAATTCACCATACATTGTTCACTCATAGGCATGTAGCACATTGGTATCCTATCTGATACACAGAATTCACCATACATTGTTAGCTCATAGGCATGTAGCACATTGGTATCCCATCTGCCTGGTATACACAGACTTCGCTATACATTCTTAGCTCATAGGCATGTAGCACATTGGTATCCCATCTGTCTGGTATACACAGAATTCACTGTACATTGTTCACTCATAGGCATGTAGCACATTGGTATCCCATCTGCCTGGTATACACAGAATTCATCATACATTGTTAGCTCATAGGCATGTACCACATTGGTATCCCATCTGTCTGGTATACACAGAATTCACCATACATTGTTCACTCATAGGCATGTAGCACATTGGTATCTCATCTGAATGGTATACACAGAATTCATCATACATTGTTAGCTCATAGGCATGTACCACACTGGTATCCCATTTGTATGAGCCCCTAACATAGCTCAATGAACAGCAAAATCCCCATATTGTGAAAAACCGATCTACGGAAATAGAAACATTACTGAAATCATAGGATATTGCACTGTAATGAATTATAGCGAAATCTACAGCAGACAAGTATATTGGTAATGCACACCACACTGCAAGAGCTATAAATGGCTGTTTAACCATAATGATTGCTAACACTGCAACAGCCCTGGCACACTCTATAAGAATCTGGTGAAAAACACCAGTAGGGCATAAGGAACAGATAAAATATATTGCAGTCCTGATGGGATATGTCCAATTAGCAAGGCCATGGGAATAGCTAGGGAGATCACTGTCTAACTGCCCAAGCCGGAGATGTTATAGTCCATTGAGGGGGGTGGCTAGCACAGCAGGAAAAACAGGTGTAACAGCTAACATAAATGTAGAATCTGGTGATCCAGTGTCAGTGCAGAGAGGCTGTGATGCATACTGACATGGCAGTGGATACTGGGCCTGCAGTTCTATGGGAAAGACTGTGCTGTGAGCACTGCAGAATGGGCCAGTGTATGCAGACAAGATGCCCCCAAGTCCTATAGTCTGAGACATTGTCACAACATTCATGTCATTGCATTCACAAAACAACACCTACCAATGGGGGTGGTGGGAATGGCTGGGTCACCAGTGTCATCCAACATGGTCAGATTTTGTATACATACATTTTTTTATGCTTCACACAAGTATATTGGAGTTGTTATGGCAACAGATGAATAACAGAGCAGTTAGAAGTACTGTAGTGCAAGAGATTAATGGTGTGCTACTGGCCCTACAGACAAATGGCTGCTACACCCTGAATATGAATAATGTTTATAAGACTTTCAGGGAGAAGGTGCCGCAAAAAATGGTGCAGCAGATAAATGATGTTGTGGATACACTCATACAATGCTTCTGAGAGTAAACAACACAAACTTACATGCAGGGAATAGGGTGCATGAAATAGCTGCTGTGAAGTCTGCCACCAGAGCTACTCCTGCAACACACTGTCAGCATCAGAGACAGAACAATTAACACTCAGAGGTGACACTGAAAAGGACAGTGATTCTGAGGGTGTCTGACTATGGAAACAGAACTGTCTGCTGAGAATGCAAATACCAATCATGTTGCACATTGTTAGCTCATAGGCATGCAGCACATTGGTATCCCATCTGCCTGCTATACACAGAATTCACCATACATTGTTCGCTCATAGGCATGTAGCACATTGGTATCCCATCTTCCTGGTATACACAGAATTCACCATACATTGTTCACTCATAGGCATGTAGCACATTGGTATCCTATCTGATACACAGAATTCACCATACATTGTTATCTCATAGGCATGTAGCACATTGGTATCCCATCTGCCTGGTATACACAGACTTCGCCATACATTCTTAGCTCATAGGCATGTAGCACATTGGTATCCCATCTGTCTGGTATACACAGAATTCACTATACATTGTTCACTCATAGGCATGCAGCACATTGGTATCCCATCTGCCTGGTATACACAGAATTCATCATACATTGTTAGCTCATAGGCATGTACCACATTGGTATCCCATTTGTCTGGTATACACAGAATTCACCATACATTGTTCACTCATAGGCATGTAGCACATTGGTATCTCATCTGAATGGTATACACAGAATTCATCATACATTGTTACCTCATAGGCATGTACCACATTGGTATCCCATTTGTATGGTATATGCAGAATTCATCATACATTGTTCGCTCATAGACATGTAGCACATTGGTATCCCATCTTTCTGGTATACACAGAATTCACCATACATTGTTCGTTCATAGGTATATAGCACATTGGTATCCCATCTGCCTGGTATACACAGAATTCACCGTACATTGTTCACTCATAGGCATGTAGGGGGTCTGTCTGGGGGGGGGTAGCCATGAGAGTGTTTTATGGTCTCGTTGGAATCCCAGCAAAGAAAAAAATTGATTGAATCTAATCCCACCTCACAGTTGGGGAATGACAGCACTGCATCACCATGGTGATCCACAATACCACCCATTTGCAGCTGCACACTTGCATGTCCTTGTTCTAAAGGCTACCTCCCACCAGTGGCATGGTGAGCCAAATTCCCATCCCTTTCCTATAAGAGATACTGGCAGTATGGGTGTCTGGTTCTGTCCTTTTTGCCTCCCTCCTCAAGATGGGCATGTCCGTCCTCCTTTTCAGCATTATGTCAAGCACCCAGTTTACTGGTTAAACTCTGGTCACCTGGTGAGTAGTCACGGTTTGGTCCCTTGTTCCTGGCAGTGGCATAGCAGTAGTGTTTTTAGCAAAAGTCACCATTTGCTATTTTTATGGGATATAATCATACAGTTCTGATCCACTTCATCACAGTCAGCAGTTCCAAAAACAGAAACATTTGCTTCATACTCCTTAATTATACAGCTATCAATGCTATTGCTAAATGCATTCAGCTTTGATGAAACATAATCTGAACTTTTAGTCCATGTAAATATCTGGTTGCTTTTCAATATTTTTATTAATACTTAAAATGTTTTAAGTTTGTGTTTGATTGTGTCATACTCTTCAATAATATTAAATATATATATATATATATATATATATATATATATATATATATATATATATATATATATATATACACATATATATAGATCCCAGTCAGAAGATCGACTCAATAGAAACTTGAATGTCATATGATTGAGACCATATGACTGACTTTCTTAAAAGTCAAATGACAGAAAACAACAAACATCCACATTTTTGCAGGGGCAAGCCCCCAGGCACACCTCATATTATATACCCCACACCCACTGCATATTATATATACTAACTCTGAGATCACACTAAAGTAGAGAAAAGGGCAAATTCCCCAATCCCCATTGTACCGCAATCTCCATTCAAATGCATCGATATTTCAAAAAGCTGATCATATGGTCTCGACCATATGAAGTTTGACTTTCTGCTGAGTCAATCTTCTGTAAGGGAGCCATATTGATATATATATATATATATATATATATATATATATATCTGTATATATATATATATATGTATGTATATATATATATATATTTATAGACATATATATATATATATATATATATATATATATATATATATATATATATATGTATATATATATATATATATATATATATATATATATATATATATATATATATATATATATAAAACCCAGCCACTGGGGATGCACAAGCCAGTGCATTTCTTTGTGCCGGTCCCAAGCCCGGATAAATGGGGAGGCTTGAGTCAGGAAGGGCATCCATCGTAAAATTTTGCCAAATCTTTTCATGCAGTCACCAGTTAACATTTCCATACCAGATCAGTCGAGGCCCAGGTTAACAATGACCGCCACCAGTACTGTTAGCCAACAGGGTGCTGGCGGAAATTGGGCTACATTTGGCCAAAGGAGAAGAAGAGGCGGAAGACATGGCTGAAGGCAGGAAGAGAGGAGAAAGGCTAGGACTGTGGTAGTGAGGGTCGGAACTTTAAATGTTGGCAGTAGGACTGGTATAGGGAGAGAGCTAGCTGATATGATGGACAGAAGGAAGGTTGGTATATTGTGTGTGCAAGAGACCAGATGGAAGGGGAGTAAGGCTAGGTGTATTGGAGGTTGGGTTCAAATTGTTTTATCATGGTGTATATGGGAGGAGAAATGGCATAGGAGTTATTCTGAAGGACCAGTATGTGAAGAGTTTTTTGGAGGTGAAAAGGGTGTCAGATAGAGTAATGTTTATGAAGCTGGAAATTGAAGATGTAATGATTAATGTTGTTAGTGCATATGCTCCACATGCTGGGTGTGCAATGGATGAGAAAGAAAAATTTTGGAGTGAATTGGATGAAGTGGTGATGACTGTATCCAAGGGTGAGAGAGTGGTGATTGGAGCAGATTTAAATGGGCATGTTGGTGAAGGGAACAGTGGGGATGAGGAAGTGATGGGTAGGTATAGTGTTAAACAAAGGAATGCAGAAGGTCAGATGGTAATGGATTTTGCGAAAAGGATGGATATGGCTGTGGTGAATACGTATTTTAACAAGAGGGAGGAGCATAGGGTGACATACAAGAGTGGAGGAAGATGCACACAGGTGGATTATATTTTATATAGGATGGCCAGTTTGAAGGAGATTGGAGACTGTAAAGTGGTGGCTGGAGAAAGTGTAGTTAGGCAGCATAGGCTGGTGGTTTGTAGGATGACGTTGGTGATCAAGAAGAGGAGGAGGAGTGTGAGGGCAGCACCAAGGATCAAATGGTGGAAATTGAAAAAGGGTAATTGTGAGGTGGAGTTCAGGGATGAGTTAAGACAGGCACTGGGTGGCAGTGAAGAGTTACCAAATAGCTGGGTAACTACAGCAGAGCTAGTAAGAGAGATGGCTAGAAAGGTGCTTGGTATCACATCGGGACAGAGGAAGGACGACAAGGAGACATGGTGGTGGAATGAGGAAGTACAGAAGAGTATACAGGCAAAGAGGTTGGCAAAGAAGAAGTGGGATTGTCAGAGAGATGAAGAAAGTAGACAGGAGTATAAGGAGATGAGGTGCATGGCAAAGAGAAAGGTGGTGAAGGCTAAGGATAAGGCATATGAAGAGTTGTATGAAAGGTTGGTCACTAAGGAGGGAGAAAAGGACCTGTACCAATTGGCTAGACAGAGGGACCGAGGTAGGAAAGATGTGCAGCAGGTAAAGGTGATAAAGGATAATGAGGGAAACATACTCACAAGCGAGGAGAGTGTGTTGATGAGATGGGAAGAGTACTTTGAGGGGCTGATGAATGAAGAGAATGAGATGGAGAGAATGTTGGATGATGTGTGGATAGTGAATCATGAAGTACAATGGATTAGGAAGGAGGAAGTAAGGATAGCTATGAAGAGAATGAAGAATGGAAAGGCTGTTGGCCCAGATGACATACCTGTGGAAGCATGGAGGTGTTGAGGTGAAATGGCAGTGGAGTTTTTAACCAGATTGTTTAATGAAATCTTGGAAAGTGAGAGGTTGCCTGAGGAATGGAGAAAAAGTGTTTTGGTACCGATTTTTAAGAATAAGGGTGATGTGCAGAGCTGTAGTAACTACAGAGGGATTAAATTGATCAGTCACAGCATGAAGTTATGGGATAGAGTAGTGGAAGCTAGGTTAAGAAGGGATGTGATGATTAGTGAACAGCAGTATGGTTTCATGCTGGGAAAGAGCACTACAGATGCGATGTTTGCTCTGAGAGTGTTGATGGAGAAGTACAGAGAATGTCAGAAGGAGTTGCATTGTGTTTTTGTAGACTTGGAGAAAGCATATGACAGGGTGCCTAGAGAGGAGTTGTGGTATTGTATGAGGAAGTCAGGAGTGTCAGAGAAGTATGTAAGAGTGGTACAGGATGAGGTCTGCAGTGGGAGTGACGGATACGTTTAAGGTGGAGGTGGGGTTACATCAAGGATCAGCTCTGAGCCCTTTCTTATTTGCAATGGTGATGGACAGGTTGACAGACAAGATCAGACAGGAGTCCCCATGGACTATGATGTTTGCAGATGACATTGTGATCTGTAGTGAGAGTAGGGAACAGGTGGAGGAGACCCTAGAGAGATGGAGATATGCTCTAGAGAAAAGCGGGATGAAGTTCAGCAGGACTAAGACAGAATATATGTCTGTGAATGAGAGGGAGGATAGAGGAATGGTGAGGATGCAAGGAGTAGAGGTGGCGAAGGTGGATGAGTTTAAATACCTGGGATTAATAGTTCAGAGTAATGGTGAGTATGGAAGAGAGGTGAAGAAGAGAGTACAGGCAGAATGGAGTGGGTGGAGAAGAGTGTCGGGGTGATTTGTGACAGACGAGTACCTGTAAGAGTGAAAGGGTAGGTCTACAAGAGGGTAGTGAGACCAGCTATATTATATGGGTTGGAGACAGTGGCATTGACTAAAAAGCAGGAGTTTGAGCTGGATGTGGCAGAGTTAAAGATGTTAAGATTTTCACTGGGTGTGACAAGGGTGGACAGGATTAGGAATAAGTATATTAGAGGGTCAGCCCAAGTTGGAAGGTTTGGAGACAAAGCCAGAGAGGCAAGATTACATTGGTTTGGACATGTGCTGAGAAGGGATGCAGAGTATATTGGGAAAAAGATGCTAAGGATGAAGCTACCAGGTAACAGGAAAAGAGGAAGGCCTAAGATAAGGTTTATGGATATGGTGAGAGAGGACATGCAGGTGGTTGGTGTGACAGAGCAAGATGCAGAGGACAGGAAGAAATGGAAATAGGTGATCTGCTGTGGCGACCCCTAATGGGAACAGCCAAAAGAAGATGATGATGATATATATATATATATATATATATATATATATATATATATATATATATATATATATATATTTATAGATATATATATATATATATATGGGTCTACTTTAGATGCCCGAAACTGCACTATACCGAAACTAGATCTCCCGACACGTAATGCCAGAAACCGCCAATTACCGAAAGTGGTAATTCCCGACTCTGTTAATCCCGACAACTGTAATGAATGGTAGTACTTGGTACTTAAGTACCTAATATGGGATATCAGTATATAAGTGAACCATACGCTTACAGGAACATATCCTACGAAACTGGAATGATGGCCATCCAGTTCCAACATGGGTTTACTTCGCTGGGACATGATCGTTTTGTATATATTTCCCACAATTCCAGGTCCAACTTGCGATACATCTGCCATCATTCCCGTTTCGTAGGATATGTTCTGGTAAGCATATGGTTCACTTATATACTGATATCCCATATTAGGTACTTAAGTACCAAGTACTACCATTCATTACAGTTGTCGGGATTAACAGAGTCGGGAATTACCACTTTTGGTAATTGGCGGTCTCGGGCATTACGTGTCGGGAGATCTAGTTTCGGTAAAGTGCAGTTTCGGGCATCTAAAGTAGACTCATATATATATATATATATATATATATATATATATATATATATATATATATATGCTTGTATATTTAATTTACCACAAATAAATAAGCAAACAACCAATGACCAAGATATGGGACAAGTATGTTGTAATTGCTTTTTATCTATTAATTAAGCAGTGTTATTCATTGGCTATTACTGCTTTTTAATCTGCATTGTGTTGATGTGCTGTTGTCTGATGAAGCGGTTTCCAACCGTTAAAGCACTTACCTTGTGAGATTAAACTTTGTTTTTATTTTTATTTGAAGTTTTTATTATTTTTTGCTGCCTCGCTGGGACTGACCTTGTGTTTTTTTCTGAATTTACCACAAATAGACTTAATGTGGATTCCAGCTCTGCTTCTGTTACACTCATGTCTTCTATCCTTAATGTCATTAAGATCATTAATGCTGCAATGTAACATTTCTTATTAAATGTGCCTGCTTACGTCTCATAGTTACATTTTACTTCAAGTTTCAAACTGCATGGAGCCATTTCCCTTTATCTATAGGCAGTGAAACTGTTAACTGAGTAAAGAGGTCAATGCAGCCCACCAGTAAAAGTTTCACAAGTCGAAGGATTTTCATCTTCCAGCAGTAAGGCTTTGTTATTAGTCCTGTTCACAGAGTTCAGAGGAAAAAAAGCATCTTATCACCCAGAAGAAGAAGAAGATAAAAAGCTCTCAGAATGGCAAACTACTTCAGAACCAATGGAAATGTTTACTACTGAAAGAAAATCAGTTATAGTTGTACAAGAAATAAAACAAAAGCTCAAGGAAAAAAAAAAAAAAAAAAAAAAAAAAAGCCAATGTGAGAAGTAAAATAAATCACTGATAAACTACTTCATAAAACTGTTTAAAACTCAAATTGTTCTGCATTTCACACTCCGTATTGCATTGTCCTTTGCCAACTGTTTTATTTTGATTTAAAATTAAAGTCCTTTAAAAATCAAATAACATCTACATATCAATCAAGACATGAGGTCATTTGTGCAAAAATAGAGCTCCATTTTTAATAAAGGCTCAACATAAATATTTGATTTAGATCTGACCAATCTTAGCACAGATATTTAAAACACTGACTCTTGCTAAATAAAAACAACAGTAAACTGTCACTACCACCTCACATCATTCCATTTTGTAACCGTTTTAAACCCATAAAGAACACATTATAATGCTTACTATGCATTTGCTATATGTTCTGCTAAAACACTGTGCCTGGCTTTCTTCTACTCTTTCCCTAAAAGCAAAACATTTTCTTATGCAGAAAAATTAGTATTTGCAAATAGCAAGCATTTCAGATATGTGGACGAAGAAGTACACGATCCAAGTAACTGATAAACATTACCTGCATGGCTGCATCACAATGTACAAAGGATTTATATTTCTTTATATGATTGCCATACTTACACTGGTCACGTGGATAAGTGTTACTAATACTGTCACCTACCTTGATTTATAGAAGAGTGATGTTGCTGGGCTCTTTAAAAAAAAAAGAAAAACTGCAGAAGCTGCCTAGTAGGGAGGGCAGTCTGCAAACTGGCCTTTATTTATTTCACTAAGCCCACCATTCCTAATATGCCCATAGACAGACATAGACATTTCACTACTAGGTATGCTTTGTTTGACTTGAGTTTAGAGTTATAGCAAACAAATCAGGCTAACATCATTTCAACATTCCTGGTTCCATGGCAGATTGGGATAAAACCCTGACTGTGACCCAGGCAACCTGAAGTTTAATGGCTCAAGCAACAAAAGAGGTGGATAGGAGGGTTGGATTTGATTGTCTTATTCTAGCTTAGCCATCCTGAGGTGGGAGAGAAAATGGGAGGAGCATGTACTTGGTTACATCTTTATGGTTCATCCTTGGCAGAGACTGTAAATGCATGGGGGTTGTCTACAAGTTAAGCAGGGGGTGGCTGAGTAAAGGATGAAGCCATAAATGACAGACAGTAGTACCCATTACATGCCAAAACCATGGACATTATATGCATACATACGGGGAGGGGGATATAAGCATTAAGAGGGAAAGACTCCCACAGAATCAGTCTGATGCTATCCCAGGATGCCATGGGCAGACACAGTTTGTGGAATGAAGTCTCGTTCAGTAGATCCAGTGAAGAAGGAGAGCCCTTAGGAGACCAGAGGCAGCTGACAGTCAAATGTGAGGGAAGCCAAAACTGCTGCAAAAAATATACAAAAACATAGCATTGAATCAACTTTGTTGCAAATTCTTCACATATAAATTGGAATTATACCCAAGTCCCTGCTTGAGATCCAACAGAAGTCAGAAAATTAGCTAAACTATAGCCATACAGCCAGCTGTTAGGAACAAGATTTGGGTGAATATCAGGGAAGAGTAAAATGGCAACCAGAGTGAAATGTAGATACCATCTGTAAGCAGGGTTTATGCTCTTTTTATGCTTTAAGAACAACTTCATAGCGGACACTTGTACAGAAAAAATGGAGTTAGGTGACAACAGGCTATTAAAATCCTATCCAGATAACATAAGTGATTTTGAAGTTAAAGAAATTAGTTCTGTCTTTGGAATGAATACGTCATTGAGGATACAAAAGCTTGCACAGCCAATTGAAAATTATTTTTTTATGCTTTGTCATTTACCTAAACAGGCTAGTAGAATGATATATGCTGATATCTGAGCAGTATTATTTTGTATTGTTTTCTCTTGATTAATTTGCACAGAAAATTGGATCAACTTTCCCCTTCAACTAACACGAAAACACTAAACTGCTACAAACAGCTCCGTTAGCTTAGTGGTTAGAGTCACGGCTTAGCATGTAGTAGGTGTACAGTTTGAATACCAAGACAGGCCATTTGCTGACCCTCTTCAAGTGCAACCTTGATGAGTGGATGGTAAACCACAAGTGTCCCAGGGGTTCCACGTTTGTCCCTCATTGACAGGGGTGACAGTGCTGACTGAAGTTTCTTTTTTGGGGATAAACTCTTGGCTAGGCTTGTAAGGGCCCCAGGGCCATTAGCCTAATAACCTCCTGTGATCCAATGATCCTATAAGTTAGAAGACTTACTAAGGCACACATTCCTAATTCATTGTCATGGTTGTTGCATATATAAACTAATGGCAATTTATCAAAATCCATATTTCATAACTGTCCCAAATAGAAATAATTAATTATTATGATACTAGAAGTAAAATGGGTTGATAATGAAAAGAACTGCACATTATAACATGAATGCTTTTTGTAATATTATAGCAATAACTGATGAATGGGTGTGGTATATTGAAGGTCTGCATACAGATGGTGTGGTTTAATCATGACTGAAAATAAAAGTTATCCAGCAACAAGTGAGCTGTGAGAAATAGTAAAGTTTATTCAAACTTCATAAAGACTGAAGCACAATTGATTGAACAAAGGCAACTGTGGGTAACCTAGGAGTCGGTTATTACTATTACACAATGACATCATTTAATAAACAAAATACTTACTTTTCTTAAATAATGTCTTTGTATAACAGTGCTGTGGTGTTCTTTCATGTTGTTTTTGTATTTTGCTGCATTGTTAGTGTACTGTACATGTGTAGGAAACTTGTCTTTGTACACTGACGCAGCACATTAGTGCTTGGAAACCAGGCTGATCAATCAACATGCACGTCTTTGAATGTTAACAAGCTGCCATTGTATAATATTGGATTTGTTACCGCTTGTACTGAGGATATTAAATAATTCCTTGTATTAAGTGATGATATCTGATATATCCACATTTAGAGCATCTGCTAGAAACAATATGAAAGCATTACATTGAAAAGAACATTTGTCTCAAGTAATAGTAAGCTAAGTTCAGTAGTTATATTTAATAAGAGTAAGATGAAGGACAAAGCTTTCCAGAAGATAAAGAAACCAAATATAAGAGCTCCAAATTCTAGCCATGATAAGTTGAACAAAGATATGATATCAAAGTATGAAAGCTTTATAAGATACTGAAATAGATACTATGTTACTATCACAGCCACTACAATTGGTACATTACTACAGGCTCTGTAATACCACAAGAGCTTGTATGTGCACCAGCATATATCCTGAATGGTACTACACAGAATGCATAACCTGTATGTGATGAAACGCTACACATTGAAAATCATATACCACAAGTAACTCATGAAGCCTCGAAAGAATTCATTGAAAGCTGTGGAACAAAGTCCCTAGTAATACTCTATTCAGAAATCATAGTGTCAAGCTTAACATCCAAAAAATATACAGAGCATAACAGTAACGGTTATGAATTAAACAATGCAGATTGCTTTGTGTCAACCCCCCCCCCCCAGAAAATAAAATGTATATATATATATATATATATATATATATATATATATATATATATATATATATATATATATATATATATATATATATATATATATATATAATACAATGACAAATGAAAAACTATATGCAATATTTATAAAGCTTTTCCAATATATAAATCACAATTATACATGTACATCATTTTAGGAAAAAATTGCTGACAATTAATTGTTAAATATACTTATACATAAACTTAACAATTTTAAATTGATCCACAATCCAAAATTAGGCTTTTTGCCATTTGATTTTAAAGGTATAGCATGCATTTATTTCTACTGGCCTGGTTTCCAAGTGTCCATATTCACGCCAGGTCTAGCAGCAAATCTCCTACCTTCCTCATTTACTACAATATGGCTGGGACCAGTCATGAATCCTGGGAGCTTGGTTATCTTTGCATCCAACCAAGGTTTGTTTTACAAACAGTACCAGAAACACTAGCTCCAGGGATCCAAATTTTACTTGTGACATATATAGAACATGCAGGAGAGACTGATAATAGTCCCAAAGGATTCACACATTATAGAATAGGCTTCCCATCCATATAATACAGAGTTCATCCAAGACCATATTCAAACAAAACCTTGACAATTATATGGGAAATTGTAAATGCAACCCTAGTCTGGTCCCCATATCCCTTATGGACAGAGGCTATCAATAAGAAAAGTATTATGCTGACTAACACCCCCCCCACACAAATTCTTAGCCATCTACTCTCTAATATGCATGTATGACATTTGGGACCCAATGGTCTAGGAGTATGCAGCTAGGTTTATAAGGGATCTAGTGGTCATTAGCCTATTAAGAACTTATGAACATATGAATATGCTTTACCCATTCTCTTCCCTGCTCCAGATACCTACGTCTGGGGGCAACTTTCCTCTTTAGACCATGCCTCTCCTTGTGAAGTGTCATTGTCAAATTCATTCCCACCCAGGATGGGCACATCCATCCCTCCTTGCTGCTCTGTCAGTCACCAGAACCACTAATCAAACCCAGGTCACCTGGGCTGTAGTCAGGGCTTTATCCCTATATGCGACCAGAGTGTCTAACCTTCAGTTCCTTTTGGCATACAACAGTGGTTGTTTAAGAAAATCACTGAAGTTTGGTGGTGTTTAATTTTTCCAACATGATGTCATTATCTTTCTAGCTATTGCAAGTAAAGTCTACATCAAAGGCTAGTGTGAGACATTTACATAAGTAGATAATGGAGCATTTGCTAATATCAAAGTGCTAGATATTATATACCTGTCGGACTACAATGCTTTTAAATAAGAACAAGAATTCTCCTAAAATTTGCTATTTTTTTACATTTTAAAAATATATGGCACTAATCAGCCTTAACAGGTTTCTTACAGCTCCAACAAAAATTTTCAATAGTTTTGAACATTTTAGCAATTTTATGAGGAATGATAAAAACTCTATGCAAGTATCCCCAAGTGAAACATTTCCAGAATGAAATAAATATTATGCTAACAGACTTTAATATTATATTATTATCATTATTAATGTTGTTTATGATTAATAAAATTGCAGTATTTGTTATTGTTTGACATCAAGTTGTAAGAGTAAGTTATACAACTTTGAAATAGTAGGTTTTATAGCTCCATTATTCGGGTCTATATCATGAAATTGACATCTGAAAATGTCAACTCATTTGTTTGACACAGAAATGTCAAACTCCAACTTTCCCGAACGACCAAATCACCAATTTTTTTCCGAGGGAAAGAAATCAGTTGGCCTTTTGTTATGCCTGCCCTTTCCTCGACTGTAGTGCAGTCTCGGAGTTAGAATATTTAGTTGGGGGGGTGTGGGGGGTGTATGGGGTGAAGCCCCCCACTTAAATATGCTTGTTTTTGTGTGGTGTTGGTTTTTAGCTGTTTGAATATGTTGGAGTTTGACATTTTCGTGTCGAACAAATGTGAGTCAACATTTTCAAATGTCAATTTCATGATATAGACCCCCCATTACTGATTATAATTGAAGAAGAGCTAAAACAACCCTGGAAATCTCTCTTTCTCATTTCATATCAACCTTTTCTTTTCTTCAATTTTTGCTCTTATCTTAAAAACTAGTGACTGCCTTGCAGATTTCAAGTCAAATTTAAGCATTATGTTATTGCTGTGCAATGTATTTATTCCATTCAAAGAGTGAGACCAGTACATGAGGCTGTGAAACTTTAAACTCAGCATCTTATCAAAAACATTTCTTACAATAAAAGCAATTGTATTCACTACTGGAAATAAACAAAACAGCAATTTTAACAATATAGGCTGTATTAAGCAAAAAAGGTTAAAAGAAGAGCACTTGTAGGTGATGTAAAATGCCAGACCTAGATGAAATTGTTAAATTAAACAATTTGGAGAAGATTGACAGTGTAAGGAAAACATAAATTAAGAAAAATTGAAATTAATAAGCAAAACTACAATATTTAAAACCCATGCAAAAATGGAACAAAAGATATCAGAAACATTTACTGATAGACAAGAGATTCTTGTATTTGGTGACTCCATGTTGAAACCTGTTCATAGGAAGCTCTGTGCCTTAAATAACATCAGTGTCACTATTTCATCTCTTCTGGGTCATAAGTTAGTAAACATGAATCTTTGATGTTTATTGGAGAATAAGATTAATTGCACACTTAGAAGACTACATGGTGGAGCCAATGACTTCAAATATTCACCATTAAATCAAACGAAAAAGTGCTACCCATGAAATCTTGGAAATTTTAGAAACCAGAAGTTTTAAAATGGTACTTAGTAAAATTATACCATCAGTGGTTTAGAATGATTATTAGTGCACTAAAACCCATCAATTTAACACTTGGTTGAGGCAACTTTCTAAAGTTTACTTGATTCAGATCATAAGCATCAGGAAGATTTTATGAAAGTCTGGATTTATACTATATCAATGAATTTTTGGAAACTCAAAATTCATATGGTCATGACCATATGACTGAGTTTCAAAAAAAGCTACATTTTTGCAGTAAGGCAATCCCCACTGCATCCCCGTTTGGAAGGTTGCACCTCCCACACCCCCTACAAATTATATATACCAACTCTGAGATTGCACTACAGTAGGGAAAATGGGTAAATTCCCTGATTCCCACTATACCATGATCTATATAGAAGTTTTCCAATGAAGAATTTATGAAAGGATATCACGGCAATTCAAAAAGCCTTGGAGTGGACATTACAAACTTCTTTGTTTAAGGAAAAAATAGAGTTACATAATTGTCACAGTTGCTCAAGTATGGAATTCAGAAGATACTATTTTTGGCTATAATAACAATGAGTGTATAAGTGCAAAGTCAGGAGGAAGCCAAGTATTACATTTTATGTCATAATCCTATAAAATATAACCTATAAGTATTGATCAAAATTTGAAAATCACTGCAGTGGATATTTCTGGAATTCTAAATAATGTACAGTACCCCATTTATGGAAAATATCCCATATCATCATACCACTACACAAAGGGGTAAGTCCTTTGAACTCAACAGCTATAGGCCTGTTGCCATACTATTGCACTTATCTAAAATCCTTGAGAGGGTAATACACACACACAACTTATGGCTTACCTGCTAGACAACAAATTGTTACCTACACAACAACATGGCTTTAGACCCTTCCATAATACCACCACTGCACTCACATCATTCACTAACACCATTCAATCATTACAGAAATAATGGACAACTCATATCTGCTATATTCTTGGATTTATCCACAGCTTTCAACATGCTTAACCACCTTAAACTTCTTCACTCACTCTCTACCTTAAACCTTACTTCCTCCTCTATTACATGGTTCAAAAGCTATCTATCAGTTAGGCAGCAGGCAGTACAATGGCAGAACCAAATATCTTCCTTACTGCCTGTTTCCACTGGAGTACAACAAGGCTCCCTCCTAGGTCCTTTACTCTTCACTCTTTTCACTAATCAACTCCCATCTGCCACACCTAATGCCTCTTTAATCCAATATGCGTATGACACCACTATCATATGTGCAGCTTCCACACCTGAACACCTTCTTTCCCAGACACAAGATACTTCTCACTAGCCAAAACTTGGTTCACCAATCATCAGCTCATTCTTAACCCTAATAAAACAAAATTAGTCCTCTTCAGCTCTCATAGATCCTTCCCCCTAACAGAAAACTTTACTATCACCTCTAATAACAAGACTGCTATCATCCCTACCACCCACACCAAACTACTAGGCGTAGAAACTGATAACCATTTTAGATTTGATTTACACATTGCCCAAACCATAAAGAAAGTTAACAAAAAATTAGGACTGCTCTATTGTTAACACTATTTTTCAAAGCAATCTAAAACAACAATAGCCAGGACACACCTGCTATCTACCCTACTCTACTCATCCCCTGTGCTAATTAACCTTCATAAAACTGATCTAAATAAACTAGAAACCTGCTATAATAAGATACCAAGATTTGCTACAGAGTCACCCTACAGATCACATCACTGTGAGTCCCTCAACAAACTTAACTGACTAGAACTCCCACAATTACTTCAACTAAATCAACTGTCACTAGCACACAGAGCATTTTATCACTTTGACAAAATCCCAGCTCTTCAACAGCTTATACAACCTCACACCACAGCTAGAACCTTGAGATCTAGCACCCTAAATCACCTAGAGGTCACCAAACATAATAACAAGGCAGGTAAATCTGTCTATAGCCACTCTATTCCAAAACTCTGGAACTCCCTTCCTGCCCAACTAATATCCAATAATTCTACCACTCAATTCAAAAAACTTCTTAAAACTCACTTCATGAACAACAGGCTATGCTCCAGTCTCACCCCAGGATAAAAACCTGGATTCTAGATAACTCCCATACTCTCCAGTAACAAAAGTTAGCTTCACACCCTAATTGTGGTCCAAATGTGACTAGAAGAAATAAAATGCATTTCACTGTCATGATAAGCATGCATCACCAACTACTTTATCTACTATTCCACCAACTACTAATTTAATTCTAAGTATAATTTGTCACATTCTAAATGTACTATGTAATGTCATCCCTTAAACTACTCACAGTTACTTTGTGTAATACTTGAGAAATTAAATGCATTGGACTGTCAGGATAGGTCAGTACTACCAACTATTTTATCTTCTAACTGTTGAGTGGATTCTATATATAACATGTCATGTTCTGAATGTATCATATAATGTCTTCCCTACGTTTTTCATATTTACCTTTAAATTATGTAATATGCTGTCATGGTTAAAATGTTAACTTCCTGAATGTAAATATTTATCTTTGTGAACTTGTCAATTTATGTAATTGGAGCTTTTCTCCCCGGACCTCCGCTGAAAATGGACCTGTGTCCAGTTGGACTTTCCTGGTTAACAAATGTAAAATAAAATAAAATAAAATAAATAAAGACAGAATTTCCCTTATTGCAAGCTATAGGACTCCCTCAATGAACAGTGTAAACCACTATGACTTCCTCATTAGCCTAGGTAAATTACGACAATCTCAAAATGTGTTGTATAATTGGTGATGTAATTTATCTGTTTATTAAATGGGAAAATTATTCTGGCAAGACAGCTTTTAAAATTAAAATTGTGGACTTATTATCCTTCCACAGCTTAACTCAGTCATGGGTAAAACATAAGGTAGAACTACACTAGACATCATTGCTATTAATACCAGCACCCTAATAACTAATGTCCATGGATGTCATCTTCTAGGCAATTCAGATCATAATTATTTGACATCTGATATCTGGGCAATATAATATCACAATACCTATTTGAAAGATACAACTACAAAAAGATAAACTTTGATTTACTAAATAGGCACTTGGTGTCAAAACAATCAGTCAGATGTTTGTTCTATACAGCATGGTGATTTCAGTTATTCTTCTTAAGCATATTGAAATCATTAAAATGGTTTCTAAATTTGTCCCCAAACACTAGAAGTATCCATTATGGTGGAGTACTAAACTCATTAGTCAATAGAGTAAGAAGAAGAAGAAGGACTTCCAAATATATAAAAAAGAAATTATGCTAAATAGGATCAGTAAAGATTTTCAAAATAGGATAAAACATGAAAAAAGCCAAATTTCAAACCAAGTTAGTCAAGGATGTAACTAAGAAAAAGTTATTACAAATACATACATTTTACAATACAAGTCTTATGCAATGTCAACAAAGTTATGGTCAGTGAGAAATTAATAACTGACCCAGATCATATTAATAATGAATGTAATCAGTACATTGTCAACAGCTGTTTTACAAATGGAAATAAATTCATACCAGTCTCCTACCTTGAAATTACTAGCACTGGTATACATCCTGAAATAGCCATTGGGTGAATACAAAAAGAAGCGATTAAGAAAATGAAACCAAATCCCTTTGCTGGTTCAGATAGAATTCCAGATATTCTTTTGACCAAATAGGCTACAACACTGTGCCCATTACTTGACAAAAATTGCAATATATTACCAATGCGTGAGACAGCATTTTTGGAGACATGCAAATATTATCCTAATCCACAGAAAGGTAATAGACAAGAAATGGGTCACTATAGGCCAATTAACTTGATACTGATAAATGTTGCAAAAGCTGTATCATTGACATTATATCTACAGATGAATTTAGCATCTTGCACAGATTTTTTACTTGACTTGGTTTGTGAAGGGTAAATCAACACTAAGTAGAAATGTATGCATTTGTTACTATGGCAATGACTATGGATTGACTATAATTCTTTACTAGATATATCCAAGGCTTTTGACACTCTGTAACCAATCATCATGCACATAAGGTTGCTGTATCTCTTCAACAGTGACAATCATCTAGAACCAAGGTTTACACCACTAGGTGGCTTGTCCTGCCACCATAGTTCTTCCACATTACATACTCGCATGCACACTTAGACCTAAGGCCAGTTTAGAGTGTCCTATCCACCTACTGCATGTCTTTGGAATGTGGGAAAAAAACAGAGTAGCCGGAGGAAACCGACTCAAACACAGGGAAGACATGCAGACTCTGCACAGAAGGCACTCCAGCTGAGAATTGAACCAGGGAACCTCCTGCTGTGAGGTGGCAATGCTATCTGCTGTGCCACTGTGCCACACTATCATTTAGCTATAATTAATACTATGACATTAGTTAAATGGATCAATAAATATGCTCAAGTGGAAAACACAGTCATAAAACTTGATATTAACCTCCTGTTTTATCTGCAGTCCCACAAGGTTCAAAAATAATTAGCCAGATGACTCAGTAAACTCGATATAAAATGTATCAGTTGTACAAGGCTTTAATTTTGAAGAAGACCTTGTATAATTGAAAATGTGAGCTGTACAAGGCTTTTATACTGAAGAAGACCTTGTATGGTTGGAAGTGTGTAAGAAATTTATATTTAGATTTATTTATTTCTCTGCACTGAGTGTTTTTATCAGTTTTTTCATCCATTCTTACGAGCTATCATTGCTAGATTAGCAAATGTGCTGATGACAGTAAAATCAGATTCACAATCACTTATGACTGAGAAACATCTATATTAATAACTACAGATGGATTAGTACAGTGAGCTCTGAGTAATAATTCATAATTTAGTTCAAATAAATGTAAAGTTAAATACTTTGGTAAACATCCCATTAACTCACTAATTTTAGATGGCCATGTTTTGGAGGCAGTTGATGACCTAGGAACAATTATACTATCTAAATTCTCATTTGATAAACATTTCAACATGGTTCACTTAACCACATTACGACAGCCTGGACTGCTGCTTAAAACATTTCACTTAAAATGGTGACTGGTCTCACTTTACAAAACTTACATACATAATAGAATATGTTCTACAGTAGTAATTCTGTGTAATTACTTACATTATACAACAACCCCCCCCATTAATATTCAAAAATGTGCACGCTGATTGGTCAGCGTGCACGTTGTAAATCAGAGTTATAGTAATGGAAAAAGGTCCGGTTGCCCGGACTTTTTCCATTACTATAACTCTTTTTTACAGCAATGGAGAACGCAAGATCTCCATTGCTTTATACTGTCTCGCTATGTTGAACGAGCTGAACATAGCGAGACAGCTTTAAAAAAAGCAACGGAGAATCTCCGTTGCTTTTTTAAAAGCTGTCTCGCTATGTTAAACTCCTTTAACATAGCAAGACAGTTTGTAAAAAGCAACGGAGATCTTGCTTTCTCCGTTGCTTTTGCCCACAGCTCTGATGTACTGCATAGGCATACGCATGCGCAGTACATCAGAACTGCCGCAGAATACCAGACAGCTGCGGAAGGGCAGCAAGGAGGCATTATACAATGACATTATTTAAGAAAAGTAATTATTTTTTTTCTTAAATAATGTCATTGTATAATAGCAATAACCCACCTCTGGGTGTGGGTAATGCTGGATTTACCCATGGTTGGCTTTGTTTGGCCACTCGGGCTTCGCCCTCATGTCCAAACCACGCCAACCGTGGGTAAATCCAGCATTACCCACATCCAGGCATGGGTTATTGCTATATTAGACTCCATTCAAAGAAAATTTACTAAAAGGTTTGCATCTGTTATTGGTTTAAGTTACACTGACTGATGTCAATGGGTAGATCTTATCACCATCACATATAGGTACTACAGGGGCAAATTAATACTTGCCTACAAGGCATGCCATGATGAACTGTTTATTAAATCTTAAATTGCATACTAGTCATTGTACACATAAGCATAATAATTTAAATTTTAGATTTAATTAAAGATGAAATAAAAGTGAGACGCTTCTTCTTAACACACACAGTGTATTATTGTACTGTTCATAACTGACAGTTTGAATATTTCTAAAATAAGCCAGACTGGGCGTTAGGCACTTTATCCTAATTTAAGAGATGCAGTGTTTGCTAATGGCTTTTAAGCCTGAATGCCAGCTACCTGAACTTATGAACTTCATGTCCTTGTGTTCAACAGATAATAAATGATCAGGCATGAAATAATTCTAGCCTCTAGCTAAATATGGATGATAAAGAGTGTCAGTGCTTACCTGGTTATCAGAAGACTTATGCAGGCATTGCAGTGAGGGTGCTTACAAATGGGAAAGCAAGCTGGGGTCATTATCAATAAACATGCACATAAACTGTTAGAATCATATTTTATTCATACTCACTCTGTTTAGCTAGGTGTACTCACATGTATGGTGCTAGAGCATGCTAAAGATAAAAGAATGAATGTGAACACAGTTAAGAGGTCAATGCAGTCTGAAGTATACTAATTCTGTGGACTGAAATCAATTAGGCCTTGTAGGCTTAATGAGGGGTTAGATAGCAAACTGTTCCTTGTTTATTTCATGTAATATTAATGACATTATTTATTTATAAAACGTATCTATGTTATTTATTTATATTGCTATTTGTGATGATTGGTGTGTAAAATGGCGACCTTTTATTATTACTTTAATGATATGGGTATTGCCTGAATGTATTACTTATATGAGTAACGCATAAAGTTACTTCAGTTTTACAATATTATTATCTATAGAATGGATATAATCCTCAAGTGCTGTATGTATTTCTTCATTGTGTTTTATTTATTGTTATTACTGAACTAAATTTCCTGCATTCTTGTTGCTTTTCTCACATCTTTCATTTAATATAGCTGGGGATATGATAAAGATATATGAATAAAGAATAAGTTGAAACAACTTGCCTGTGCAAACAAGCTAAAACCTAAAACTATTTCTCTGATTATGGTTTCAGTGTTTTCTCTGATCATATCCTCTTCAAATTTCTATTTTTAAACTACATCAGTCATTTAGCAAACAAAGGTTCTGGGAATCTTATTCTAAGCATATATATATGTGTGTGTGTGTGTATGTATATATATATATATATATATATATATATATATATATATATATTAACACTCATGCAATGACACATTTGTCGTACGTTATCTTCCAACACTGTAGAATATAGCGCAACTGCACACAAGGCAAAAGCAGTAATTAAGCAAATACAAACTAGTTAATTGTGTGGGGGACAGAAGTATAAACATGCAATAATGCTTTTTTCAGCTTTTTAATTATTTAAGGACTTAAGCTTCATATGTAACTATGATCCTATGATTATGATGTAATAATCATTTATATTTGTTGTTGATGTCTAGATCCAAGTCATGAACATATGAGATGTACTAAGACTGGAATGGAACAATCTACTTATAAAGAATCTTACAGCTTCTTGACATAATTCTCCACATTGTAAGATTCCTGTGCTGTGAAGCATTCCTAAATAACCTTCCACAGAGTGGCCATGTAACACTTGGGGAATGCTCATAGTGTTTCAGGTTATACTTTGCAAAAGTATAGTTCAAGAAATCATAGAACATCCACACTTCAGGATTAATGGACACATTGAAAGGCAATTATTAGGAGAATTATACACATTTCACAGTAGAAGACAGAACAGTTAACATGCAATGAATTTACACAAAAGTACTTTGCAACCACTGCCAATGATTCAGAGGGCCTATACCCTGCCCTAATGAGTTCCTCATAATTTTCCTTGTATTTCCCAACAACCTGGCCAGAGGTGGACAGGGATTCTTTATCCTTGTATGTCACAATGTGATCAATTTCCTGCTTAACCTTTCTGAGGGCATGAATGGTTACTAGAACTTCTTTGAAACTGCCAGACAGCCCTTCTGCATGGCCACTTGATCTGCCATGGCTAACTTTCACTTGAGCCTTAGCTAAAAGGCACCATCATCTCATAATTTTTATTTGCTGCTACTCTCCAACACTGTGTCCCAGAGCTGCCTCCATGACTAATAACACTATTCCTTAATCCACAGCTCCTTTCTGCCACCTCAAGGCACATCAGGAGTCAGGGGCCTCTATAATGGTAAGGCTGGCGATGTGGATGTGATCTGGTAAGAAGTGTTTAAGACACTGTATAAGTCTAGGCCAAAGAAACTAATGCCCCTCTTCAGCATTTCAGAAAATGTGGACACAGTAGCTTTGGACTTGCAAACCAGGCTATTGGTTCCCATTTTATTATATGGAAATTCATGATGTGCTATATGTGTCTGACATCCATTACAAAATGAAGTCATAATGCTATGTCTGCAACATTGGTCAATAATCAAAATGTAATTGCCTGATGAACAGTGCCAAAAGCATTCAGGCTCTGGTACATTGGATCATCTCTTTAATCATACATAGTTTTGTGTGAGGCAAATGTGGAGCTGCTAAACCTGATTACAGTTAATTTTAGACTTGGAAAAGGCTTATGGCCATATGTTCTAGCAAGTGCTGTGGAGCTGGAGTTCCTGCAGGTGTATACCATAGTAATGGGCATGATGCAGTGAGTTCCTGCAGGTGTATGCCATAGTAATGGGTATAATGCAGTGAGCTCCTGCAGGTGTATGCCATAGTAATGGGCATGATGCAGTGAGCTCCTGCAGGTGTATGCCATAGTAATGGGCATGATGCAGTGAGCTTCTGCAGGTGTATGCCATAGTAATGGGTATGATGCAGTGAGCTCCTGCAGGTATATGCCATAGTAATGGGCATGATGCAGTGAGCTCCTGCAGGTGTATACCATAGTAATGGGCATGATGCAGTGAGCTCCTGCAGGTGTATGCCATAGTAATGGACATGATGCAGTGAGCTCCTGCAGGTGTATGCCATAGTAATGGACATGATGCAGTGAGCTCCTGCAGGTGTATGCCATAGTAATGGACATGATGCAGTGAGCTCCTGCAGGAGTATGCCATAGTCAAGGGCATGGTGCAGCATGTTATCTGATCCCTGTTCAAACAAAGTGAGGGTCATGCCTGCATTCTTAGCACTAAGCTGAATGTGCTTAAGTTGTGCTGTTTTTTGACAAGGGGGCATCTTTTCAGCACTCCTGCTCATTATATTCATTGAAGTGATATCAAGATACAGCCCAGTTTGTAAGCTGTCCATTCTGGGAACATGGGAATGTCATCTGTGCCATTTGTTGATGCTGCCGCCTTTACTAACTGTTACCTCTGACATGCAGTCATGCATTCTCTGTTAAGTGTATAGCACTTGTAATAAGAATGATCACCTCCATATCAGAGGGCATGGCTTACTCATGGAAAAGGGGGGATTGCTCACTATATGTTTGGGGGTCAACTCTAAGTATCAAACTCATTAGAAATGAGATGAAGAATATGATTGATGAGTGGACTGGGCCAGATTGGGCAGTTCTGCAGGCACTGAACCAGTCTGTACAGGTGAAACTGGATCTCATTCTTCTGGCTCATCTCATTGTTTAATGGTCAGTCCACGTCCTGGTCACTCCCTATTGTCATGAGCTGTGAGTACTCCCCAAAAGAATTAACACATATACAAGTGCCAGAAAGGAGGTTTCTCTTTGGTGTCACTGGGCTTACTGATATATACAGAGAAAACCTCAGGGTAAGATTGCCTTTCTTTTCATTTAATGGGAGCCAAAAGAAATGTCTCGGGTATTCTAAAAAATATGTCCTGTTCAGCATCCATTGGAGATGTTCCATGTAGCCTGACTGGAAGGAGGCTGGTGTGAGACTCAGATCACAATGAGCAAATCATACTTCTAGGCTGGCTTGCAAATGCCCAGAGACTCCCAAGATACACTGGAATCTAAGGCTGGGAAATGTTAAGTTTGATCTTCCATGTTTAGACTAATTTCACAATGGCCATCACTATGAGAAAATGAAGGAAACTGACTGAAAGAGAGAATGAGTTTGTGGGTGAATGAATGGATGAATGAATGACTGTTCTTTAACTAGTTATACCCATGGCCCTGTCATGAAAAGCAGGTGACAAGCACAAAGTCTGTTTTGTTTGCATAATCCAATAGTGAAGGGGTTAGTATAGATGGTTTATAGAAGTGGGATTGTGTATTCATTGAGAAGCATTTTATGCGTCTCTTGCAAACAATGGTTAAATAATTCAGAAAGTAACTAGGATCATGTAGGGAGTTATGGATAGAAACTAAACTGAATGTGATATGGTAGTAGAGAACAGAATAGTCACCCTGTATACTGCACAAATCTATACAAATGGCTCTATAGAGCTGTGAGGATTGCATGTGTCTGTGTGTGCGTGTGTGCATGTGTGCATGTGTGTGTGTGTGTGTGTGTGTGTGTGTGTGTGTGTGTGTGTGTGTGTGTGTGTGTGTGTGTGTGCGCGTGTGTGTGTGTGTGTGTGTGTGTGTGTGTGTGTGTGTGTGTGTGTGTGTGTGTGTGTGTGTGTGTGTGTGTGTGTGTGTGTGTGTGTGTGTGTGTGTGCAGCGCTGCTAACCATGTTTACTTGTGGCTCTTATTGGATGAGAAAACCATGGCTGTATAGTCTGCTGTCACTGGATGTGTGGATGTGTATATCGCTGCATATACACACACACATTCATGTACATGCACACATGCACACACCTCTAAATCTAACCTTATCCCATGCTATACCTGTCTTGAACCCAAACCCTGTAGTTGTTCCTAAATCTAACCCTAAGCCTAAATTCAGCCTTTCAAACTTTAAATCTTTTTATGCACCTTAGCATTCACACTCACACTGTAAAAGACAAGCATTCCTGAGCTCACTTCTTGCCCTGTGTAAATGACGATAAATCAGCCCTGCCCTTTGTACATTGTTATTTGGGTAGCCTGTGTCTTATGCACAGCATAAGCAGCCTAGGCATGAGTAAGCACAGCCTGGTGTTTTTGTATGCATCATTTTTACTGTATGTTTCAGATTAGCACTTGTATAGTTATATTATAAAGCTCTGTGCAGTCTGCTGCCTAGTTGTTTGCCCCACCACATACTGTGCTGCCTAGATCTGGCATGATCATCATCTGCTGCTTGTTCCTCCTCTGACTTCTCAACTGACTCAGCTTCTGCTGCCCATTGTGGTAGGAGCTGCTGCTCTTGCAAGTGCCCACCCTGCTGTAACTGCTTCCTAAGTGTAATATTGTGTAAGATTGAATACACAGTATTTTAAAACACATGTCAGGGTCATATTGCAGGGTACCACCTAATGAATACAGACAGTGAAACATGCCTTCAACAGCCCAAACACCTACTTAGTAATGCTTCTGGTTTGCAACAGTGCATGATGATAGCCCTAAACAACATGTGCTACATGGACCAACTCAAAACCCTTTCACTATACTCAGTATCCTACAGACTGCTAAAGAAGTCCTGTGTCTGACATATAAGGAATCCTCTAATCCATTACTGATGTAATTACTATACATCAGCAAGTCAAATCAAAAATAATCAGTCTAGGAATATAAACCTCTTCGGCAACATCAGCACAACAGTTTGGAGTGATAGGTATATTTCACAGAAGATACCACTGCTATGGAACATACTCCCCATTCACATAAAACAAAGTTCATACCTGTCCATTTTCAAGTGCTACTTGGTTCTGTGAATGAGAAACAAAACATTTACCCCAGGACTGCTCTCGTACTACTAAAGGAGAGAGGCAGATCCTAAATGCTTTATCCCATGCATAGGTGCCCTCAGATTATCTATGGTATGATCCCAGTTATTCTCATTGGGGGTAATATATAATTACTAACTATGGGATGGGTAAGGCTACTCCAACACTAAATGGGATAGCTTATTTAAAGCACAATAAGGGAAACTGATTAGGCTTAAAATAGCATGCAAGGTCAGCTACCATAGTACTTACCTGTGAACCTATGAACCTATAAATAGTTCAGACTAAACTGGGTTTCCATTAGCATTCATATATACATGTTGCTCAGGCTGCAGCAGAGAGATTGACCAACTGCCAGCTGTGATATTGAGAAAAGATAAGTGTTTATTCTATTTTTTGTCTGCATTTTGATTTAATATCTCTGCAATCTGTACAACTGTACTTATTCTTCTTATTGTGTGTTATAGCTGTACATCTCTTAGTATTGACCTCAGTTGTAGTGAAATCCTTTGTCTGGAGGCCTTGTCTGTTTTCTTAGTGGCAGTAAGTTTTCAGAACTAGTTTCATCCTGCCAAAGTATTCCTGCATCTTTATTGTTTGGTTTCTGTCCTGTGTTTTAAATCAGATATACCTGTTGCTCAGGCTGCTGCAGAGAGCTTGACCTACTGCCAGCTGTGATAATGAGAAAAGATAAGTGTTTATACTCATTTTTTGTCTGCATTTTGATTTAATATCTCTGTAATCTGTACAACTGTACTTCTTCTTGTGTGTTATAGCTGTATATTCTCTTAGTGTTGACTACAGTTGTAGTGAAATCCTTTGTCTGGAGGCCTTGTCTGTTTTCTTAGTGGCAGTAAGTTTTCAGAACTAGTTTAATCCGGCCAAAGTATTCCTGCATCTATATTGTTTGGTCCTGTGTTTTAAATAAGATATACCTGTTGCTCAGGCTGCTGCAGAGAGACTGACCTACTGCCAGCTGTGTTATTGAGAAAAGATAAGTGTTTATTCTCATTTTCTGTCTGCATTTTGATTTAATATCTCTGTAATCTGTACAACTGTACTTATTCTTCGTCTTATGTGTTATAGCTGTATATCTTAGTGTTGACCTCAGTTGTAGTGAAATCCTTTGTCTGGAGGCCTTGTCGGTTTTCTTAGTGGCAATACGTTTTCAGAACTAGTTTCATCCAGCCAAAGTATTCCTGCATCTGTATTGTTTGGCTTCTGTCCTGTGTTTTAAATCAGATATACCTGTTGCTCAGGCTGCTGCAGAGAGACTGACCTACTGCCAGCTGTGATACTGAGAAAAGATAAGTGTTTATTCTCATTTTTTGTCTGCATTTTGATTTAATATCTCTGTAATCTGTACAACTGTACTTCTTCTTCTTCTTGTTTGTCCCCACCCACCCTCTCTGTTCTTGTTTTGGTGTTACTGTTGGTGGCTCTGGAATTGCCTGCCCCTCCTGTAAGTCTGTATTTGAACACTCCTCCTGAGTCCATCTCATTTGCTCACTTAACCGAATACAGTGAGATCATATTCTGAGTCTAGTGTTCACTCTACATAATACAGAGAGAAGATTTGAGAAGGTCAACCCACTTAGGTTCGTCCTTCCTCTTTCCTTGCACTTTACTAACAAACAAAAAAAATTAATCTGCTTTTACTGTATTTGTGTTTCCTCCTTCTTTATTTTGCTTTTGCCTCTTCTTAAAAGTACTCAATTTTATTTATTCTGCTGCACTTATTGCTGCTTGGTAGTAGCCTGATTAAATTGTAACTGTTATTCTAAGTCTTTTGGTTTAAGCACTTGGGCTTCATACCGGTTGTTTTACATTAAGAAGGTTTGTGGTCTGCACTGTTGTGGCAGGACAGGTAGCTTACATCCTTCTAAGTTGGGAACTGCTGATTGAAGGCTCAGTGTCTGTTATTCTAAAAGTGTATTAGTTCTGGTTTAAGTACTTGGGCTTCAGGCCAGTCATTTTACATTAAGAAAGTTTGTGGTCTGCACTCTTGTGGGAGGAGAAGCTGGACTCTGCCCTTCTGAGCTGGGAATTTCTGGTCACAGGCGTATTGTGCCTGCTTATTCAAACTGTTTCTTTAAGAAATTGGTGCGCCTTGCTGCTGTAGCATAGGACCAGATTCAGGCCTGCTAAATCTAGCTTTGTTTGTATAATTTGAGCACTGATCCAGGCCATCTTTTTTGTAGAAGGTTCCCCTGCACCTTAATAGTGGGAGTGTGCAGTTAGAACTTTTCTGATTGAAAACTGCTGGAACAGGGCTCAGTTTTGAGTTTTTTCTGGTTAATTGGGTAACTTGTTTAAATCAGATTGTTTGTTTTCTATTGTTTTATATATATATATATATATATATATATATATATATATATATATATATATATATATTGCACTTTATTCATCTGCTTTTACTGTATTTGTATTTCTTCCTACTTTATTACTAGGGGCATTGACTACAACTCTGAACTGAGATATATAACAATAAGCATCTTTTTATGTGCATTTAAAGTGTTTTTTTGATTGTATCTGCCTTATTTTCTGAAAAAAATATATACTTGTTTCCTGCCTTTCTAAGCTAGCATAGTCCAGTTTTCAGGTTAGTGCTGAATTCAGGGCTGTGTTACAAATCTCTTTGTTTGCCCATATCTTACTTGGATAGAAGGAAGTTTCTTTGTTCACCTGTGAGAGAGGGGTTATTTGAGCAGCTGATCTGTCCCTGGAGGAGTGGTTTCAGCCCAGAAAGTAATAGTTTATTGGCCATTTTGGGCTAATTTCTATCTCTTTCATTTCTCTGCTATAAAAACTGCATTTGCCCAGTTTTGCTAGCCGGGAAGCGCCAGTTAGCTAGGGTATAACTATTCCCAGCTCCACAAAGTCTCCTCTTCAATTTTTCCCTTGGAACTAGACAAACTTTCAACTTAAGCACTCAAGCCATTCATTTCTCAGCCTGACACTTGCTCAAAACTCATAGCAAGCACTTATAAACCCTAACACTACAGAAGGACAAGTCTCTCTATTCGACCTTACCAGCCATTCAGTAAAACAGTTTACTGTACCTATCTAGACATGTCCAAAGGGCAGTTTCAGGTGTACTCTCCAATCCAGCTGGTGAATCTGGGCATTCTAAGGCAATGTTACAACTGCCTCATGTACACAGACAACCCTTTCCTACCACCAAACACTAATACATGAGAGAGATGCAATTATACAGCCAAACTGGAGGCTAAGCTCTCTCAGCCCAAGACTGGATCAAACAGTCAAGAGGAGAAGGGAAATAGTGACATCACACCACCAGTCTCACATAGACCCATTAAACCAGCACTGGTAAAAAACACATGTAAATACACGAAAACATACTCAGAGGCTCTAAATAAAAATCTGCAAAAGCAAAAGAGCCCTCCAAAGCAGACATCCAAGCAACCTCCACCCCCCCAACACAAACCATGAAACACATACTTCACAAAGCCAGTGTGCCATGCAATCACAGCCCTCAAGGCAAAATAATATACCCAACATACTAGTAATAGGTGACTCTATAATCAGGCACACTGATGTCCCACTCACTAGGCTGAATAAGGAGAAGGTTACTGTTAGCTGCCTGTCGGGTGCCAGGATCCGCGACATAACACAAGCACTCAGGTCACTCCAGAACAAGTACAAATACGACTCTGTCATTGTCCATGTTGGTGTGAATGACCTGAGCCGTACCTCCCTGGACTACATGAAAAGAGACATGGAAGAGCTCACTGATCACATAGCCCAGGCCAGTATGACCCTGACCCTGAGTAGCATCCTGCCCTCACCAAGAATGATACCATGGTATAAAGAAAAAATGATCAATTTCAACAATTGGCTAAGTTTCTGGTGTCATTCAAAGGGGATCCAGTGTCTGTCTGCCTGTGATGACATGCTCGACAAGCCACTCTGTTTCGCTAGAGACGGCTTGCACCTGTCACCCTTAGGCTTTTGAATACTGGCCAAGGCTCTTGCCACCCCAATAGTGCCTTTTTTAGGCAAGGCTCAAAAGACAAACCCAGCGCTGTAAATAGCACAAGTAACAAAAATCTGAGGGTAATACTACTCAATGCCAGAAGTCTAAACCTCAAAATGCATGTACTCGAGGCACTCCTCAGTATGGAGAAAATCATCGATATATGTGCAGAAACAGAAACCTGATTAAAGGCTCCAGAGAGCACCCAAGCACTACTAGACTACAACTCATACCATACATTTCGGCCACAGAACCCGGACCAACATACAAAAGGCAGGGGAGTATCCATATTCATCAAGGATACCCACACCTCCAGGTTAGTGGCACAGCACGATGCTTCAAAGAGTATCTACGTGCAACTAACAACGGGCAAAACTGTAATTCAAATTGTAGCTTGCTACAGATCACCCACCATGTCCCAGGACCCCCATTCCGCATTTCTGGAAACACTGGGTAACATAAATGTCCTACCAAACACCCTAATACTGGGTGATCTCAACTACCCAAACATTAACTGGGAGAACTACTCAAGTACTAACTCCCTTGCCCAACATTTCCTAGAATTTATAAACTCAAACACCCTGGAATAACTGGTCAACACTCCCACCAGAGGTGACAACATACTGGACCTGGTCATCACCAACAGTGGCGACCGGTGTTCCACACCAGAGGTCAACCCCTCACTGGTTAGATCTGACCATAAACAAATCCCTTTGGATATCCACATTCCACCCCCACCCCTGGACAAGAAAACCACTGTGAAAAACTTTTCAAAAGCAAACTTCACATTACTTAAGACGGAGGTGGAAAGTTTCAAAGCCCCCATGCTAAAGGATAATGCTGTGCAAGCTGCAAAATCCTTTACTAATGCATTCTACGGGTACCTACAAGAATGCATGGGTTATGCTATCCCACGCAAAACTAAGAATCACTCCTCTAAGAAAAGGAAACCAGTCTAGTGGACCCCTGCCATAAACAAGCTATACAATAGAAGGAGGAAACTAGTACAAAAAAGAGTAAAATCCCAAGAAGGGTAGACATCCCTGATCAGTATCAGCAAGAAACTACAATCCCTCATAAAATCGTCCAAGGCGAGCTTTGAAAGAAAACTTGCCAAGGACTCCAAGGATAACCACAAGGCATTCTTTAGCTATGTCAAGAATCTAAGTGGTAATGCTCAGATCAGCTCGGAGTTAGTGCAGAATGGAACAAAATACACTGAACCAACCGATATTGCCAACATCCTGGCAGACAGGTTCAGTGCAAAGTTCACCCCCCTCTCACCCCCAAAAGAGCCCATAACCATACTAGAAGAATGTAGAGCCCCTGAAATCACAGACACACAGGTTAAAATAGCCCTCTCCAAAGCCAAAAACACAGAATCAATGGGACCGGACAGTGACCCAGGCTGCGTCCTACATGAACTCAAAGACGAACTAACCCCTCACCTAAACACACTGTTCAAACTCAGCCTCTCTACAGGCTACATACCTATAGAGTGGTGCACAGCAATGGTTATTCCGCTCCACAAAGGTGGAGCCACAACAGACCGCAGAAACTATCGCCCTATAAGCCTGACTAGCTTGGTCTGCAAGGCTATGGAGCGCATCATCATGGAACTCATTAACAGAGACATTGGGAACCTCCAAACACTGGAACCTACCCAGTTCTGCTTTGTTAAGGGCAGATCATGCCTCTTAAACTTGGTGGACTTCTTTGAGACAGTTTCCAAGGCTATAGATGAGGGAAAGGTGATACACACAGCCTACCTAGACCTTGCAAACGTCTTAAACAGCATTCACCATTTTGGTATTATAGACAAGCTCACCAGCCTTAACATAAACCCCTATGTCACAAGATGGGTTTCCAATTGGCTCACGGACAGAACCCACATGGTGAGAGTTGCGGGAGCTAGGTTTGACTCTAAACTGGTAATAAGTGGTGTTCCCCAGGGCTCAGTCCTAGGACCCCTCCTGTTCGGCATATGCTTCTTAGAAGTACAGACAAGCACAGGAGGACTATGGCTGACCAAGTTTGCAGACAACTGCAAACTAGGGGCTATAATTGACTCACCGGCTGACACAGACATCCTCCAAAAGGGTCTCACTGAGACGGATACCTGGTGTCAAAATCATGACCTCAAGCTAAATGCCAAAAAGTGCATAGTTATTCCCTTTGGAAATAACAAAGTACCCACAAACAACCACATAGGTGGTAGTCCCCTAAATACAGAAAACGTAATAAGGGTTCTGGGGACCCAAGTAGATAGTAATCGCTCATTTGATAATTACATTGCCAAAGTTGTTAGAAAATCCTTCTATGTGGCCCACCTAATCACAAAACGGTTTGCATCCAGATCAAAAGAGGTCATTGTGCCCCTCTACTCATCACTCATCAGACCCATCATAGAGTACAACGCCCCATTTGGGATGTACCTTACAAGACACCTGCAACAGCTGGAAAGGCCACAGAAGTACCTCACCAAGAGGATCACTGGCCTCAAACAGATGCCCTATGCAGCTCGACTGAAGAAACTCCTGCTGCACTCAGTTGCATACCGCCTGCTCAGAGGTGATCTCTGCCTGACATACAAGGCCATGTCCAACCCAGAATTGATGGACATGCTCCATCTAAAGAAAACCTTATCCCCTCAAGCCACAAGCTCTAGGGATCTAAACCTCACCACAACAATAAATAGGACATGCTGGAGGGATAGATTCCTGTCCCAGAGACTTCCCATGCTTTGGAACAAGATTCCAATCTGCATTAGGCAGAGCTCCTCACTAGCACTCTTCAAAACAAACCTTGACGAGTGGATGGGAAACAGAAAGTTTACCCCAGGGATCACTTCAGTGGTTCTGCTGGACAGAGGCACAGGGAACTAAAACCAACACATTCTGGCTAGGCTTATAAATGCCTTCGGGCAGATAGCCTAGTACCTACCTATGAACCTATGAACCTATGGGTCATCATTCCGAGGAATACAAATGAATTGATAGTCAGGTTATCCCCAATAGATTAACCATTATGATGAATAGCAATCTTGGGAAAACTCCATAAGCTACCAGAGCTGTAGTTACAAGAAACTAAAAGTACACTCTACAGATGTTCAGTGTAACACACCAAAAAATACCACTGCAGCCAGTTTCAGTACTATAAATGACCTATAATATTGTTTAAAACTGACCCAGTCTAATTCATTTAATCAACAAAGTTGTGGTTAAAATATCAACATCTCAATCCAGAACCCTAGCTAGCTGACAATCTCATACACATTCTTAGCATAGAGCAGATAAATCATACATTGAGTAAATACCAATCAGAAAAAAACTCGCAGCATTTTAATAAAGTATTCCCAGCAGTCCACATTCCTAAGTACAACAGAGTTTCTTTAACATGAAGGCTCCTTCGCTGCAGTTTGAAGTGACCTTTAACATTGAATCATAAAAGTTCCATTATTACTTCCAGGGGCCCCTTTCAAACAGTCAGTAAATGCATACCTCTCAAGTGTACCTCATTTGAGGTCTTAAAAAGTTCTTGTTCCTCGAAGTTCCTCAAAGTTCCACATTGAAAGACTCTGTCACACATTCAGTGTTAGGAATTTTTTTAAGTGAAATCCATTGTAAATAAAATGAATCGTATTAATTCATTAAAAGATCTTCTTTATAAGTAAAACCAGCATATTTTAACCATCCTATGACCTTCCTAGCAGAAGTTGTTAGCAAGCCATTATTATGTGTTCCACATTTTGCCCATTTGTTCCACATTATGAGGGCTAGTGTTCCTCATTTTGGGCATGGAAGGTTGAGAGCTATGAGTAAATGTTGTAGTGACATTCGTCTATTCTACTGCAGTAACAGTTGAGAAACCATCTTCTTCTTGATCTATAATATATGCATGAACAGAAGACAATGTTTCTTATCAGTAAACAAACATTTTTGATTTCCAATTAAATGACAACCAAAAAGACAGGATACTTCATTTTAAACATCACTTAATCTGCACTGCTGCATATACATTAAGATCTGTACCCGCATCTGCCAAGTTAGAGTGTAAGACTTATAAATGGTCATTTCTCTCAGATCTTGCAAACTTTACCAGGTCTCCATAAGAAAGGGAAAGAAAAAACAGATCCTTAAGTCTGAAAATGAACCAAAACATGGTGTGGCTCCTAAGTGTTGAGCATAAGCGGCAGACCTGCCATGAAAATGTAGTTGTGAGCTCCTTCAGGTTTAACTTGACTTAAGTGCAACCTTGTCCAATTGGTCAACATCTCCCAAATGTCACAGTCAGTCACTTCTTTTTCGTAATCACTTTTCTTATCAAAGTCAAAGTAAACTTTATTGTCATTTAAACCCACACCTCAGTGCAGGCTAAACAAAATTTCATTGCTGCGAGCTGTATGTCCAGACAATACAAATAAATATAACAGATATAAATAAAAACATTTGTAACATTTGACATGACACTAGAACATAATTACATTTTTATATCTCTATCTAATAGAAGCACTTAGTATTGCACAGGTAGCTATATTGCACAATTGAGACTTGAGCCTTATGAGACTAGAGCACTTTCAGTTGTACAGAATGTAATTTGTTCTTTGAGTTATAGCACAAAAAATAAGAAGCTTTCACAGTTGTGAAGACCCTGACAGTGGGTTGCTTGCACTTTAAGTAAAGAGATTCCCTTCAGACTGTGGGGCGTCTGACTAGCTGACCTATTGACTTGCATTGCTACTGAAGTTTAGTAGCCTGATAGCCTGAGGAAATAGGTTATTTATGAATCTAGTCATTTTGCAATGTATACTTCTGTAGCGGTTGCCCGAAGTCAAGCAGAAGACTATTTCCTGAGCCAGGTGGGTTCAGTATTTGGCAATCTTTGTGAACCATGGATATGTGCAGTGTCAGCGAGATGGAGTGGTTTGACCGATAAGCAAATTGGAGTGGATCCAGTTCTGCATGGAGATTTGCTGTTAAATAGTCTGACCAGTCTTTCAAAACACTTCATTATGGTAGAGGTGAGAGCTACTGGATGATAGTCATTCAGGCTTGCTGGTTGAGACTGTTTAGGTAGTGGTATGATTTTTGTGTTCTTGAAGCACTTGGGTACTATGACCTGACATAGAGATGTGTTAAATATGTCGGCAAGAACCTTCATCAGTTGAACAGCACAGTCTCTTAGCACATTCCCCAGAATGTTGTCTGATCCAGCCACTTTTCTTGGGTTCACCCAGCTTAGAGTTATCTGAACGTCGGCTGAATTGAGGCAGAGTACTACTTCATTTTGCCTGGTGGTGATTTTCTTAGCTTTTGTGCTATTCCTTTGTCAAACCTGCTGAAGTACATGTTGAGCTCATTTAGAAATTTGCTGTTGTCATCACACTTTGAAAATACAGACCTGTAGTCTGTTAAGGATTGTATTCCCTGCCATAGACGTCTGGAGTCACTTAGTTCTGAGAAGTGATTCTGGATTTTCTGTCTGTAGGCATGTTTTGCCTTCTTTATTCCCCTATTTAGGTTCCTTCTGGTCTCTCTGAGGGCATCCTTGTCACCTGCCTTAAAAGCAGCATTGCATGCTCTTAAGAGCTCATATACTTCATTTGTGATCCAGGGTATTTGGTTGGTCCTTATGGTGATGTTCTTGTTGACTGTCACATCGTCCACACACTTAGATATGTATGCCAACACAGATTCCGTCTACTCATCCAGATTGATATGTTGGTTCCCCATAGCCATATCCTTAAACATATCCCAGTCCATGTTATCAAAGCAGTCCTGGAGTGCTGAGACTGCTCCCTCTGGCCATACTCTTATTTGCTTCTTGGTTGGCTTGCTTCTTTTTAATAGTGGTTTTGTACTGCTGTGGTGGTGCTGTGGTAGCGTTGTCACCTCACAGTTAGACGTTGCATGTTCTATTCTCAGTTAGAGCATCTTCTGTGTGTCGACATGCATGAATGGGTGTTCCATTGCTGAAGGTTGTGCATTAGGCCCGGCAAGCCAGCACGTAAAACTCTACTGCCAATCATTAACAGACTGGATTTCCGCTGTGGCGACCCCTAACCGGGAAAAGCCGAAAGACAGTTATACAGGGATTAGCATGATGATCAGATGATCCGAGTTACCCAGGTGTGGGTGGGCTACTGCCTTATAAGCCAGCTTAACGTTGGTATATACTTTGTCCAGTGTGTTGTCTCCCCTCATAGCAAAGTCCACATGCTGGTTATAGTTAGGTAGGACTGACTTTAGATTTGCTTGGTTGAAGTCACCCACTATTATGTTGGCAAACTCAGGATTTTGATTCTGCAGTCCACTGACTGACTGGTGAAGCATGGCTAGTGCCTTGTTTGTGTTGGCACTGGGAGGAATATATACAGCTATGATACTCACACCATTAAACTCCCTTGGCAAGGAGAAGAGTCTGCATCTTAATGACAAGAACTCAATGTTTTCAGAGCAGTGAGTGGTAACTGCCTCACAGCTGGTACACCATCTGTTATTTACATAGATACAGACACCTCCTCCTCATGATTTATCACTGAGGATCTGATTCCTGTCAGCTCTAAATAATGTCAGCCCTTCCTCATGCACCACACTATCCCTGATATTATAGTTTAACCATGTCTCTGTGAACATGAGCACACAACTGTTTCTCACCTTGCTTTTTGTAGCTAGTTCTAGCCTTATGTAATCATGTTATCCATGGAGCGAACACTGGTCAGTAGCTTAGATGGAAGTGCAGGCCTGTGTGGGTTGGTGTTTAGCCTGGCATATATTCCAGGTCTACTTCCTCTTTTCCTCAGTCTTGCTTATCTTTTCCTTCTTCTCCTCATTTTAGAAGTTCTAGAAGTAAGAATTGCTTGAGCAAGATATTTTTGACCATGACTGAGTATAATCCCTTATTCATAGAGTTTATGGAGTTTCTGAAGCATAGTAGGCCAAACAGGCCACACAGACAATGGCTCATCAAACCTGCAGCACTGCAAGCTTGAAGATCAAATTTCTAGAAGTTTCTCTCTACCAAAGCAGCCACAGCCACACAGGGCACCACTATTTTTTTCCTTTTATCAATTCCATTTCAGTCAACAACTACACATAATTCTCTTTAAGTTACTTGCCATGTTTTCATGTTATATACTAGGCAGTGTAACAGGAGTAATATTAGCGACACATATCAGTTTTTTATCACCTTTGGATAATTTGTAGCCAAGACTGTAGGTAAAATTCAATAGCATTTGTTTGGGCACTTTTGGTATGTGCAGTTTTAAATAAGGTTTTCAAGTTTTGGTTTCAGTTAGCTTCCATTTTTTTTCTTTTTTGTAAAGAGTTTATATGTCTTTTGACATGTGGTGTGTTATATTATGGTAATTTGTTTATGATTGACTTATTAACTAGGTGATAAGGTGGTGGCATATACAGTCAGGTGACTCAAGAAGAAATTTCCATTAGGTGAAGGATAATTTCTTTATACTTGGAATGTTAATAGAATGACTGATCAACCCCAGAAACATAGGATAATTGGTTATTTAAGAAAATCTAATATTTGGTTGTTGTGTTGCAAGAAAAACATCTTGAAGAACAAGAACAAGGAGCATTAGTAAAATACTTTTGATCATTGGCTATCTCATCTTTGGGTGAGCAAGATGAAGAGTAGTAGCGTTCCTCATTTCTACATGCTGCCCCTTGGGTCTGGAAGATATGTGTATTGATCATCAAGGCTGCTATGTAGGTTTGAAAAGGTTCGTAAAAGAAACACAGATTGTGGCTTACAGTGTATATTTGTTTCCAGGTGCATCTTATTGAGAGTTTGGCTTAATGATGGGGGTGATAGTAGCATTCCAGAAAGGTCTGGCCTTGTTTTGGGGGACTGGAATACTATAACAAGTGTATCAGATGCTATAAGTAGTCCTAGGACTGTTTGAATTTCTTGATTCTGAAGATATATAGGACTTTATGCTAGAATGATATGCCTTATATGTATATTATTAGGTTAGACATTTCTCAGCATACATATTATTCAAGTAAGTATAGGTCCCAGTCTATGAAAAATATAATTTATCTTACTACTGAACATGCTTACCTAATATTAGAAAAGTAATACACATCCAATTGGGATTTCAGCTCATGAACACTTGCCATGTAATTTGTATCACTTAGTGCCACCTCATTTAGAAAATTATTAGCATTTTCTGCAAAGTTTTTTTTTCAGGCTTGGTGTATGCCAATAATAATAAGCAAGTTATCCAGACTTTGGCAACATCAACAATTTCTATTACTTGACTAGGATCATTGTAAGTAAGAAGAGAGAACAATTAACAAAACATATGAAAGACTAATGGAACTAGCGTCAAGATGCAATATACTCCAAAAGAACAAGCTAAAAGAACAAAATAAGTTATAAGGTTAGCAGAATAAAAAAATATATAAGGGGAAAATTGATTTACAAGAAGAAATAGTACAAAACAGGAGACTTTGGTGATATTAGAAAATTTGAGTTCTTGTGTGAACTTGCTTAATGCTACTTAATTTTATAACTCTCTCAATTACCAGAAAGATATAACATTTAAGTCAAGTCAACAGATGTCACAAATTAGTATACTAGACATAAGTTCTTGAAATTGGAATTTAATTGAAACTGTAACAGTAGCTGAGATTTTACACGCTTATTGTTAAAATTTGCATGGTAGTCAGACTACTCAGAGTGAATATATGAAAGAGATTCATAAGGTCATAGGTGTTTACCAGGCTATTCATGCATCTGAAATATCTGACAAGCTCTGGTACCCATCACATTTAAGAGCAGGGACCTGGGAGATGAACCATTTACAGGTTGCCTATGTCCATTAGAGACATAGGTGCCAAACTGTGATGAATTGTTTGCTCCCCATCCAGTTGCCCAAGTTACACTTGATTTGGGTTAGGAAGGAAGTCTGCTTCTCACCGATGGGGAGAATGTTCCAGAGATGGGGTAGTCTCTGGGATACATACCTGTCGTTCCAGCAGGTCCTATTTATATCACAGGCAAGGTTTAAGTGTTTAGAACAGGTAATTCTTGTGCTATTTGTTTTGTGGATATGCAGGAGGTCTATTGGAGTGGGGTCTGACAATGCCCTGTATGCCAGGCATAGATACCCCTCAATAGCCTGTAGGAGACAGAATACAGGGATAGGGCCTTGAGGTGGTATGCATAGGACATGTTACTTATGCCCTGTATTATTTTAGAGAGAAACCTCTGTGGACATTCCAATTGTTGGATATGCCTTAGGTACATAACAAAGAGGGCATTGTACTCAATGATAGGTCTGATGAATGGCAAATACAGTGGAACAATGACTTTCTTGAACCTAGATGCCACACCTTTGTTTATAAGTTGTGCAACATAGAATAGTTTCCTAAGTACTGCAGACAAATGTTGGTCAAAGACTAGATTATTGCCAATGTGCATCCCTAAGTCCCTGACTACTGGGTAAACTGTAAGGAATGTGTTGTCAATATGATAGTTACCAGGGGTGGATGACTTCCTGAGATTTGTGATTATTTGAGTGAGTGTAACCCCCACAAGATTCACTGGAACAGACAGTTGTCTTGATGAGTCCTGTTACACCACATGATGTTTTGTGAGCTGCACAACAGGAAGCACAATCATATTTGGTGCTGGAAGATCAGAACTCTGTGGGTTCTATTTCCCCAGCTGTTACTTGGATTCATTTCTCAGTGCTGACACTGCAGTGCAGCATAAGGAGGGTTCTGTACAACTGAGTGTGTTGTCCATCAGTAGGACATTAAAACGAGATGCTATCTGCCTGAATTGGTTGTAGTTCAGGTGGATGCAAAACATTCCATGTTACTTATTTAAAAAAGAGTAAGGGCAGTGCTCTGACCAAACGTCTTCTAGAAAGTATGAATACCACTGTAAGACTCCCCTAAAAAGAGGACATTGGCTTAGTGGGACTACCCTGGTCCACAAAAAACAAGTAAAATAAATGTTTTGGATGTGTTGCAAGAGCAGGTTTCACACAAAAACACTGGGTAGTGATGGTGTACCTACAGAGCTATGAACATGCAACAAGAAACAACTGGTCATATAGTAGGTTAAATTATTTAATCAAGTGATGCAAACTAAGGACACACACACACACTTCATGGAAGCAAGCAGCAGTAGTAAAGGCCCTACCTTGCATTCCTCATATAGATCCTTTTCTGCTTTCAGAATGATTATAGATTATTTATGCCTGTTGCGGCTGCTTGTTTGTCCAGACATATACATCCATCTATAGTGCATGATCAGTGTGTGACACTGATTATGACAGGCAGACTTTTGATCATTTAAAGACCAGTGTGTTTACACAGATTGCTCAAGTAAAACGAAGGGAACTGGTGATAGTGAGTCTAGATGTATAAAAGCAGTATTTGGATACAACTGCACGGTATTAATTAACCCAGGGTTTATTAACATTAATGTTTGTAATGGAGTTTGCTACTGGATTACTGTATTATCTTCAGCTACAGTGAAAACACATGCATGTTTGTCTTTCCCCTTATGATTCCCCTGGGGAAGCTGTCAAAGCTGCCCATTATCGCCAGTATTTTAACACTGCACCTTGAATGCTTGGATTTAACAGTGCAGAAATCTGCTTTATGTGAATCTAAAGACAGGCAAGAAGAAGTGAATATTTTTGGTTTTGTAGATGACATATATTCATATATTCAGTGAGGCTTAAATGGGCTCGTGCTTCCATTTTTTAATGTTTGGACTGGTTTGGGATTTTTATGGGTATAAGATTACAAAAGAAAATACTAGGGTGGAAGCACTGTCCTATAAAGGATCTCAAAGAATAAGAAATTAACTTTTTTGTTGGATGCTACCTATATTAATTGCTCAAAAAATTGTCTGAGGAGCTAATATAAGGAATCTGTTACTAAAACAGATACAGAACTAAAAAAAAGGTTATAAGGAAAATGTATGCAATAGAAAATGATAGGCCTGAATTGGCTCAGAGAGTGTGAGTATTACACTGTTCCTGATGCCTTTATTGCTCTGTCCATTCTAGTCTTTTTGTATAGAAACACAATTTTTTTGAAATTGTTAAAAACATGATGCAAACTTTTGCTTGGAATGCAGATAAGGCATTGCTGTACTGGGAGAAGATGATTCTGCCCAAAGAGATTGTAACATGAAGCTTTGCAGACACAGACAAAGGAATGAATTCAGAAAAATTACCAGGCGATGTACACTGGGTGTAGTCCTCACTGTAACATTTTTTTTGTTTTCACAGACAGACCTACATCAGTGCTTTTGCATGAAGCCATGCAATGCCATGGTGGGCTGTCTCTGCGGCCATGCTGCGTGCTAATAAGCCTTTCCACTCGAGAGCCAGGTGCTAATTATCCATGTTCTCTTCCACGCAGCTGCCTGCTGGAAAGCATTTACTCAGGAGAGTGGTTGTGCACAGTCACTCCTGGCTGCTAGTAGTAATGAACATGGCCAAAATCTGTGTTTATCGATCACTGTAGAGGAAAGTGCTGAGGAGCTTAGCCATCAGGTAGCATTAGGGTCTGGGGGGCTGCATATGTGAATGTAACTGTGAGTATGCATGTCTGATGGGAGTTCACAGTAGGGGGGATTAGTCAGGGGATAGCTTAGGTGTGTGTATGTGTGTGGATGAATTGGTGAGTGTGTCCATGTTTGCATTTATTTGGGGAGGGGGCAGTGTGTTTGTGTGTTTATGTGTTTGAAATGAATGTGTGTGTGTGTCTGTGTGTGTGTGTGTGTCTCTGTGTGTGTGTGTCTGTGTGCATGTGCATGTGTGAGAGGTGTTGAGAGGGACTGAATGGGAGCACTAGACACCAGGAAGCATCCCTCTCAACCTCTTAGAGCAAGAAATCTGGACAAAGCCATAATTAAAAGTGGGACAAAGGCCCAAAAATAGGTACAGTTTTTAAATATTGCTCTTACAAACTTAGAAAGTTGATAGAATAACAGGTTTTGCATTAGCATGAATTTTCTGAAGGATATGAAGTCTGAAACTCAAATGTCTGACATTATTTTCTAACTTCAATCTTTAATGATTTACCCACTAATTTGCCAAAAAAACACAAGTATATGAAAAATGGACCAAAAATATGAGGTCAAAATCTGGACGTTCTGTGTAAATGTGCACAGTTGAGAGGTATACCAGGAAGTCCTGTGTCATGTCATGCCTTAATAGCAGTTAAACCTAACAGTGATTGGGGAGGGGACCACGAGATACTAGGGATAACTGAATATGTGAGACAGAGAAAACATTAACCACTAGGGATTACACTTGCATCTCGTGCCTTAACAGCACTTGCACATAATGTCAGTCGGGGGGAACACTAGATACCAGGGATATTCTATATAGCATGCCTAAGAGGAACTTAATTAAAAAAAAAATCTGGGCACCACAAAACCAGGGATATTGTAGCACATGCCTAACAGGCACCAACAATCCTTCCAACCCTGTACCCTCATATCTCCTTCAGAGGACATTAGTCTGCTGTGCCACCATTAGACATCAGGGATGTAATGCTAATAAAAAAATCTTTGAAAAAAAATAAACTACAAAGTTTTTGAACCCTGCACCCTTGTTACAGAGAAGCTCAATATTTATCAATTGTACTAACTGATAAATTAGGTAATTGAGGATTTTTAACATATAATGAGGATTTCAGCCATTATTCAATGCCTGCAACAGTTTGTGAGTCATGACAGAAGAGCAGGGAACATAAAGCATATCTCTCAAGTGTATAGGGCATGAAAATCAGACAGAGACAAAAATAATGTTGGGACAAAGATGGACAGATTTTAAGTATTTCTCATACAAACTTAGAATGTGACTAGTATAACAGATTTTTTACGGCCATACATTTACTGAAGGCTATGAAGTGTTAATGTCTGGCATGCATAACTGATTGTTATCATCCATGATTTACCGGGGCAGGAAAAAAAGAGACAGTGGGGACTTTCTAGCAATGAAGGGACAGATATGGAGTACGTGGTGCATGGTGTGTGTGTGTGTGTGTGTGTGTGTGTGTGTGTGTGTGTGTGTGTGTGTGTGTGTGTGTGTGTGCACGTGTAAGTGTCTATTGTATGTGCTGGAGTGAATGAGGGTGGGTGCCTGTGCTAACATGATGCATTGGCTGCCACTGGTAATTAATGCAGCAAATTGCTGATCTTCACTTACAGTAGTTAACAGCAATTCAGAGACATGCAGATAATGAGGGCTTTCCTCAATGTGGCTGATATGTCTCTGACTTGCAAATTACCAAATGGTAGAAACCAGGCATTTTTACCACAGACCTTAGTGCAATCTCTGGGTTCTTTCTGAATCCCTGAAAATTCATTTGTTAACAGAGTTTAACACCAGCCAGAAAAGGTTAACAGTCTTGAATAGTGTCAGTAGACCAAATTCTGACAGAATTTCTGCTGAGCATATGAGAAAACACATGATCGCAACCCTGAGGAATATTTTAACAAACTTAAGAAAGTAATCCTTGGGTGAATTTAAGATTATAAACTCTGGGGATAGCAAAATGGTGTTGCAGGGGATAATGGGTTTAAAATAATGGAAGAAAAGAAGGACTAACGTCATCTGTTAGGAGCAGTCATTTGAGATCTAAGTGGAGAATTTCATCTCAAGACCAGCAGCACTTTATTTACATAATGCCTTAAAAAAGAGAATATCAAAGACTAATGGGGACTGATAGACTAATGGATATTAGTGAATTCTTAAGTAATACATGCTGATATCTTTTTTGTTGGAAGTGTAAAGAGCTTTCTCAAGGAGTAAATATTTGATTAGCTTTGCACATAAGATTTTTAAAGAATTAAACCAGTGAATGCTACATAATGTGAGACAGGAATGGAAAAATAGGAAGATTTCAATGATGTGACTTGGCTATGGATTTGTCATTGCTGAGGTATGTTATTAAATCTAGGAGGTGTAAAATTTTTGCATGAAAAGATGTATACAAATGTCTTAATGTTTTAATGAGGATACATATGATATTTTCAAATGTGGATCCTCTGGATGAATGGGGGGTTATAACTTCTTTTGCTCTCGAGGTAATGCCTTTACTAATCAAGTGAGCTACATGGAAATCTTTCCTTACAATGGTAGACAGATGGTGGTTGAAGTTAAGGTCACGGTCAACCTGTGATCCCAGGTCCCTTACCACTTCATGGGTACTTAGGGTATTGTTATTGATTTGATGGTATGAAGAGACACTGTTTGTGCTGAAGGGAATGATAATGCATTTCTTTGCAATCAGTTTGAGACCATGACTAATATGCCATTCGTTGGTCTGTGTGAGGTCGTCCTGGAGTATACTGACAACATTTGGGGATTCAATGATTACACCTAGTTTGCAGTTGTCTGCAAACTAGGTCAGCCACAACCCTTTAGTTTTGAGCTGAACTTCTGAGAAGTATATACCAAACAGTAGGGGCCTAGCACTGACCCCTGTGGCACCCTGCTGCTAACAGGTCTGCTGGTTGATGTGGAGTCATCCAGTTTGACAGTTTGTGTCCGGTTTGTGAGACAGTTGGCAACCCATCTTACAATAAAGGGGTTTACACTCAGTTTGCTAAGTTTATCAGTAATGCCTGAATGTGAGATTGTACTGAACGCCTTTACCAAGTCGAGGTATGCTGTGTGCACAGATTTGCTCTCATCAATGGCCTTGATCACACATTCAAAGAAATCTACCAGATTTAACAGGCAGGATCTGCCAAATTGAGTAGGATCCAGGGTTTGGAGGTCATCTATGTCTTTATTTATGAGGTCCATAATGATACGTTCCATGACCTTACGGATGAGGCTGTTCAGGCTTATGGGTCTGTAATTCCTGGGTCTGTTGCTAGGCCACCTTTGTCAAGAGGAATAACAAAGAACAAAGCCTGTGGTTAGGTTGTGATTGAAAAGGGTACTTAGGTAATGCTAGTTCATGTTTTAGCCTGTTTAAAAGACAGCCTGGGATGTCATCTGGTCCCATAGAGGCCAAGTTCTTTGCCTTGGACAGGGCTTTGAGGGCCAGCTCTTCAGATATGTAAGATGGGAGGGGGAGTTTGGAGGAGGGTTTGTTGTAAGTTAGGAGGAGATAAGGGAGTGAAATTTTCACCAAAGCTATCTGCTAGCAGGCTTGCTATCTCTGTGCGGTCAGTGTGTGTGTGATACCATTGGCCAACAGTTCTGCACATGCTTGGGTCCTACCCTTTAGGTTATGTACATAGCTGTAAAAGGCCTTATGGTTATCCTTGGCAGTACTTGCTAGGTTTCTTTCAAAGGAGCTCTTGGGGGATTTGACAAGTTGTCTTATTTGCCTGTTAAGACTGAAGAGAGTGCTTTTCCATTGTTGGGTCCTTGTCGTTGTTTTCTTGGGCAGCAATGTTTTGTGTTTATTGTAGAGTTTATTGATGCTGGAAGTCCACCATGGCAGCTTGATTTTATTTGGGGCGATGCCTTTGATTCTATCTGGTGCAGCTGAGTTTATACACTTATGCAAGTGATTGTACAGGGCTTTAGTGTAAGCTTTTGCCTAGTTACCACTTTCAGCTTGGGGTGGGGCTTTGGATGCATTTATACCTTCATCTAGGAGGGTATAGTTTGCCTTGGTAATGTTTTTTTAATCTGATTTCACTCTTTGTGAGTCCTGGTGTTAGTGTCAGTTTGAAGGTGACTGATTTGTGGCCAGTTTTAACTAATGAAGGTCCAACAGTTGCAGCAGTGCACCTGTTTGACATGTTGGTGAGGACCAGATCTAGAATGCTTGTTCCTCTTGTCAGGGTATGCACAATTTGCTCCAGAGCATTAGAATTCACAAAATCAAGGAATGTTTGTGCTAGCAAGTTTGGGCTAGAGTAGGTTTCCCAGTTGATGGTGGAATAATTGAAATTCCCCGTAACCATTGTGGTTGGTAAACTTTGGACTGTCTTCAGTTTTGTTAAGTATGCTTCATTGATGTTGTGACCCATGGAGGGGGATCCATAACTGGCTAGGACATGAATGGAGGGTCTTACCCACCATAACCTGGACCTGCAGTAACTCCATCAAGTTGTCCAGTCTAACTAAACGTGATGTAAATTTATCTCTAATATAGATTGAAACACCACCTCCTTTGATTTTCACACATTCATTTTGCAGTCTAAAGGTGTGGAAGGCATTGAAGCCTTGCAGGGCCGGGGTACTCTCTGTGGTCTTAAACCAGGTTTCTGTGACTGTACAGACATCTACATCCTCTAGTGATAAAGTGTTTCCAGGAAGTGCACTTTTTGCTTTAAGTTCCGAGCATTTAGCAGCATGACTCTTATTTTGTTCTGATTGGTTAATTTCACGTCTGTAATGTTGTTTTTGAAAAAGGCACTATGGGGATGGAAAGAGCCTTTGTCAGCAGCCAAAAGCCTAGGGGTGCCAGGTGAAAACTGTCTCTGGCAAAGCAGCAAGGTTTCCAGAAACAGCAAGCAACCAGGTACCAAAGCACAAAGACCAGTAATCTACACTAGCACCTCTGTCAGGCGAAGCAATAAAGTCAAGGATAAAATCTTCAGTGAACACTCATTTATTTAGCAGATTCCAACAGTTGCAGAACCACCAGCACTAACACAAAACACATAAATGTCTTAAAGTCTCTGTTTTCATTTCATACACTTCATCAGATGTGGGCCATTTTGTTCGCCATTCAGCTGACTTCTAGGTCAAGGTTTGTCAGCTTTCTAATTGCGCTTTACCTTACTTTTCGTGGTGCAGTTTCAATTCTGCATGTTTGTAAAGATGTGTTTTGTTAATTAATTAGTGGAAATAAATGGCTTAAACCAAGAAAGATCTCTTTATATAGTCCAGTGAAGTATGTCTCAGGTCATTTACACCAACATGAACTATGACAGAGTCATAACGGTACCTGTTGTTGAGAGACTTGAGTGCATGCGTGATTTGATGAATCCCGGAACCGGACAGGCAGCTGACCATGACTTTCTCCTTGTCCATCCTGGTGAGTGGGACATCCATGTGTCTCACTACTGAGTCGCCAATGACAAGAAATCTTGTTTTTTTAATGTTACACCTTACGGGCTTGGTGGGTGAGACAGTGTTATTGCCATCTGTCCTGGATGTTGTGGAGACTTTGTTAGTTGTAGCAGAGTTGTGTTTTGGAGGTCTCTAGTGTTTTGGTAAGTTTTTTGAAAGAACCTCCACATATGTGGATTTATGTGTTTGATGCATACTGTTTGTACAAGTAGTGGTATGTGTAGGAGTAGTGGTACTTTGTGAATATATAGTGGCGGGTGAGTTGACAATCTCCTCTGTGTTACTGTTTTGAGTGAGAGAGAGCATGGATTCTAGATTCTTGGTGTAAATATATCTCTCACACTCTGTACTAGACTGTGTTGTTGTTGTCTGTGTACATGAAGCAATTGCTATACTCCCTCAAGAGACCTAAGTCAACAAGGTTGGCAGGAGAAACAAGGGTAGTCCAAATGTCCATAATGCTAGGTTGAAGACTGTTGTCACTACAGGTGGCTTTTCAGAAACAACCATGGAGGAGCTCTGCTAATGGATATTTCTGCTTGGGTTTTAAGGGAAAATTTGTTGCATTTAACTGCCCAGCTTTGGCGCACACTTGCATGATAGATTGTGGTGCTGCACGGTGTGCAAACAAGCAGAAACTTCCTCATATGCAGGACCTAAGTACCAGAAGCTAAAACTTGAAAAAAACTCTAACAAAATTCAATAGGACAATGATAGTGCTTATTCCAAGCCCTAGACTGGCCTCTTTACCAGTCGGCTGCCAGTCAAATACATAAATAAAGATGCAAATAGGCCTCATCCAATCTAAGATGTCCTGGCAAGCGTGCTCAAAACAAACAAACCACTACAAACGGTTCCAGAAGAAGCAGGTCTGGATCTGGGCTATGCTACAGCTACTAGCTACCCCAGTTTCAGTGGGAAACACTAGAGAACATTTAACACAGCAGAGAAATAGCAGTGAGACACTGAAAAATATTTAAATTGAAGAAAATCAGCCAGGAGGCTCTAAAGAATGATTTAAGCAGTTAACAGATCAGTTAATTAAGTATAGCTTGGTGGGAAAACCATAGCAGGTAGAACAGATAGCTTTAAAACAGTGAAAAATACCAGTAAATACTTAAACAGTGAAAACAACAAACACGCTTGCTAAACAGTGAAAACAGCAATAACATTTGATTTTACAAGCACGGTGTAGCAGGCAATTGCCGTATAACAATGTAGTTAGCACACAGTAAATAATACAGTATAAAAGCAGGTACCAGGCAATAAAAAAAGTGCAGTAAATAGTATAAATAAGCAGACAAAAAGCAACTTACTTTTTTGGAAGCTCAGAAGCCTCTAGTCATCTGGTATCTCAGCTCAGAGTTGTGGCTGGTAGCCTACTTCAGTTCAGGTTGGTACAAACAAGCAGAAACCTGCTCAGATGCAGAGCCTAAATACCAGAAGCTAAAACTTGAAAAAAACTCTAACAAAATTTAAAAGGACCAATGAGGATGCTTATTCCATGCCCTAGACTGGGCTCCCTTTACCAGTCAGGTGCCAATCAAACACAAATATCTCAAAAATGTGCATATAGGCCCCTTCCAATCCAAGATGGCCTGGAAAATGTGCTCAGAACAAATAAACTACTACAAAAAGTTCCAGAAGCAACAGGACTGGATCTGGACTAGGCTACAGCTTCTAGCTACCCTAGTTTCAGCAGAAAATACTAATGATTTAAACATTTAACAGATCAGTTAATTAAGTACTGCTTGGTGTGAAAACCAGAACAGGCAGAACATATAGCTTTAAAACAGTGAAAAAATACCAGTAAATACTTAAACAGTGGAAATAACAGAAAAGCTTGCTAAACAGTGAAAACAGCAATAAAATTTGATTTTACAGGCACAGTGTAACAGGCATTTCCAGTATAACAGTGTAGTTTAGTACACAGTAAATAAATGTAGTATAAACGTAGGAGGCAAGCAATACAAAAAATGCAGTAAATTGTATAAATAAAAAAAAAAAAAAACAAAAAAACAAAAAAAAAAAAACAGGCAACATGTTTTTTGGAAGCTCAGAAGCCTCTAGTCACCTGGTATCTCAGCTCAGAGTTGTGGCTGGTAGCCTACCTCAGTTCACCTCAGTGCAAACAAGCAGAAACCTGCTCAGATGCAAGGTGTAAATACCAGAAGCTAAAACGTGAAAAAAAAACTCTAACATAATTCAAAAGGACCAATGAGGATGCTTATTCCAATCCCTAGACTGGCCTCTTACCAGTCAGGTGCCAATCAAACACAATTCTCTCACAAAGGTGTAGATAAGCCCCTCCAATCCAAGATGGCCTGGAAAACATGATACTTAAATTATTGGGCTATGATAATTGTTTTAAGTGAAAAAAATTAAAATGTCTGTCTGTCTTTATTGATGACAGTGACTAAGAAGGCCATAAAAAGAAAATGGAAAATGTGACTGGAGCCAATAGGATTGAATGTTATTGTAGTGATGAATGAAGTGGATAAAACAAAGGGTCCCATAAAGTAACACTGTTTGCCATGGTGTATGCAGAAGGATACTATTTAGATAAAGATTACGTTTAGAATATGGATGAATTTACTCATACAAATAAGATCCTAGAAAAATTAACAATAAAAAATGCTCAGGTTCTCAAAAAACTGCTCTTGTTACACATGTTAGTAAGGCAGTCCTCAAGATCTGCAGCCATTTAATTCTATGAGTTCTTTATAAATACATGGGGAAAAATGGAATCAGTGATGTATTTTATTTTTCTAGGTTCAAAGATTTTGGCAGATGATGACTGTGGCCATGACAAGTTATTTTACATTAAGAAAGTTTGTGGTCTACACTCTTGTGGGAGGAGAGGGTAGCCTTCACCCTTCTGAGCTGGGAATTGCTGGTGAAGTCTTATTGTGCCTGTTATTCTAAGTGGCTTTGCTCTGGTTTAAGCAATTGGGCTCCAAACCAGTTATTTTACATTAGGAAGGTTTGTGATCTACCCACTTGTGGCATTACTGTCTAGACAGTTTTTTTAACTACTAGTTTGCCCGTGGTTGAGTGTTGTTCATCAAGTTCTTTGTCTTACTGACTTGTTCAAAATTTTAGTTTCCCTCACCCCTGCCTAGTAGATCAGTAGCCATGGATATGCACTTCCCAACTCTCTCTGTGGCCAGTCTGGTTAAGATGGGCATTCTGAGGCATTGTAGCAATTGCCTCATGCACACTGACAACCCACTTATTCTTGATAAAAAAAGATACAGTATGCAAGAGGTATAAATAAACTTTAATCCTATAGAGGACTCAGTAACAATAGCACCATTCCTACTGCACAGGGCAAAGACCCTACACATAAAACTACTTAAGCTGAGGCACTTTACAAGTAACCTTCCTAAAACACGAAGTCCTACACAGCACAATCAAAGAAAGGGTCCTCAGCTATCATGTAAACACTCTGTTAAAATACCACCTGCAGCTACACATAGTAACAGTGTGTCCAGTGTCGCTACTGCTATGCCCTTAAGGCAAACCAGTACACAGCTAAATTTCCCGGTCATTGGTGATTCTATAGTGAGGCACATCTATGTCCCCCTCATCAGACTGAGTACAGAGAAAGTCACGGTTAGCTGCCTTTCTGGGACTGGGATCTGTCAAGTCACACAGGCACTCAGGTCATTGAATCACAGGTACCACAATGACTCGGCCATAGTCCATGAAGGTGTTAATGACCTGAGAGATATCGTCCTTCACTATATGAAGTGTGACCTGATTGAACTCAATGATTTTGTGTCTCAGGCAGGTATGAGCCAAGCCCTGAGCAGCTTGCTACCTTCTCCAGTGATAATGCTATGTTACCAATAGTAAATGATTAATTTTAATAATCGGCTTAGCTTCTGGTGTCAATCTAAGGTGGTACAATATCTGATGGCCTGGGAGGACATGATTGACAGACTATGCTACTTTACCAGAGATGGTCTGCACTTATCCCTTATGTGCTTTCGGATAAAGGCAAAGACCTTTTCCATCTCCATAATGCATTTTTTAGGCAATGCCAAACTGATAGAACTACAGACTTAATTGAACCTATGAAGGAATATCTGAAGGTGGTACTGTTCAGTGCTAGAAGTCTTAACAAGAAACTCCACTCCCTGCAAGCCTGCCTCTCCCTGAAGAGTTCAGACATCACTGTAGTAAAGGTGACATGGTTTGAAATTGTGTAAAGTAGCCCAGCAATGCAAAGTTGTAATGCCTTTCACACCTTTATACCAGCTGCTTCAGAAGAGGGAACTAAAGGTGGAGGAGTCTCAGTCTACATTAAAAACTAGTCTCACCTCCAGACTAGTTAAAGTAATATCTTTGCTCCCAGATCTGACTGTAAGGCAGTATTGCTTGAAATAAAAATTAAATCTGGACATCCATTGAAACAAAAAAACATTAGGAACTATTCCAAGGCTAACATCTCTCTACTAAGCAACACTGTGGCTTAATTCCAAGCACCTCCAAACACAGGAAACACCATATCATACATTGAGCTATTTACAAAATCTATGTACAGCCATATTAATAGCTGTATAGAATGAACTGTGCCCACTCGTATTGAGAATAAGACAAACTCAAAAGGCAAGCCAACCTGGTGGAATGACAGTATCAATCGGTTATACAACAAAAGAAAAAAAAACTTGGCCAAGTGTAGGAGGAACAAAGCCATACATACTAAAAGCTCTCTGACCAATCAAAACTGCCAGCTAAGTGGGTTAACTAATAATTCAAAGGCTAAATCTGAAAAAAAAAACTTCTCAGGCAAAGGAAAATCACAAAGCTTTCTACAGCTACATCCATAACCTCAGAGGACATGCACAACAATGTGCAAAACTTATTGTAAATGGCATCACACACACTGAACTGGAGGCCATTGCTGACCTTTTGACTGACAGATTCAGCTCAAATTTCTGCCCCACTCCCACCTAGTAGTCCAAAGAAAATACAACATAACACAATCTCCCAACCACTACTAGGGAACAGGTTGTCAGTGCACTTTCCAAGCCCAAAAACACTGTGCCGATGGGTCCAGATAACATCCTGAAATGTTTAATAAATAGCATGAAACATGGCCTCTCTGGTCCACTCGAATCACTTTTCAGCTGCAGTCTTCAGTTAGGTTTTATGCCCAAGGAATGGAAGAAGGTTACAGTCATTCCCATGCACAAAGGAGGTCCATCCACTGATCTGGGTAACTACAGGCCCATAAGTCTTACCAGCTTTATATGTAAGGCCATGGACAGAATCATCATGGACATGATAAATAACATCATAGGTAACCTGCAAATGTTGAACCCATCAAAGTTCAGCTTTGTTAAAGGAAGGTCATGCCAAATAAATCTGGTGGACTTTTTTGAGAGGGTTACCTAAGCATTTGATGAAGGTAAAACTATGCACATATTTTACCTCCATCTGGTCAAGGAGTTTGATACAATACCCCACACAGACATTATACATAAGGTCACTAATTTAGGACCCAGGCAAACAAAATATAGGTGAGGCCACCTCCACCAAGAGGACAGTCACTAGTGGAGTCCCCCAGGGCTCGATACCAGGCCTGATCCTTTTTGGTATCTATTTATCTGAAATGGAAGCAAATGCTGAAGGTTTATTGCTAAGTTTGCATATAATTGCAAGCTGGGGTTTATCATCGACTCCCCTGCAGATATTAGCATTCTTCTAGGTCTGTTTCTGACTAACAAATGGTGCCAAAGCTATGGTCTTAAACTCAATGCATAGAAATACATAACGATACCCTTTGGGAAGTCAACCATCCTGGCTAATTACCATGTTGATGATACACCCCTAAGAGTCACCCCAGTGATCAGGGATCTGGGTACACATGTAGAAAGTAGCCTTACCTTCAACCATCACATAGCCACAGTGGTGAGGAAATCCTTTTATGTTTCACAACTTATAAGTAAGGGCATGCCATTTAGGTCCAAAGAGTTCATTATCCCACTGTACTTTGCCCTTATCAGACCAATCATAGAGTACAACGCTCCCTTTGGTATGTACCTGACCAGGCATAAGCATCAACTATAGTGACCTCAGTGGTTCCTTACAAAAAGAATACAAGGAGTAAGAAACCTGCCTTATGCAGAGCAGCTTAAAGCCATTTCCCTCTACTCAGTCTCCTACGGATTGCTGAGGGGTGATCTGCACCTACCTTACAAGGCATCCTCAAACCCCACACTTATGAAACTACATATCCATAAGTCAAATAGTACCAGAAATACAAGATCTAGGGACCTAAATTTTGTCTGTGGCTTACACAGAACATGCTGGAGAGACAGATATGTAAACCAGAGACTGCTCCTCCTATGAAACAGGCTTCCCATCCATATGAAACTTTGTTCGTCTATTACCCAGGTTAAGCACAACCTAGACCAGTGAATGGGAAACAGGAAATTTACACTGGGCCTGGCACCCATGTCCCTTATGGACAGAGGTAGCTTATAAATGCCTGGCCCTCAATGTCCTATTTGGATACAGGACATCGTTATACTTTCAAGAAAACTTGGCTAGGCTTAGAAAGGCTCCCACTCCAGAGTCATTAGCCTAGTAACAGTCTATGAATCTATGTAACTATGTTTTTGCATATTGGGAGAAATGTTATTGTAAATCTGGATCAAATATTAAAGAACAAAAACATCAAACATCATATTAACAATAAAGGTCTATATAGTTAACACTATGGCCATGATTCAGAAACAGGCCCAACCATTAGTGGTAAGGTCACAGCAAATAGGGCCTGAGAATTTAATTGTGGAAACCAGACATACATTAGCTGTAATGAGAAAAGACCTCATAACTGGCTAATCTGCATGTCTGTGAGTCATTCAGTGATTAAGAGAATTCATAAGCATTAACAGGTCCTTTTCTGCTACCCTTGTAATAATCACCAGTATGTCATATTAGCACATGCACCCCACTATTCACTACCTCCATACATGCACACATCCATATACACAAACATACACACTGCTGTACCTCTTACCTGTCTCTGATTTAAAAGAACCTCCCTGATTAATAACTGTCCCTCCAAATCACAGATGATTATGGTCATTCAGTGATGTCAGCCATTAGAGTTTCATTCTTCTTACTCTTCAGTAAATGAATCCAGAAGAGGAGTAGATTAATATGTAGAAAGATAACCCGGTTTCATTTACTGTTTCCCCCGAGCTTTGTCCGGAAGACTTGAGCATGGCCCCATATGTCATGGAACATTACAATCAGACAATAATACCAGACATTAGAGTTTCATCTTTCTTTGTGTCCACAGTTTGAGGAGCAAAACCTGAGTTCTATTAACTTTCTAGTGGATTAGAATGATATAAACACAAATACAGACAGGGTTTAAAGAAAAAGTAAAGAATGCCACGCAAAACCCAAAAATATGACTGCTCAGCCAACAGGTGTGAATTAATTTGCTCGCTTTCATTCTTTTAATATCACCAGAACTTCATCAGAAATGCAATTCAAACAAATTTCATTCTTAAATAACTTCACCATAGTGACACAATAATTAAATTGACCAAAAGCAAACTTTGATTCATACATAATTAATCAAAATCAAGTAAACCTTAAAAAGACCTAAATATTCAAAAAATAATTAAAAATATGATGTCAGCATAAAAATAATCCAGTGTGTATTAAGTAGCAATATCAAAAAGCTTTCAGAAAGACAAATTATACCATTAATGCTACTCATTATTTTAAACATTTGGATAAAAGCATCATAGCTAAAAAAAATAAATGATTGTAAATCTGAAGGTTATATTTATTTTGCCAGCTGTTGTAATTGTGACTGTTATTGTGTACGTAAAACTATTAGGAATTTATCGCAGAGAATTTCTGAACACAAAGATAATGCTATCAAAAACAAAGATTATATGACTGCACTGACCAAAGTCCATGGGATTCAGGAATGTATTTTTTCTGTGCATGAGTAGTGTAGCCACTCCTGCTCATAATATGGCCGGCAAGCGATCCAGGAACACACCATATTGATGTGCACAAGCGAGCTGACACTGTTCTTGCACGGAAACCCATGTGGGATGCTAATTACCTCATTTTCTGGTGAAAACCATGCAAATGAGGTAAAATAGTGATCCAGGAAGCAGGTAGGTAGCCGTGCAGGAACAGTATAAGCTGCAGAAATGTATTCGGCTACTAGCCGAATACATTTCTGCAAAATTCAAAACGAAGCCATGACAGCTCCAATAAAAGCATGGACCCTAACCTGTAAGCATGCCAATGACCAAATATATAGCCATTGGCATGTTAAACTGATTAATTAAAAAAAAAGTTTATTATTTCTCGGCTGATCTTGGCCGTTTAAGCATAGAGAAGCGCTGTGCAAAAGGGATAGTGGGGAAAATAAAAAAAATGAGAAAAGTCCATTTTAGCTGAAAGCTGTATTTTGCCATTATAGTCAATCTCAAGCAGAATCAAAACAATGGTAACTATGGAGTAATGCAGTGGGGTATGTTAATGAGGGGACTTATACTGAATCACAAAATTCTTCTAAGTGTCACACTACACCTAACTGTGTAGGTGCTCTAACACCACAGTATAGACAGGAGGAACAACTAAGATGAAAAAGGGATGTGTCATGCTTGTTGTAAGCACATTGGAGCTCCATTGGCCGAGTTTGTGCTTAGCTAAGCACAGCTAAGCAAGGGGGTATGTCTGAGGCTGTATACACTTATTCCATGAACTGAGGAGCATGTTCGTGCCCAGGGGAGGGCCATTTCTTGTTGTTTACACTAGCTAAATGGGTCTGGGTGGCACACCGGGGCTTAAGCAGGAAGGATATAGGAAAATAAAAAGGAAATAGAACAAGGGAAATACAGTACAAACAGCAATATGGGATACTGCAACACACAATGGGCCATTGAAAGCACTCAATAATGCAGCTGGCAAGTGGCTGCATAGCTGAAAATGGGAAGAGATGTAAACAAAATAAAGGGCAACAGCACAATGAAGGATAAATGAAGTAGAAATCACTAATATGGGACTCTTGCAACTTACAATGGGCCAGGCAAAGCACATAATAATATAGCTGGCAGGTGGCTGCATAGCTGAAAGTTGGAGGAGATGTAAGTAAAAAATAATTAAAAAAGGGCAACAGCAGAATAAAGGCAATCATGCACAAATTATCAGTAATGCCTCTAACACTCACAGTGGCCAAATCACAGCCATGAGTAATATAAGCGGCAGCTGGAATGTATTATTGTATCAATGTAGCTAATCATGCAGGCAGCATCTGCAGCTCAACAGTATAAAGTATGGAAACACCTTACAGTCTGTTTTTTTCCCACAAGCTCTGCACCATTGGTGTATACACGCTGGGGAATTTTAACTGGAAAAATGTTAGGGGCTGCTATTGCTTTGATCCATCAGTATTTGCTAGAGGCTGACGGCAGAGAGGAGGATAAGGCTGACAACCACCACAGACAAAGGAGGAGGAGAAGAGTGTTCAGACCCAAGGTAACCTACCAGGGGCTACATGATCTGGAGATAGTAGAGCACTACAGGGTGGACAGAGACATACTTCAGCAACTCAACAAGCTGTGCCAGCCTCAACTCAGAGCCAGAACCAACAGAGGGGAACCCATCCCAGTGGATACCAATGTATGTGTAACCTTAGAAATTCTTGCTACAGGTACATTCCAAAGACCTACTGGGGACATGATGGGGGTCTCACAGGCCTGCATTCAGGGTATTCCACCAGTTCCTGGATGCCATGTTACCACATGCAGGTGAGCACATTTACATCTCCAACACCCATGAGGAGAGGACCAGCAATATGTGTCTCTTCCATTGTGCAGCAGAATACCCAAAGGTACTGGGTGCCATAGACTGCACACACATCCACATCAAAGCACCACCTGGTGAACAGGGCAGGGTCTACATAAACCGCAAGGGCTTCCCCTTCATCAACTGCCAGGTTGTGTGCAATGCCCAGGGTATTATCATGGGAGGGTGGCCTAATGGGGTGGGAGGGTGGCCTAGTGGTTAAGGTGTTTGCCTTACAAACACAAGGTGCAGGGTTTGAGTCTCACAAGGGATAATTGGCTAGGCTTAAAATGGCTCACAAGGGCAGTTAGCTTAGTACTAATCTATGAACCTATGAACCTATGTGTGTACTGGTAGCCCTGGAATCTATCATGACTCCCACATCTGGCATTTTTCACAGCTGCAACAGGCATTTTCCAGTGGGGGAATCCTGTATAGCCATCTGGTGGGGGATTCTGGCTATCCACTGGTGCCGTGGATGTTGACACCCATCAGAAATACACACACACCCACACAAGAATGCCAGAAGGAGGCACACTCACAAACCAGGATCATTATAGAGCATGTGTTTGGGATGCTCAAGTCACGGTTTCGCTGCCTTGACATATCTGGTGGAACCTTGCAGTACTTTCCAGCCACATGTGCACACATGTTGTTCATAGTATGTGCCATGCTACACAATATGATCCTACAGAAACAGTTGCAGCAGGAACACCACAGGGAAGGGCCACACAGCTCACCACCATTGCCAAGGTCCACACACACAGAGGGACTCAGAGGAGGAGGCCCCTGAGTCTACTCCTGTAGGCAGACAGAGGCATGCCCAGTATGCTTAGGCCTTGGCAAAGTGGCAACACATAGCACACACACACACTGACACTGTAAGGACCCCAGGGACTGACACCTCTTTCTGACTCGCTTACACAGTAAAATGGATGACACACACATCACATTACCTGTAACTTACCGCCATGTATAGGCAGTGTACTGTGTGCATCCAACATAGACAGCCCTCAAGCACTGTCCTCATAACTGCTGCAAGCTCAAGGTAAGTCAGTCTTCTTAAAAATAAATGACTGGAATAGTATGTTCTGCTAGCATATCTAGGGTAATGCTGCATGTATGCTAGAGAATGGAGTGGCCTACTGGGATAGCAGCACACAACTGACAGATATGTTGGCCATCAGGAAATGTCTGGCCAAAACTGGCCTCCACACACTATGCGGTAGTACCCAAGGTGGCAAATCCCACTGCAGTATAGGTGTGGAGACACCTAAGTGGGGGTTCATAGGTCACAGGCATGGAAGTCAGGGTGGGGGTCCCATAACCACCCCTCACACCCACACAGCAAGTCAGCTGTAGAAAATCACAGAGAAATGTCTGGTAAAGGCACACAAATGGCAGCAATGCTGAATTAACTCCCTGCAGACTCACACAGTGATAGCACAACAGGATCCACACTTGCAGTAAGGCTATGAAGGGTAAGAAGTCTGAAACACAAATGTATGCCAGTACAATCTGACCCGGGCTATTTACTGATATGCCTCCAGTCCCCAAGACAGGGCACAGTAGTATGGTAAATGGAACCAAAATGTAAAGCAAATACCAGCACAGTCTGTGCAAATGTTTACAGTGGACAGTGTGTTCCCCATATACCCACACAAATGCAGTAACATATATGTTTGCATGGAAATAGCAGCATAGCATACATTGGAAGGGCTGTACCAATACACATGAAAACATGTTGCCTGTTCACAATATGCAGAGGCCAATGAGCTATGTGCATGTGTGGTTAATACTGTCTGGATCTGGCCAGCACGTTCTTCTGGCAGTTGTCTTCTACTGCCCAAGGTACAGTGCTACCTTTGACAGGGCCATGTGCAGATAACTGCAGTGCCAACTGTTATGCATGTCAGTGACACCCACTGTACTGCCACTGACATACCTGGAAGTCACAATGCTATTTCGAATATACTACACATATTAGTGACATCTTGAAGGATGTCCAGCAGAGGTGCCAAAGCTTTTGTGAATATAAGTGCTTTTTGGGTACTGTTGTCAGTGGTCATTCTCAATAATCTTTTTTTCTTATGCTTGCTTTTACATATAATGGGCATGTCTGCACAGTTGAATGCACTCTGTGTCCACACCCATAACTCCCAACCTCTAACAGTAAGATGTCTGGACAAGGCCAGAAATAAAAGTGGAACAAAGGCACAATGATAGGCATGTGTTGTAAATATCGCCCTTACATGCTGAGAAGGTTGGTGGGGTGAGGGGTTTGCAGTAGTGGGAATTGTCTGAAGATTATGTATTTGGAAACAGTAATGTCTGCATTATTTTGTAACATCACACTTCAATTATATGCAACTAACTTGCCATAAAAACACAAGTTTACGTAGAAAGTATGAAACCTTTAGCCAGACACCTGGACAACCTGCCAAACAATGTGTAGGTCAGAGGTATGCACACACAAGGTTATGACATCTCAGGTTAGAAAGATACCACACAAGCAGGAGATCCCCAGCCAGTATATCACCAGGTTGCTGGACTGTTCACACAGCTGTGTGTCATTACTACACTGGCTATTGGGCAAAAAATTTACATAGCTGCCCTCATAATATTGGTCTATGCATCATACAACTACTATTCCTCTGGTAAAGCACTATGATGATCTCAGGATGTCTGGCACTAGGTAATAACACAATACATTGCAGTTTCGGACTACAGATATGTCAGAAAATGTCTGCTAAACCAAATAAGTACCCTGAGGAAAGTCCTGTGTACACCTGAGAGGTATGGCTGTAGCACACAAAACCCTGGACTGGAGTACACCTATCTCTGGAATGGAGTCCCACCCTAACTATAGAAGGTCACACTGGGCATGCTCCTACACTTAGAGAATCACAGGACATGTTGGCACCCACATCGGAATATATGACTGTATTGTGTATATATGTCCATCCATACAGACAGCTATGTACACCTCAACGGTCCCCCCACACACACACGTCAGACAGGATTACCCACAGCTAGCTGTAGGTGGCCCATATGTGATATATCTGCTTATGTTGCATGAGATATACAAACACATATATATGGGCAACAGATAACATATGTCAAGCATACACACACATAGATGTGGGGAACTGAGAGACAGACAGTGATACAGAGAGAAACACAGGGGGATACAGACAGAGTGAGTCACACACACGAATACCCTGAATGGCATACAGTGATGTCCTGCTCTGGACAGTGGCATACCAGATGTAAGTTGCACGTAAAATTACTGAGGTTGAGTTTATAATATCACATCACCTGCCTCTGTGTGTAGGCTCATAGGTTAGTACTAGGCTAACTGCCCATGTGGGCTGTTATAAGCCTAGCTAATTACCCCGTGTCAGAATCAAACCATGCACCTTGTGTCTATAAGATAACACTTTAACCATTATGCCAACCTTCCACCCCTTCCAGTTAGTGTGTGTGTGTGTGTGTGTGTGTGTGTGTGTGTGTGTGTGTGTGTGTGTGTGTGTGTGTGTGTGTGTTTCTGTCTGTTTGTTTGTCTGTCTGTTTGTCTCTCTCTGTCTCTCTCTATCTCTGAGACAGATGTAAGATATACATCTGTTTTGCATAGGCAGCAACTTGCCTTTTGTAGGTAATGCTCATGAGCAGCTGATGGCCTGTGCACCAATTAGAGTCCCCCACTTGTTAATTGCATGTAGAACAGCTGTGGTATAATTCCTATACCCAATAACATGGAAACACACTCCTATAACTGAGTGCTTCATGTGGGCATTGCCCATTTTCCATGCCTGTGAGGAGGACTTCATGGAGGTGTGTGACAAACAGCATCACAGACAGAGGACAGCTGAAAATACCTCTTACAACAAACACTGTGGAGACAGCCCAACAAACTGGGAGAGAATGTTCCAGACATAGAGACAGAATGTAAGTATTGCTGTTATACAGTTGAAGTAATGCTAGTTTGACAGAGTCTGTGTGGATATGGCTGCTCTGTGTGATTTTAAGTCTGACAGTGTTATGTGGTTGACATAATTCTCAACTGTAGGGCTATCTGCAGACTGGTCAGAGTTTGGACTCTTATATTTAGTGTGTTACTCACACATTATGTGCCCTTGGAAATTCAGTAGCATACTCTGAGGATTGCAGTCAGTAAATGGTAACAACCATGTCTGTTTCTTGCCTCATATCCCTCAGAACAGATATGTTAGGGGGGCGTGGCTAGGATGTAGACTGGTTGGCAGCCTCTTTTCTCAGCTCTGCACTCAAAAGATATTTCTGAAAGGAATTTTTAAAAACTAGATATTGTAGACAAACCTATTTTGTTGAATTACTTCTACTAATATCACTAGAAGTCTACAGTGCAAAAAATTTGGCTTTAAACATTATTTTTCCTGTCAAAAACAAGAAGGAAATGAGCTTTTCTAAGCATACCACACAGGACCAGATGATGAAAAAGGAGATACAGTCTTTATTAAATGCTATACAAGACTTGTCAGTGAAATTTGACAAAATGAATACTAAACTGGACACTTTTGAGGAGAGATCTACAAAACAAATACAGCAACTACAAGAAATAATGACGCAACAGAAGTCTCAAATAGCTGACATAGAGAGATCCTTAAATGATACTGAGGGCAGACTCTCAGAACAAGATCTTCAGCTACATTTTTTATCACAACAAAATGCTTCATTACAAAATAAAATAGAGGATCTAAAGAACAGGTCCAGATGAAATAACCTTTGCATCTATGGGCTACCAGAGAAAACAGAGGGAGATAACATGGTGACTTTCCTTACTACCTGGTTACCAGAAGTTTTAAAATTGCCTGAAGCTCTTTCTTATGGAATTGAAAGAGCCCACAGATCCTTAAGAGCTGCTTCATCAACTATCAAATCAAAAAATCACCCGAGATCAATAATAGTAAAGTTTTTTTTCATCACAGGACAAGGAACTTATTTTAAAAACAGCATGGTCAACTTCTCCAGTTAAATACAAAGACAACATAATCCAATTTGATAATGATTATTCTGCTGGAGTTATAACTGCAAGAAAAGAATGTCTCCCTCTGATAAAGGAATTGAAAAAAAGACAACTTAAAGTCCACTTGCTGTTCCTTGCAAGAATAAAAATATTTTTTACTGAAGGTCCTAAAACTTTTGACACTCTGCAAGCAACAGTTTCTTATCTTTCAGCTAATAAAACCTTGGATAATGTGGAAGAAATGGATTTCTCCCAATTTGGGGTTAAGCGTCACTTAGAAAAAAATGAATGGAGCACTGCTGACAAGAAGAAGAAGAAATGATAAAAGACATATGAAAAACACAAACATTTTTGTCTTCTATTTGCTCTGTAAGGCAAAAAAGTTCTTTGAAAGCATTCATGCTTTACACATGTGTCAGTCTTTGAAACAATATAAATACAAGATAAGCAGGACATTTTATAAAAAATGGAAACAACCCTAAAGAAAGCAAGGTAACATATCTTTCTCTCTTACAGTGTAAATACTTATAGTCATGATTTTTCTAACTCTACATGATGTTTAGATAGTTCATTTATAAATTACCTGCCTTTTACTGCTAGCATAGAATATGATGTATTTACACTGACATATTAATGTGGTGTGTTTAAATGAGCATGATTTCTTTTTATATTATTTACAATAAGCTACATGAAATATCTAAACTGATGTATTTAATACACATAATAATATATAAAAACTGATAGTAATAACTGTCAAAAAGTGCCTTGAAAAGTAATTATCTATTCTTTGATGCTAAAAGTGCCTTTTTGACTAACAAACAACTGTTTGGCTTGTATATCTGCCCTTAATGTTAAGAAAACTAATAGAAGTTTAATGAGCTGGTGTTCAGTTTAAAAAAAGCCCTAAAAACTTCACTTACTTTGTTTTTGTCTTCCCGCCATGGTCACGAGCTGGGAACTCTTATTTTACCACCCCTGAATGAAGGTTCTTCAGTTAGAATCCATTACAGTGTGTTAAACCTTCTAACAGCACAAAATGAAAGTAAACAGTCATGAGTGATGTCAACACTAAAGCAAGACAGTATGGGTGTGGTGTCAGCTCCTAAGCTACTTAAAGTAACCAGCACACTATTTATGAGATGGCAAAGTGCTTTTACAGTTTTAACAAATATTAAAAGTACACTGAAGTACCTAATGAATTTAGAAGGTATCAACACATACATGACGTTTTATTATATTGTAATATTTGTTATTCATTTTGAATTGTACACATAAACAGCACACAAAGCTTAAAAAGAAGTATATCACTTGGAAGAAACTGTATGAATAGTTAACACATACAGACTTTACTATAATCTTTTCTGATAAGATCACCCATGTAAATTACTATAATTTAACTTAATTTTATAAAAATGTAATATATTTATGACCTTGACTGGAACTATACAACATATTTGTAAACACACTTCAGCTAGTGTACTCAACCTTAAGGATAGTAAGTCAATTAAGGTTCATGAATGTAGCTATGTGTTATTAGGCATTTTAAGGGTAAAAAGGAGTTGCTGTTTAATTATCAAGATACTCTGTAAATATTAAATTGTTCAAATAGCACAATCATTAAGCAGTAATGAGCAAGAAAAAATCTCAGTCTTGCTTATGATATTGTTTTATATCTATACATATATATATATATATATATATATATATATATATATATATATATATATATATATATAGGAAAGAACTGCTGAATTATAAGTATGCTTTTATTAAAGGCAAGTTATATTAATATTGAACATCCTCACTGAAAATGAATGGTTGTGTAGAGACACAGTAACTCCCATTATATAACCAAGGTTAAAGAGTTTGTCTTGTATGTCTAAATTGATCAGCCTTGAACCTTAGATTGCAAATAGACATGCAACATACTTTTACTTATAATACTGAATATATATTATATAACATCACAAACGCTAAAGCCATTGTCAGCTACATCTCATATCAATCAGCATTAAAATATGATTTGAATAGCATAGGCATTTACTAACATATTGCTGTTGGTACCTGATATGCATATAAGTAACAGGTCTAATTTCTGTCTATGAAAGTAAATACCAGGCTGTGTGCATTTGTTAATTATGAAACAAGAGAGTGCTATCTATTCTTTTTAATATCCTATAGGTATGTAGTTGTTAGAGACACACACATGCTGCAAAGCTGCTAGTTATTGCAAATTTGTTAGTATATTTCTGACTGCAGTGTTATAAATATATGGTGTGGACCACTTGAGTTAAGAATATGTCTCTATATTGGGCATGTTTTCTGTTTGAACGTTGTATATTATCTATAATATGATATGGAGTACCCTCACTAAATACAAAGAAGCCACAACAGAAACAAATATTTATTAAAAATGGAGAATAGAAGGATGAAGAGAAAAATGAAGGAAAATGGTTGATGGTCATATAAGGTTATCTTTTCCTGTGTATGTAGAAGAATTGGCAGTAATAAGTACCAAACAATTGTGTTATAGCATATTTAAAGCCTATTTTGCTTCTCATATTTTCCAACCTTACAGTTATAACGCTGCAGATAAATCCTGTAATATCATAAGGAGTATGAGTTGCTATTTGACATATGACATATGTGGTACACTAGCAATGAAATATGCCAGTGGCACTAATAAATATATAGGAATTGCTAAGAAATATAGTCTTAAACTATATAATACCAATGCCAAAAACATATTAGTAGCATTCATACCACTAAAATATGACTTTTTGAATTAAAAGAAAACTATAAGATTACTGATAAATAACAATACAAATGTAAAGTTATATTCATTGTTACAGATACTTTCTGATTTAATCAGCTTGTGGCATGGTTAACTGATGCATATAATGCTTAACATTTTTTTTTATGTATGTATGCATATATGTGTGTATGTATGTATGTGTGTATATATATATATGTGTGTGTATGTATATGTATATATATGTATATATATATATATATATATATATATATATATATATATATATATATATGTAGACCATTACAATAAATTTGATACCTATGAATGCCACTCACACTATAAGGGAGATAGACAGCAAGCATATTATTTTTAAGATGCATAACCGTTATTGCTACACAAAAGATATATTAAAATAAAAGATTTTCCTTTACAATTTAAACAAAACCAAATAGTTAAGTATTAAATCTATGTATAGTTGTGTTGCCTTAGTGTTTTATAAAATATTAAAAATAGATAAAGACTGTATTTAAGTAATCTGTAAAGACAGATACATGTATACTTAAAAGATATATAAAATACTTTTCATTATAAAACTACCATATGGCGGGCCGGGGAGGATGCTGAAATGCAGACTTAGAGATCGCTTGAATGATTAGATCATTCAAGGATGAGATGTTTTTTCTCATGGAGGGGTTTGGTGGTTGTTTATCTTATATTGTTCTCAGTTATGATCTTGTAATTTACTTTTATTGGGTGTCTATAATCTATTGTAATACTGTTGGAAGAAGCAAGAACAAGTCATTCTCTTCATGTACACACATCTACACATTGTTACGAGTATATGAATATGGATAAAAGCAAACCTAATATAAATCCAATTGCAAAATGTATATCTCTTAATGTAAATGGTTTAAATAATAGCTGCAAAAGGGGAAGTCTTTATAGATATTTAAAGCTATGTGAAGCGCAACTAGTATTTTTACAGGAAACACACCTTACACAGGAAGACATAAATAAAATAAACAATAAAAATTATACAATACTAGTGAGTTCCACCTATAATCAGACGTTAAGGGGAGTAGCAATTTTGTGGAAAAACACTACTTTAATGCCTAAAATCATAAACACGTTCCATGACAACTCAGGAATGTTTTGTCTAGTGACAATATCTATCAATGAAATGATATATACATTAGTGAATATTTATTGGATACCAGGACTAGGTGTTAGAGTGGCCAAACAACACTTAGAAGACATTGTACAATATACCAAAGGCAATTTAATCATAGCTGGAGATTTCAATTGCATTATAAAAGAAACTGACACAAATACTAAAACTACACGTAAGAGATCACCTTTAACAAAGTTGTTATCTGAGTTTGTTGAAACTTTTAATATAGTTGACATAAATGAGTATGCTATCCCAGATTCACTATTCTTTACACATTTTTCCCATAGACATAATACATACTTTAGAATAGATAGAGTGTACATAACAAAGGATTTAACCTCTAAATTAAATAAAGTCAAGACAATTACATGTCCATTTTCGGACCATAGCACCAAAGCGTTTGAGATAGACTTATGTTTCAAGAGAAGGATATCAGTAACAAGAATACCATCTTACATAACAAATCTCAAAGATTTTAAGGAATTTTATAATAAAGAGACACAAATATTCCTAGATATCAATCTTACAAAAGATGTATCTGAAATATATATATATGGGATGCATTGAAAGCATACCTATATGTAAGAGCGGTGGGATGGTATAAAAATAAACAAAAACAGTGGAATAAGGAATTAATGGAATTACAGTCAAAAGTAGATAATTTAAAGCTTGATATTCAAAATGGAAACACCAACTTAATAAAAGAACTAGAAGATACTAATAAAAAATACTCAGAGACGCTACACCACAAAACAATGATCAACTTAGAAAAATTAAACTATGTTACTATTCAATGAACCCTAAAACCAAGAAGAATAGCAAATAGGACTAAAAAGATTGTTAAAACAAATCAAATCAAGGAAATACATAATATAGAAACCAAAAGAAAGTATCTGATTTAGAAGGAATACTAGAAGCTTTTAGGCTATTTTTTCATAAACTTAATAATCAAAATGAGAAAACAGAAACACATTCAGCATTGAAAGCTTTTCTCAAAAACAATGTTAAAGTTAGGTTATTAGAGGAGCAGGTACAACTAATAGATAAACAAATAACAATGACAGAACTTAAAGCTGAAGTAAATAAGCTAAAATTAAACAAAGCTCCAGGTATAGATAATATCACCCCAGAAATGTTTAAATTACTATCAAATGAGGCTTTGCTGTTGTTATTGAATGTCTTTACATCAGTTAAAAATGGTAAAGACATTCCTCCTTCTTGGAAGTACACATTAATATCACCAATTCTGAAACAAAATAAAGATCCCAGTGAATGTCCATCATACAGACCCATTTCACTTCTTAATATAGATTATAAAATTTTTATGGCAATACATGCTCGAATAAAACAATTACTACCACTTTTGATAGAGGAGGATCAAACAGGTTTTATAAAAGATAGGAACACTTATGACAACATTAAAAGAATTCTTTCCTTAATTGATTATATAAATGTCACAAAAAACAAAATGAATATTATTAGCTTAGACATAAATAGCACATTTGATTCAGTGAACTGGGATTATCTGTGGTTAGTTTTAGAAGAATATGGCTTCTCAAACAACTTCACTTTGTTAATAAAATCATTATATGAAAAATCATTGGCTTATATAAAACTGGGATCTTGTCTGTCTAAATCTATTAAAATAACTAAGGGCACAAAACAAGGCTGCCCTCTTTCTCCGTTATTGTTTGCCCTAGTCATTGAACCCTTAGCAAATAATATACATATGGATAAAAATATTGAAGGAATACAACTAGACAACAGCCTAGAGCTTAAAATTCAACTTTTGCTGATGATATTTTAATTACCTTAAAAAATAATAATAGCAGTTTAAAAGCATTATGGGACTCAATTCAAAACTTTCAAAACTTTTCAAGTCTTAAATTTAATGAGAACAAAACAAATGTATTGCTTATAAATACTAATAAAAAGATCTAAATAAAAATACCATAAATATATCTCTACCGATAATATAATTAAATACTTGGGAATTATAATAACTAACAACCTAGATACTACAATTGAAACAAATTATAAAGAGACCTTAAATAATATTAAAAATCTAATACAAAGATGGAATAAATTCTTCTTTTCAATGGAAGAAAGGCTTTATATAATTAAAATGATCATATTTCCAAAAATTCTTTATGTCATACAAGCTTGTTCTTTGCCACCAGCTAAATCGCACCTAAAACAATTAAATGATTTAATGGTAAGATTCCTATGGTATCCAAAAAAACAAAGGATAGCTATGAAGTATCATCTAGATGATTGGGATATAGGTGGCTTAGGTTTACCAGACATAGAAATATATTTGCATTCATCCATTATTAAAACAATATCATTATGGCTAAATACAAAATATACATCAAAATGGAAGCTAGTTCATGAGAGAATCTGGTTAAAATCAGGATTTGTAGTAGCAAATAAGTATACAGATTTCATACCAAACAATTTTCTATGGCTGATGAAGAAATATATGATGATACATAAGAATAAAAATATAAGTTCCAAATACATTACTTATACATTAAAAATTTTCCAAAATCTTATTAACAGCAATCCTGATATTAAAGCATGGTCATTTCTTTTATATCCAGTAGCGTACACACAAGGTAATATAATAACATTTAATATGGAAGTAGTCAACATGCTTAAAGAAAAGGGATTAATATATTGGCATCAATTGCTAAACTCTGGAAGACCTCTGACATTACACCAGATTAAACAGAAATTAAATATGGAAGATAGTTCGTGGTTACATGTACAAGAATTAAGACAGTATATATTAAGCAAACAAGAAACAATGCAACCATCAATAAGACAAAATGTTCCTAACCTTATAGAACATATAATATTACTAACGAATCAACCCATTACTGGAAAGGGATACTTATCATCTATTTATAAAACAAACAAAAAAATAAAAATGCATAATAATGACAAAATATGGAATTATTATAGATCAGTTAATGGACATGTGTCAAATGACAGAGATAAAAACTAATTCTTCTCTCTCCAAAGCAGACATCACTTTCATTACATTGGAGACTTTTGCATGGCAATTCATACACAGATCTTATGTAACCCCTCATAAAATGGAACTTATGTTTAAGAAAAATATTGGCTGCTGGAGATGTGATTTATCAATAAAAGCAGACTGGCAACATATGTTCTATGAATGTCATTTGATTAAACCATATTGGGATAAAATAAATTATTTTCTGCAAATGGTATTCAATGATAAATTCCAGATTTCCAAATCTATTATTTTGTTTAATGCACCTGTACCCGACTGTGTGCCAAGAACAAAATATGTAATCTTATGGACTCTCCTAGCTATTGCAAGGAAGAACATTACATCAAACTGGAAATCCAAAGCTTCTCCAACTTTTAAGCAATTCATGAATATGGTGTCAGCAGTATCGCAATTGGAAATGAACACTATTAAAGGAAGAACTGAAAGAACTACATCATTATACGTAGCATGGCAAAACGTAACTGAAATACTGGAGAATAATGACTGCAGCAGATTATAATCAGGAAACAATTGTATAGAAAGTCAATTATATGTCAACAATAGACACCCTTGTAAATACTTTATTTTGGTTTTAATGTTTGGTATCTGTTTAGAGGTTTTAGCCTACCTTTTTAAATAATTTGTAAATACTTCATTGTCATAAATAACCTGCATTCATGTTTTCTTGTTTTTGGAAATGAATAAAAATATTTAAAAAAAAAAAAGGACAGATATGTTACAAAAATCCTGTTACACCAGCAACTTTCTCATTTTATACCAGCAATATATGTCAATAATGCCCCTATATTTGGGCCTCTGCCTCCCAAGTATGTCAGGCTTTGTATATATGTCATGCAGTAAGAGGTGGATAGGTATGGTATATCACTATATAGTGACTTCATTCCTGATACTATCCCAGTGATGTATTAGACTGCCAGAAATGTTATGTGTAGGAGGCCTTATATATGAGGGGAAAGCCTGAACATTCTGTGGAACTCTGTACAATTGAGAGATCTTTGTATTTCTGGAACTTGTTGACATTCTGTCAAGATTGTGTAGCAGCGTATTGTGAATATGTTATTTGGCCTGTGTAGAGGGGGAGGTAGATATAAGTGTTATGGGTCCTTTTCTGTCTGACTTTGCATGCTGCTCCAGTTTCTGGTGCGCTATCAGATGTATATGTTTGTAGGGGCAGACTGAGACATGTCCCATACCACAGTCAGGTGTCGGACTACACTGTGAATTGGGCCAGTATATGTAGTGGTACTGTTTAAGTGGCAAACATGTTGAGATGTTCTTGTTCACACAGTCCTTATACTGTACTGTTCCTTTGGCTTACTGGTATGTCACTATGACTGTGGTTGCATTGCATTGTATGTGGGTGTGCACTTTCACACTGGTGTATGTTTTTCAGTGCTATGACATCCCTGCAGTGCCTGATATATTTGCTAATACATGTGTAATCCCTCCCAGCTGATTTGGGTTAGTGTTGTGTCAGTCTGACTCTAGTTTGAGCAGTGCTTGGTGACATGCTTAGCAGCTGAGTGTAGATCCCTAATGTGATGTTATGTCCAGATATTTGTAGGACATAGTGTTGCCTGGTCCCATAAGTGTTGTGGATTTCTGACACATCAGTGGGCTGATGTGAGGATTTCAAGTCACTAACTAGTGGGAGGTAATTTAGTGTTGGACTTATGCTATTTCAGTCAATATATGTTAGGACAGACATGAGGGTGTTACTGCAACAACTGTGTCAGCTGTTCTACCCCAATATTTCAGACATGTCCCTATTTCCATGGCTTTCTCCCCCCACTTTGTCAAGCCTGGCCCAGGTTTGTTGCATTAAGGGGTTCTGAGCCTACCTCGGAACTGTCTGGATTGTTGGGGTATGTCACAGGTTTATTGCTCATATTTCTGGTCTGTTCCACAGATGCATTATTTTCATATCCCTGGTAAATCACTGTGAGGATCTGAGGATTTCTGCCAGTAAATGATGACATACATTTCAGTTTCAGAAGTCACATCCTTTAGAACATGTATGCTGAAACAAATCCTGTCACTCTGGCAACATTCTACATTTATAAGATAGATATTTGAAATATGTCCCTTGTTTTGTCCCCCCCCCCCCATTTGGACAGTCTTGGGCCAGATTTCTTGCAGTAAGGGGTTGGTAGGTATGGTTCTGAAGTATGACTCCACTACATGTTATGAGCAGATTTATATATATATATATATATATATATATATATATATATATATATATATATATATATATATATATATATATAGAGAGAGAGAGAGAGAGATATGTGTGTGTGTGTGTGTGTGTGTGTGTGTGTGTGTGTGTGTGTGTGTGTGTGTGTGTGTGTGTGTGTGTGTGTGTGTGTGTGTGTGTGTGTGTGTGTATGTGTATGTGTTTGTGTGTGTGTATTTTATATGTATATCACTATTTATATTATGTATATATTTGTCCATATATAAATGCATCTCCATACATATATACATGTGTATATGTATAAATACAAGGCCTGACTGATTCTATGGAATCTTTTCCCTACTGTTGAATGAGCATATGTTGGAAAAAGAATCAGCAATTCCTACAGCTCAACTGGTGTAGTGGTACATTATTCTGGCTGTGGTATAAAGGGCCCTGGTCCAAGATCTGGCAGGGCTGGTCATTTTGTTGCTCTTACAACCGCGTATTCATGCTTACACCCACACTAATTCATTAAAAGAAAAGAGAAAGGGGTGATAGGAAAGTGGTGGAAAAGAGGCATGCAGAGGGAAGAACAATATGGAAGATAGCTATGGATGTGCAGGACAGGTGTACAGAAGGTCCATAGCTGTCCATTTCTTATAGAGCAACAGCTGTGCATTTGTACAGATTTTGGAGTTGAATTTGGGCACTCAAACCCCAAAGATAGGGGTGAGGACAACATAAATGTGTTGTTAAACCGGCTAAGCATAGCTGAGCATTGCTAACCATTGCCCACAGTTCATTCCCATAATATACCACACTAATGACTTAATTTAGTAAGTGTATATGATTTCCCTTATATGACATGGCTATATGTGCTTTCAATACAGTAGCAAGTGGTGTAATTATACTGTATGTGACATGTGTATACATGGGTGATTTCACATGTTATATGCACTCACACATCCATTTTATACCGGCTACACTACCCTGGGTGACAAAAATAACTTACCATATATTTTAATGTGAACATATCACTTTTAACACTGCCTTCCCATGTAAATTTGGATTGAGTGTTGTATTACTCGAATCGTGTACACTTGCATGCAAAGCTGGGACTCTGACCAGTACACTATCTTGGTTTGAGGATTTGAGCTGTATATTTTTATTTATCACCTATTGGATATTAATATTATAGTACTATATTAAACTGGGAGTATTGCAGTTTTCGGCCATGTCATTGATGACTGCTGTCATGACATTATGGCATACATTTCAGTTTCAGACGTGTATTCTTCTGAACGTTAATACTAATACATAACCTGTTTTCTATCAACTGTCTGTCTGTCCTCTTTGCAGATGGAATGACACAGGTGTTCAGGCTGTGGTTGACTAAACTGCAGAATGGATCTGAGAGCCCATGCCTGTGTTCATGTTGGATGCAGCCAGGAATGGTATCAGGCCTATGGAGACCTCTATATGTTACCTTTGAGAGGACATTACAGACCTGCTTCCTGATCATGAGGGGAGGGGGGCAGGTGCTGTACATGCAGATGTGTACCTATGAGAGGACAGGGGGTGATGTTTACACTTCACCTGTCTGCAGCTGGTTGCCTATATCCATGACATATATGTATGTGGTGTTATTGACCACCACTACAGAGCAGATATGTGTGTTGCCCCTGGAATTGGCAGGCACACATCTGGAAGGCCTAGTGATTGGCCTTGGTGGATGTCTACAGTTTTCACTCAAAGACAACCTTAGGGTACATCACCTGTGACCTTATTTGCTTGTGTAGAATAAGACGACATGGCTTCCCATGAGGCACCTCTTCCTTCTTGGCCCATCCTGCTATTATTTCCACCTATGATGATAGTTGTATATTGCTACTGTCCACCACAGGTGTTCAGCCTACTTTGAGGGGGTTGATGTCCTGAAGGGTATTGCTGAGGCCATAAATATATGTAGGTGCCCACATAGTATTGTGGCATGGGCCTGGACACTGTTGCTAGTTCCAATATATGAGACATCCTTCATGTGGGCCTTACCCATTTTCCTTGCCTGTGCGGGGGACATTATGGAGGTGTGGGAGCTACAGCTTCCCAACAGTAGGTGGAAATACCTCACAGGACAGGACATGTGGGGACAGGCCAACAACATGGGGGGCAAAGCTCCAGAACTGGGTACAGATTGTATGTCATTGTTGCTGTTATACACATGGAGAGTTGCTAGATTGCCAGGGTTCATCTGGACATGCATTTACTGGGTGACTTGACATCTGACAGTGATATGCCTCTGACATACCGCTCAACTAGCATGTTGTGCACAGACTGGCCAGATGTTTGCCTGTTATGCTTGGTCTGTTCCTCGAACAACATCTGTTTTTGTGGGGTTGGTAGGATAATGTGAGGATTGTAGTCAGTAACTGTTGACATCCATCAGTGTTCCAGACATCATATCCTTCAGGGATGTTATGTTACAACAACACATGTAACAACAGCTACTGTTTCAGTTTGTAACACCATTATGTGTGATATGTCCCTCTTTCCACCCCCTGTCCCACAAGTACGTCATGCATTGTCCAGATGTCCTGCACTACAAGGTGCAGAGGTATGGTACATCATTAATTACCAACTGCACTCCAGTTATCGTGCCAATGACCTGGCAGACTACTGGCCATGGTATGCAGTAGTGGTCAGGATTATGGATCCACACCCTGGAAAATCTGTGGACATCTGTACATATGACAGTTATGTCTGTCTGGTTATTGTGAACAGACTGCCAAGATTGTGTAGTAGTGTTGTGTGTAAATGTTGGGCTGGGTAGGGAAAGTAGAAGATGTGAGTGTCGTACATCCTTTACCTATCTGACTCTGCATGCTGCTACAGCTGCTGGTGGTCTATCATGTCTGTATGCTTGTAGGAGCTGACTGTGAAATGTATTATAACACCTCAGGATTCCTAGTACACTATGAATTGGGTCAGTATATGTTGGTGTAGTATGTGACTGGCAACCAGGATATGTTTGTTCAGACAGTCATTCTACTCTAGAGTTCATTTTGGGTACTGGTATGTTGCTGTGGCTATGTTGCAAATGTTTTTGGGTGGACATTTTTGCACCACTCTCTGCTTTTCACTACAGTTTCATCCCTGTAGTGATTGCTATATTTGAATATACATGGGTAATTTCCCAGAGGTGATGTGGAGGAGTGTCATGTTGGTCTATTACTGTGCTTCATAAGGTTCTGGGTGACATGTTTGGCAGCTGTCAGGGGATTTCCATTCTGTTACATCACTGTGGTCATACCTCTACACTGTCTAGAGGCCTAGACCCTGTCCAGATGCGTGACTCATATGTTTGGTCTGTTCCCCAGACAGTTGTTTTCCTTGGCTAATCAGTAGAATACTCTGGAGAATGCAGTCAGTAAATGCTAACATCCATTAATGTTACTGACTTCATAACCCTCAAATAAGATATGTTACAACAAAGCCGGTAACACCAGCAACTGTCTACATTTATCACTGTAATATGTCCAATATACCCCTGTGTTTGGGCCTCTGTCCCCCAATTATGTCAGGCTTTGTACAGATGTCATGCACTAAGAGGTTCAGAGGTATGTAGCATCATTATTTATTGCATTCATTCCTGCTATCATCCCAGTGATGTCATAGACCTCCAGACATGTAACAAGGAAGTGGCCATAGATATGAAAAGACTGTCAGGATTGTGTAGCAGTGTAGTCTGTACATGTTATCTGGGCTCTGTAGGGAGGGGGTACATGTGAGTGTCATGGACCCTTTCGATCTGACTGTGCATGCTGCTCCAGTTTCTGGTTCCCTATTCCCTGAATATGTTTGTACATGCAGACTGTGACATGTGCTGTAACACCTCATGATTCCCACCACACTGTGACTTGGGGCAGTATATGTAGGGGTAATGTGTGAGTGGCAAACGGAATTTTGTTGCTCACATAGTCATTATACTCTAGTGTTCAGTTTGCTTACTGGTATGTTGCTGTGACTGTGGTGCAATTATTGGGGGGTGTGCACTTTCACACCAGTGTCTGTTTTCCAGTAGTATTACATTCCTGTAGTTCCTGTTATATTTTCTAATGCATGTGTACAGCCCCAGAGCTGGAGTTGGGTAGTGTTATGCTAGTCTGATTGTAGTTTGGACATTGCTCGGTAGCTCAGTGTAGTTTCCCTACTGTTGTTTTATGTCCACATATTTGTAAGATGTCCAGGTGTCTGGCCGATATTTTTGGTCTGGTCCCCATAACTGTTGTGTATTCCTCCACTACTACATCAACTTTCTCAGCTTATCTACTGATGTATTTTGAATATGTCCCTATTTTCATGACTTTGTCCCCCTACTTTTTCAGGTTTGGTCCAGATTCATTGCAACAAGGGGTTCTGAGCATACTTCTGAGCATACTTCTCCATTGTCAGGATTTTCACAGAATGTCTGGATGTTTGGCTCATACTTTTGTTCAGTTCCACAATTTATTTGTATTTGTCTGGTAAATCACAGTGATGATCCAAGGATTTATGTCAGTATATAATGGCATAACATTTCAGTTTCCATCCTCATATCCTTCATTTACTGTCTGATGAAACACACCCTGTTGCTGTGGCAAATATCTTCATTTGTAACAGCAATATTTGAAATATGTCCCTATATGTGGCCCATCCCCATTCTTGCACTAACAAGTTGAGAGGGATGGTTCTGAGGTATAACTGCACTGCATGTTATATACATACATATGGTTACTTATCAAAACATCTACTCTTCATAACATCTAAACTCAAAACATCAAGACCATAACATTTAAACTTCAAAACATCTAAAATTCATAACATCGAATCTCAAAACATTGAAAACTACAAAGCAACTATAAATAACATACCACACACTGTTTGCTACATTTATGCAGGGGGGCAAGCCCCCCCTGCACCCCATACCCCCCCCGTAAATTAAATATACCAACTCCAAGGTCACACTACAGTGGGGACATAGTAAAAACTTTGTGGGATGTTATTTATAGTTGCTTTGTAGTTTTCAATGTTTTGAGATTCGATGTTATGAGTTTTGGATGTTTTGAAGTTTAGGTGTTATGGTCTTGATGCTTTGAGTTTAGATATATATATATATATATATATATATATATATATATATATATATATGTGTGTGTGTGTGTGTGTGTGTGTTTTCTTTCCTTTATATTTTTATGTATGTATATCTATATTATGACTCTACTTTTTCATATATATGTTTCATTAGACATATATATATATATATATATATATATATATATATATATATATATATATATACATGTGCGTGTATATGTCTATATACAATACATTACTAGTTCCACAAAGCTTTTTCCCTAATGTTATGTTTGAAAAAACAACACTGCTCCCTGCAGCTCAGATGGTGTAGCAGTACATTCCTCTAACTATAGTGCCCAGGAACATGGGTTTGACATTTAAGACTTTTTTTTTTCATTAATGTTAAATTACCAGAATGCATTATATGTCTGTTAAAGCATTGGAATTTTTCACAGCTCAGATGGTGTAGTGAAATTTTGCTGTGATTGTAGAGGACAGCATCCTGGGTTCGAGACTTGGCAGGGCTGACTATTTTGTTGCTGGGCAGAACAAGATCTGATGGATACAGAGTGATAATGGCACATTTAAGCATATTATACTTATAAATTTTTATTATAAAATAGTATTTATATACACATTATAATTGTATGTTTACTTTCCATGAATCCCCCTATGTGCTTTCATTAAATTATATTCTTGTGTGACCATACAGTATGGGGCACTTGTGTTTATATGGGGTTTCACATCTTTTCTACACTGACATCTCACTTTTGGAACTGCTACACTACCCTGGTTGACAGAAAAATGTTGCTACATAATTCAAGTTTACTAAAATAATTTTAACACTACTTTCACATAGGAAAACAAATTGCTTGTTGCAGGACTTGAACTATGAACACCTGCATGTAAATCCCTAACTCTAATCACTACACCACCTCAGCTTGGAAAATTCATCTATCTATTTGAATTTAGCTCCTATGGGATGTTTAAACTATGGTAAGCAGATGGCCATAACGTGCGCGCCCACTTAGCTGCATTTAAACATTCCTTAGGCTACTGGGAAAAAAGTTATATATTATTATGATATTATTAGCTTATATAGGTGTGTATTGTGGTGTTCTGACAACTACTTTGGACTACTACTGTGAAATACTGGCATTGATTTGGCTTTCAGGCTCCTATCCTTCAGGGACTGTTATCTATCAACTTTCTTAGTGTGTGGGGCAATTTTTCAGGTGTGACCCTAATGTAGGTTTATTTCCCTCATCATTTGTGCCTTTGTTAACATGATCTGCTGTGAGGGAATGTTGCCATACATTTGCATTCAGACTTCTACCCTTGCATGATTCATGCTGCTGCATGACCTATTATCTAACAACCTTCGATGTTTGTGGGGCTGTGCTTGTGTTTTTTCACATTTGGGAGACTTATCCCCTGTTATGTGTGCATTTACACACATTTCCTGCTTTAGCAAGTTGAAAAAGTGCCATACGGCACTTTAGCAATGCAGGGGGGTGTGTCACAGAACCTGTAACACACCCCCTACATTGCTTTCTTATTGCCGTTTTTATTTCAGTGTCCGCAGACAGTGAAATTATCATTTTATCTTTTCAGTGTCAGCGGACACTGAAATACTGGCATGCCAGTTCAGCTTAAAAAGTGCCATATGGCACTTTCTGAGTGCAGGCAGTGTGTTTAGTGTCCGTGCACTACTCCGACGTGTCGCCCCCTGCACTTGTTCATGGTTTGTGTCCATTTAGATTAAACTGCAGTGTGCCTCCATACATATGCAAGGTGCGCTGCTGTTCTAAATGGACAGGAACTGCTCCGTGAAAGAATAGTCTTATTCTTGCATGGAGCTTCGTGAATCCCAGGGAGTATGTGTTGCTCTGGTTTAAAAATATTCTGCTTTTTTGCATTAGAAGATGTCAATGGAAGTTTTCATTTTAACAGTTTTTAACACTGTACTAGAGTGCAGAAAACTTAAATGGCAGATAGTGTTAAGAGCAGACAGAAAACCAGAACTTAACGAGACTATAAACATCAAATGCATTTTGAAAAGTAGAATATTATGAACTTTTTATTGTTATTTTTAATAGACACTGGATTATTTAATAAGTTGGCATCTTATTTTTTGATCATGTTTTGAATACTTAGATTTTTTTAAGGCTTACTTGATTTTAATTACAGTAAAGTCCCCATTATCCAGAACTCAAGCAACCGGAACTCCCAAGCAACCGGCATTTTTGATTGGCTCGTATACTGAGATACAAGCCAATCAAAAATCACAAAGTGCAGCCACTTCTACACAATGTAGAACAGCCCACTGTTCCACATTGAGTATAAGTGGCTCCACTTTGCAATTTTTGATTGGCTTGCATGCTGGCATATGAGCCAATCAAAAATAGCAAAGTGAAGCCTCGTCTGTTCAATGCGTAACAGAGTAGAAGTAGCTCTGCTTTATGATTTTTGATTGGCTCGTATAACGGCATACAAGCCAGTTGAAAATGGCAAAGTGGAGCCTCTTCTGTTCAATGCGGAGTAGCCCGCTCTTCCACATTGAACAGAAAAGGCTCCACTTTAAGATTTTTGATTGGCTTGTATGCCGATATACGAACCAATCAAAAATTGCAAAGCATCTCTTAAGCAACAGGAAACTACATTTAACTGGCCTCTACCAATCCTCATGGGTGCTGGTTAAATGAGAATTTACTCTAGTTATGTATGAATCAAAGTTTTCTATTGGTCAATTTAATTATTGTGTCACTAAGGTGAAGTTATTTAAGAAAGATTTTTTTAATGGCATTTCTGATGAAGTTTTGGTGATATTAAAAGAAGAAAAGTGCTTAAATTAATTAATGTCTAGTGGCTGAGCAGTCATATATTTGGGTTTTGTGAGGCATGGATTACAGTTATATCAAAAAGTGTACATGGTGTCTAGCACCCCCCCCCCCCATGTCCTTTCTGCTGCAAAATCTGAGGTCCATTAATTTTTAAAGCTACATTTGTAATATTTAATATTTTCTATGGTTTCTAGTGCCCCCATATTATATCCACTGTTCATTAGTCTAGTGGGAGCTGAGAGGTAAGGATGTCTTCCACCCTCATACCCACATACATATACCCAAACACACTGTCACTCTTCATACATCACATTCCCCCTACCTTGATAGCACACACACACATGCACACACACACACATACACACTCTCACATATACACACCCCTACCCCACTATCCTCTAACTAACCCCTTTTATGTGACTAAGCAGACACACACACACACACACACACACACACACACACACACACACACACACACACACACAAACCTACCCCACCTATCCTCTAACTAACCCCATTTATGAGTCTAGGCAGATACACACACACACACACACACACTCACAGACACACACACACACACACACACACACACACACACACACACACACACGCACATACATGCACACAGACACAAACAGACACACACAGCACACATGGACACATGAACACATGCACACACACACATGCATGAACACGCACGTACACACATGCACGCATGCACACACATACACACACACACACACACACACACACACACACACACACACAAACACGCACACACACACACACGCACTCAAAATTACCTGACACACTTCATATCTCAGCATACACTCACAAATACACCCACACACATAAACACAAGCACAGACACCTCTAACACCTATCTGCTAAACTCCCTGACACTTGCTTCTAACACAGACTTGATGATTGAAAGTAGTGGGCAAATGCTTTTATTTGAGTTAATTATTGCAGCTGGTAGTGTGGGTTTATGCAGATAAGCAGGTCTATAATTTTTTGACTGCATAAAGCATTTACTCCAAAGATTTGCATAGGGGTGCACAAGTCTGGTTACCAGAATGCCTCATTAGCATTTGCAGTAGGCTAGACTGACAACCCGCCTTTGTGCTGCACCACTTCAAGATAAGCACACTGTGGCAGGGCTGCCAAGTAACTGGAAACAGTTACTTTCAGTGGCAAAAAGGGAACACTGCTTGTGGTAGCCTTTATGAACCCTGACTAATGTTTTCCAAGTAATAATTTATAGCTGTGAGAGATGGACCGTAAGCAAGGAAGTACACTAGAAAACTTATGCTTTTGTGCATGGTGTTGAACAAAATTTCTGATAATCCATGGATTGCAAAAAGAGCAAATCAGTCCATATATAAGGAAATAAGCATGTCTTTTTCATTAGAGTGTCGAGTCTGATAGTAAAAGTATAGCACAAATACTCATAGTCGTTTTTAGGTACCAGCAAATCTTGTAGTCACTAGGGGAACCTTGGGCCTAGGTCTGGAGGGTCCCCAACCAAAGAAAGTTATCTAATTTTATATTTTGCTACGTTTGTCACACCAATGAAAGCTAGTATAGCAATCATGTGTGCTTAATAAAATTCAGAGATGCCTCTGGGTTGTAATAGGCTTCATACTTTCATCACCTTTTGCCATTGACATAGTGTCCTTGATTTAGTTAAGTCCTGCTGGTGGGCATTCTGTCCACTAAAATTAGGTGGCTAAAGGGAGCCCCCTCATCATCCTTGACTGTGCTGCTGGCCTGCAAAAGTTACTACTAGTTGGAGGAAAATGAGGATGAACAATCATTAATTCTCTAATTATACCCTTTATTTTAAACAGGGTTGTGATATGACCATGTTAGCATAAAGCCAGTAATCAGTGAATGGACGTGAGTGATTATGTGGTAGATCAGCAGCCCAAAACAACCACTCTCACCCTTTACTTGGAATTCTAAGAGCACATGCTTCTAATTTTCAGGGATGGTTTTCTCTTTCAGGTAGATTTATAAATACTGACAAGACACCAGATACTACAGCTTTCAACTTTTTTGCATAATAATTTTGGGCAAAGCTAAAAAATAGTGTAGGAATAAAGACTCAAAATCTAGACAGCCTATAAAATATTACTCTAATTTAATTCAAAAAGTTAACAGAGTAACACTTTTTACATTCCCCCGGATTCTGCAAGCCCTGCACAGCATGCAGGATTAGTGCAGGAGCTCCAGCAGGCAATATATCTGCCGTGCGATCCAGGAATAACCTGTAGGGGCATGCACGAGCGCTCCTGCGCTAGTCCTGCATGGACTCAGCCCCTGTATGCAAATTACCCCATTTGCAGGAGAAATCCATGCAAATTAGGTGAATTTGCGATCCAGGAAGCTGGAAACCGGCCGTGCAGAAATAGTGAAATCCTGCAGAAATGTACTCCGCCAGTAATGGAGTACATTTCTGCAAATTACAAAACGGAGCCATGAGAGCGCCAAATAAAGGGTAGATATCATGTATAAAGCATGCCAATGGCCAACTATAAGGCCATTGGCATGGAAAACACTTGCAAAAAAAAAAAATCAACTTTTATTTTTTTTAGCCGATCTCGGCTGTTTAAGGGCAGGGCAGTGTGGCTCAACTGGGATCGGGGGAAAATGAGAAAAAATACCTTAAATAAGCATTCTAGCCAAAATCACTATTCTTCCATTATACTCAGTGGCATGCAGAAGACAACATGGCCTGTGAATAGTGGTTGCTAAGGGGGGAGGCTCAGTGTGGGACATGTAACTATGCACTAGCAGGCAATCCTATGCAAATGAGGGGAATGATAGTGAATCACAGATTTCCCCTGCATGCTAGGCAGCCCCCAACAGTGTAAGAGCAGGAATAGCTTGTTGCAAGCCTAGGCATTAGCCAACATCATGGGGGGGGATTAGGCATACTGCAAGTGGATTGGAGCCCTGTGGCTTGGGTTTGCTCCTAGCTTAGCACAGCTAAGCAAGGGGCATGTCTGAAGCTACTTCGCACTCTTTACATTGCCTAAGCAGGTGTGCATGCCACACACTGGGTTTTAAATGAAAATAAAAAAGTAAACTAGGAAATAGCAACTCTGTGCACATTTGAACACTTGGTTTGCACAGCGCGCCCCCGAGCTTAAACAGGAAGGCAATGGGAAGGGAAAACAGCAGTAGGAAGGTATTCTAGGAGAACTAGCATAGCTGGCAGGTGAAATGTATCAGAATCAGCCAATTACACAGGCAGCAGACCAGCCCAGCATAGAACACTACTATAAACCATGCAAACACCTTTCCCTCTGGTTTTTCCCATACTCTACACCACTGGTGTATACAAGTGGGGAAGTTTTAACAAACAAAACAACACGATAGGGGCTGCAATAGCTATCATACAATAACATGTGGAAGAGGCTGAGGGTAGTGAGGATGTGAATGCTGTTGACCAACCCAGAGTGAAAAGACAGAGAAGAGTGTACAGACCCAGGGTAACCTACCAGGGGCTACATGAGCTGGAGATAGTGCAGTGCTATAGGGTGGACAGGGACCTCCTACAGCAAATTGTTGAGCTGTGTCGGCCATGCCTGACACACAGAACTAACAGAGGGGAACCCATCCCAGTGGATACCAAGGAATGTGTAGGCCTAAGAATACTAGCTACAGGTACCTTCCAAAGGCCAACTGGGGATATGATGGGGATCTCACAGGCTTCAGCATCCAGGGTACTCCACCAGTTCCTGGATGCCATGTCAGCACATGCCGGTGAGCACGTATATTTCCCCAACACCCGTGAGGCGTTGGCCAGCAATATGCAACTGTTCCACCAAATAGCAGAATACCCTGAGGTAGTGGGTGCTATAGACTGCACGCACATATGCATCAAAGCACCACCCAGTAAGCGGGGTAGGGTCTACATCAACTGCTAGGGCTTCCCCTCCATCAACTGCCAGGTTGTGTGTGATGCCCAAGGCACAATAATGATTGTGTGTGCTGGCTGCCCTGGAAGTTAGCACAATTCCCACAACTGGCATCTGACACAGCTGTACCAGAGATTTGCCAATAGGGACATCCATTACGGTCCCCTAGTGGGGGATGCTGGTTACGCACTGGAGCCGTGGCTGATGACACCCATCAGAAATGCACACACACCTGAACAAGAACTCCATAATGAGGCACATGCACAGACCAGAATTATAATAGAGAATGTGTTTGGGATGCTCAAGTCATGGTTCCGGTGGCTGGACACATCCGGTGGAGCCTTGCATTACTCACCAACTACATGCATCCAAATTGTCATCGTATGTGCCATGCTACACAATATGATCCTGTGGAAACAGCTGCAGCAAGAACAGCACGGGGCAGGGCCACACAGCCCCCTACCATTGCCAAGGCCTGCACAGGCATAGAGTGACTCAGAGGAGGAACAACCTGAGCCTACCCCAGTAGGCAGAAGGAGGTGTGCCCCATATGCCCTTGCCTTGACAAAGAGGCAACTCATAGCACATACACTGACACAGGAGGGACCCAGGGAATGACACCTTGCTGTGCCTCACACATACAGTAAAAGGGATGCCAAACATGACATTACCTGTGCTCAACCATATGTAGGGAGTGTACTATATGCATCTGACATAGGCAGCCCTGCAGCACCACCCTCAATACTGTGACACCCGCAAGTTAAGTCACTCAACCTACCAATTGCCGAATGGAGTAGAATGTGTTGTTACCTGTATCTATAGTATGGATGTGAGCATGCATGGGAATCAGATGGCTGAATGGTATGACAGCAGGTAGTAGACACCTATAGTAGCACCATGAGATCTGTAACAAATACTGGTGTCACCATAGTAGCCAGTGCTACACAGGGTGACACAACTCACTGCAGGAAATGTGCTGGGCCACATGTGTGTCCATATGACTCACACATGCCAGTCAGGGAGGTTTACATACCCAGCAACAGTCTCAGCCAGCAGGACAGGTGTAGACAAACACAAACAAAGGCTGTGCTATGGCCCCTGAATTATGCCTATGGGTAACCTCTCACCCCAGACCTACACAGACAGACGATAGCAGGTCAGGCAGTAGGATGTTAATTCTGAAGGGTAGGAAGTCAGAAACTAATATGTAGGTCAATCAAAGCTAAGACCTGTAGTACACTGATATACCTCTAGTCAGCATGATAGGTTAGAATACAAAATGAAATGGAGTGCCTGCCATACCAGTACAGTCATAGCAAATGTGTAGAAGTGTCAGGTGTGCCCCCAATACAGTGTAGCAATTTAGAAACAGTCAGGTGTGCCCCCCAAATCCTATGTAGACATGTAGTAGCAGTCAGATGTGACCCTCTCAATCCTGTGTAGAAATGTAGAAACAGTCAGGTGTGCCCCCCCAATCCTGTGTAGAAATGTAGAAACAGTCAGGTGTGCCCCCCAAATCCTGTGAGGAAATGTAGAAATAGTCAGTTGTGCCCCCCCAATCCTGTTTAGAAATGTAGTAACAGTCAAGAGTGCCCCCTCCCAACCACTGTGCAGAAATGTAGAAACAGACAGGTATGCCCCCTCCCTCAATCCTGCATAGAAATGTAGTAACAGTCAGGTGCCCCCCACCCAATCTTGTGTAGGAATGTAGAAACAGTCAGGTGTGCTTTCGCCAACCCAACATAGAAATTTAGTAACAGTCAGGTGTGCCCCCTCCTAACCACTGTGTAGAAATGTAGAAACAGACAGGTGTGCCCCCTCTCCCAATCCTGCATAGAAATGTAGTAACAGTCAGGTGTGGCCACCTCCCCAATCCTGTGTAGGAATGTAGAAACAGTCAGGTGTGCTCCCCCCAACCAAACTTATAAATGTAGTAACAGTCATGTGTGCCCTCCAAACTTATTTAAAAATGTAGTAATGGTTTGGTGTGCCCCCCCAAGCCGATGTACACACATCATAACAGTCAGGTGTGCCCCCCACAACCCTATGTAGAAATGTAGTAACATGTTTGTGTCTTTCGGCTTTTCCCAGTTAGGGGTCACCACAGCAGAACTCCTGTCCGCTAATGATTGGTAGTGGATTTTTATGTACCAGGTTACCAGCCCTGACGCACAACCTTCAACGAAGGCATGCCCCATTCACATATGCCTCCACACAGAAGATGCTCTAGCTGAGAATCGAACGAGACAACGTCTTACTATGAGGCGACAATGCTACTGCAGCACCACCACCACAGTTAAAATGTAGTAACATGTATGTGTAGGTATAATAACAGTGGAGCTCAGATGCCCAGAGGTGGCCAATGTAGCAGGATAGGTTGTAGCACCTGCATAATATGCAGGTATGTGTCTGTTGGGTTGGTCTGTGTTTCATATTGTGTGAAAGTGGTCAGTATGTATGCATGTTTAGGTAAGACCTGGTGGCCATTGACCACTACTGCTGATGACAGGGACAAGTCCTCACAACTGCAGTGCTAAAGACAATTCCCACCAGTATAACACATGCTAGCAGTAAGCCATTGTAAATGTATGGTGGTAATATGTGCCACCATCTGAAAGACTAATATGGCATGGCTGTTGGGCTAGATATGCAAGCTGTACACAGGGGAAAGTACCCCAGACATATATTGTGTCACTGTGAAATGGAGACACCCTTGGAATTGTACATACAGGTATGCATCACATTATCTGGTCCTGTAGTAGGGGATACCGGTATTGTCTGCCTGAACACGTGCAAATCACAAAGGAGGTAGGACTGATGTACTGGGAAACAGCTGATGTACCTGCACTTGCCAGCATAACTGGAATGCCCCATGCATATCTGTGTGTTAGATGTAAGTAGTGTCCATAGCACACATGCACCCAGCTCATGAAAACACCACCCACATGTACCTCTCTGGCCATATCCCTGTTGTGGGGAATGGGTACAATATGACCCCACCTGTATATGGCAATGGTGAAGGAATGCAGCATGCAGTGCAGGTGTCCCATGCAGGTGTGTCCCTAGCCATAGGTAGCACCCTGCCAGCATCCACACCACCTGATCAAGACTGATAGAAGGTATTGGCAGGAAAACTTAGCTCACCTACCCTGTCACCCCAGGGGAATATACTGTATGGTGGTCTGAGACTTTAGGACTGACAGAATGCAATGGCGTACCACATCTGGCCTGCAGAAACACCTAATGCCCCACAGGCCTCTGCCAAAGGCCTGTGTCTCACATGGACTGCCAATGCATGTTATGTCATGGACACCCAAATAACAACATAACACACTCCACATAAACCATATGCAAGACCATGTGGACAAACCACAGTAACATGTGCACCATATCCCACTGCATGCACTGTGAACCAACACGCAGCTGTGATGGGGTGATAACCTTAGGGAAAGTATCACAGAATGTATGCATAATGTATGGAAGAGGATAGAATAACAAAGGGGGGGAGCACGGGCAGCATGGAATGTGCAAGATCTGACATAAAGCTGTGTGCACACACTATCCCTGGCTGAAAACACATAAATGGGTGGCTACATACTTGCCCATATACCACAATAGGGGTAATGTCCTGACTCATGGACCCTGCCTCTGGGTAACCTGTGCAAATCTGTAAAGCTGTGAGGTATTGCCACAGCAAGATAAGGCCATACTGTCATGTCAATGGGTGTACATGTATGGGATCCTCTGCCAGCACTGTACCAAGGTGCTGAACTGGATACATAGACCCAGCAGCAAGTGTCTGCAGCTCCCCCCTCCAGACTGGCATAACTTACCATGAATACGTAGGTGTCTGCCCACAATACTGGAGACAGCTGCAGTCACCCTTGTCCCCCAAGACATCACTGTGAGCAAGAATGTCCACCTGAAAGTACATGAGGACAGAAAACATCACAGTGTATAACAGTACACATGTCTGAATATCTCTGCTAACAGCAGTACCATGCAGCTGAAGCAGCACTGACACAATCACCTACAGTCCACACTATCCCCTGCACAGTTTGTCCCCATATTGCCAAATGTCACATGCCACAACAGTCAGGAAATCCTTCTATGTGGCACACCACATTACTAAGGGCTTTTCATCCAAATAAAAAAGGAGGTCATTGTCCCACTGTACTCATCCCTCATTAGACCCATTGTAGAATACAACACCCCATTCGGTATGTACCTCTCAAGACATCTGCAACAACTGGAAAGGCCGCAGAAATACCTCACTAAAAGAATCACAGGCCTAAAGCAAATGCCCTATGCTGACCACCTTAAAAAATCCAGCTATACTCTGTCGCATATCATCTACTCTGAGGCGATATCTGCTTACATACAATGCCATGTCAAACCCAGAGCTGTTGGACATGCTACACTTAAAGAAATCCCAATCCCTCAGAGCCACATGCTCCTGGGATCTAAACTTTGTCATCTCAATAAACAAAACATGCTGGAGGGATAGGTTCCTGACACAGAGACTACCCAGACTCTGGAATAGACTGCCCATATGTGCCAAGCAGAGCGACTCTTTGGCCCTCTTCAAAAGGAACATTGATAATTGAATGTGAGACAGGAAATTCACCCCAGGGATCATGTTAGTCACCCTGATAGACAGGGACGAAATAGCCAGGGAATAGCCAGGGAATTGTTATGGCTAGGCTTGTATAGGCCCTAGGGCCGATAGCCTAGTACCAACCTATGAACCTATGAAGCTATGATCGACAGATACCCTGCAGAAACAGTTTGCTACCTGTAGGTGTACAATTCAAAGGTCTGCACTGGAGTACAAACTATGTGGAATTGATCCACACATTCAATACAGAAGGGAATACTGGGCATACTCACACACTTAGAGAAATGAAGGCAATGTCAGACAACAACATACTGAAAGGTCATACTGGGCATGCTCACACACCTATACAAATAAAGCCCATGTCTGCAAACAACAGTGGACCATACATATCTGGAAGTTGCAGATGTTAGTGCATGCACTCCTCAGTATGCACCAGTCATGCTTTGCACATACAGTGGATAGGAATTCAGACATATATCCAAGGGTAACACACTAAAATAAGTTAAAATAAGACGTACATAGATTTGCGGAAGAGAGTGATTGTGACAAGGAGCCATCCATTATGAGGCCTGTCCCACCCAGCACACAGCCAAATGGCTACAACCACATGAGGTGTAAATGTCACTCATTGTAGACAGCCACTGGTATCCATCAGTATTACAGACTATGAGGTGCAAGTGCTAGCTGTGCAACATGACCGTACAAGGAAGTAGTCATCTAGCAGCTGTATACACGTACCTGTAGAATATAACCCTGCATGTGCCTGCATGTGATGTGTCAACCTTTAGATGAATGGGTTATGACCCATGCACACACACTGCCTTCCTCATAGCCCTACTATGACAAGCTTGCTGAGGTCATCCTCTTTGAATTACACCTTTGGGAAAGGTGTAATCCAGTAATCTCTGTGGCGCATCCTCTAACTGCATACGGCTGTTGTGTGATAAACTAGTTCGGTAGGAGTTCTAATCCCATAAATGGCAACTGTGTGTGTCTGTGTAGAGAGCAATGCTTTTTAGGCTAGTCACACTCACTACAATTCAAATGCCCTACTTTGGCAAGGCTGCTGATGTCATTCACTGTGAAATACACCTTTGGGAAAGGTGTAGCCTAGTAATCTCTGTGGTACATCCTATTACTGCATACTGCTGTGATGTGATAAACTAATTAGGTAGGAGTTCTGATCCCAGACATGGCAACTATGTGCGTGTGTGTGCCCCTGTCTGTGCAGAGAGCAATGCTTTTTAGGCTAGTCACACTCACTACAATTCACATGCCCTACTTTGGTAAGGCTTCTGATGCCATTCACTGTAAAATACACGTTTGGGAAAAGTGTACCCTAGTAATCTCCATGGCATGTCCTATAACTGTGTACTGCTGTAATGTGATAAACTAGTTAGATAGGAGTTCTAATCCCCAACATGGCAACTGTGTGTGTGTGCATATGTGTGTGTGTGCATATGTGTGTGTGTGTGTGTGTGTGTGTGTGTGTGTGTGTGTGTGTGTGTGTGTGTGTGTGTCTCTGTGTAGAGAGCAATGCTTTTTAGGCCATTCACGCTCACTACAATTCAAATGCCCTACTTTGGCAATCCTGCTGATGTCATTAACTGTGAAATACACCTTTGGAAAATGTAAAGCCCAGTAATCTCCATGATGTGTCCTATAACAGCGTAATGCTGTAGTGTGATATTGGAATCTGATAGGGGTTCTATTCCCACACATTGCAGTTTTGGGTGCATTTATGTTTGTTTTGATGTCTTTGTAAGGAGCAATGCTTTTTAGTTTAGTCACACTCACTACAATTTAAATGCCCTACTTTGGCAATCCTGCTGATGTCATTCACTGTGAAATACAAGTTTGGGAAAGGAGTACTCCAGTAATCTCCATGGCATGTCATATAACTGCATAGTGCTGTAGTGTAATAAACTAGTTAGGTACGAGTTCTAATCCCAGACATGGCAGGTGTGTGTGCATCTGTGTTTGTCATTCGTATCCTGTGGGGAGGTGGCTGTGACTGTGTAACAATTGGACTCACTGTGGGGCGGGTTTTGCAAATTTATTATATAATGGCTCTAGTATATGTCACAATGTCCACCGTACACTGATAACAGATGTGAAATAGCTGAGAGACTGGAGTGCAAATCCATACCCCTACATGTGACATCAAGGCCGGGCAAACAAAGTTAGAAACCCATGTATTACCCAGAGAACACTCTCAACCCATCTCATATACACACACACACACACACACACACACACACACACACACACACACACACACTTGCCTAGGCAACAACTGCTATGATGGTAGTATCCTGCATATTGCCCACTGATAGTAACCATGGTGTAATTGCAGTGGGCTACAGAGGGCATGGCACCCTGTCCATCAGTCCAATAGGCATGTACATGCAGACAGTGCACCTTCCCTATGTTCCCCACTAGACACCTGCAACACCTGTGGTGCCATCAAATGTGACCCACAAAGGACATACCCATGTCTGAAAAACATGCCCTGTATGGACAGATGTCACTGACACTAGGGAATACTTGTATCATGCTATCAATGTAGGTGCAGGGTCAACCTGCTGTCCATTAACATTTCCCGCCACATGAGGCCAGGACTGGCACATCTGATAATAACAATCTGTGTACACAAAATGAGACAGACACCACAGGTACAGTTCCATATGTCACTGTACATGCATGTGGGAAGTATGCACATCCCAGACCCCGTCCATGTCATGGACTAAGGAACACATACATGGCAAGCAATGCACAGCAATGGCCATGTGCAATAGTTACCCAGGTGACTGGATGGTGAATACAATACCCACCTGTGTGGGCAAATCCAGACACTACACCCATGAGCCACACTGCAGACCATTGTCATGTGGCCTGATGCCAAGGTATACCCATCACCTAGCCTTGTATAGCCATCTGGCACAATCAACCTCTACACACCCGTGAAGCAATGCACCCATGCATGCCAGTACTGGCACCCTGTGTCTGTGTGTGTTGTATGATGCCTATGACCACATTCACACTCACTATAACCCCCATTGACATACTGAAGCATGCTGTCAGATGTCAGACACATCCATATACCCTTTGCCCATATAGTCTCCGTATAACCCCTGTGGTGCATGTGATATCTGCACAGTACTGTGTTATGGCAATCTAACTAGTGATGAGTTGCATTCCTGGCCCTGACAAGCATGTCAATGTCTTTGGGTCCCTGTGAGAGTGTGGCTGTGTTGATGCTGACACCTGTTCATGCAAACAGGCACGTGTACTACACCTACCATATAGTTACCATATCACTGTTGCAGCTGTCACTCACCATCACATATACTTTTGGATGACTCCTCAACATGTAACCTATGTGGTGCATGCAATAACTGCATAGACATATGATAACAATACATAGTCAGTCAGGGGTTTGATACCCTGTGCTGGTAAGTGTGTGACACAAGCATACTTAAGTTTTACTCTGCTACCCATCCATGACTTATCTTTGCCTCTGTTTGCCTCTCTTACTCCCTCTCTGGTGGATGTGGAGACTTACACTTGCTTTGCTCTGGCAGCAGTATGTGTATTGTAAGTGATGCTCATGATCAGCTGATGGCCTCTGCACGAATTGCAGCCCTCCTCTAGATGATTGCATGTGGAACAGCTGTGGTAACATTCCCATTGCCAATTGCATGGAGACACACTCCAATATCTAGGAACATCATGTTGGTTTTGGGCCTTTTCATTCACTGTGAGCAGGAACTAGATCTGTTGTTTGGCAAACAGCATCACAGATGGACTGGGGATTTACCTCTAACAACATACATGTGGAAACAGGCCAACACACTGAAGGGGTATGTGCCTGACTTGACTACATACTGTAAGTGCTGCTATACTGCATTTGGAGTAATGTTGGTTTAACAGGATGTGTGTGGATATAGCTGTCCTACATGTTTTAATACCTGTCATGTCAGTGCTATGTTTATGAGGAAACCCCCATCTGTAGGGTCATCTGCAGACTGGCCAGTGTGTGGTGCCTTTTGTTTCTTGTCTTACCTATAAAACACCTATCTGTGAACTGCAGAAGGTAGTGTGAGGATTGCAGTCAGTAGATGGTGACAGCCATGAGAGTTACTGACTTCATATCCCTCATAGGACATATGTTGCAACAAACCCTATTAAAACAGTATATGTATGAGGTTATCACAGCAACATGTCAATATCAGCCCCGTGTTTATGCCTCCAGCCACAACTCTGTCAACCTTTCTACATATGTCATGCAGTAAGAGGTGCATATGTGCTGTACACCATATTTATTGACATCATATCTGATAACAAGCCAGTGAGATATCAGACTGCTACACATGTTATGTATAGTAGAGGTTATATTTGATGACATAACCTGGACATTCTGTGGTTGTGTGTAAGGTATTGAGGTCTGTGTACTTATGGTGTTTGTTGACAGTGTGTGTATTGTAAATATGTACCTTGGTCTGTGTACAGACTGTGGTAGATGTCATTGTTCTTGGTCCTGTTCTATCTGTTCTTACACACTGCTCCACTGTATGTTACTGTATCGGCTTACATGTTTGTAGAGCCAAATACGCACATGTCCCATACCACAGACAGGCATCAGACCACACTGTGTAGTGGCCCATTATATATAGGGTTAGTGTGTGAGTGGCACATATGAGGATGGTGTTGAACAGATAGTCCATATACTGTAATATTACGCTAGCTTACCATATGTGGCTGTGGCTGTGTTCACATTGGTTGTGGTTATGCACTTTCACACAGGTGTCTGTTACTCTGTGCTGTGACATGCCTGTAGAACCTGCTATATATGCAGGTACATGTGTATTCCCCCATAGGAAATGTAGGCCAGTGTTGAGCCAGTCTACCTGTAGCCTGCACAGCGCTTTGTTACATGTCTAGCAACTTAGTGTACTTACCCAGTGAGATGTCATGTCCAGATACTTGCCTGATGCACTGCTGCTGGACCACCATAACAGTCATGTATGTCAGACATAGCAGTGGGATGCTGTACAGATGTATGTCACTAACTAGTGGGTAGTATGTGGCCATGGCATCTCTGTACCAGTGGTTATTATGTGTCAGGACAGACAGGCACGTGTGAATGCATATCCTATGGGGGCAAATGTATACCAGTAGTTATGTGATATACCCATCTACATGGCTGTTAACATCTACATTGCCAGGCTTGGTCCACATGTCTTGCATTAAGGGGTTCTGTGTATACCTTTGGACTGTCCAGAGTGTGTCAGACTGTTCACATATATTGGCCATATCTCTGCTGTAGTCTACAGGAGCATTACTGTGCTAGCAGTGGTACTGTACTATGATGTCCTTAGGATGTTTGTCAGTAGTCAATGGCACACATGTTAAAAGCAGATGTGACCTCCCACACATGCCATGTCTGTGAAGACAATCCCTATTACAGTAGCAATAGTCCACAAATATACCTGCAATACATACCTGACATCCACTTGCACTAAGAGGTTGGGACTATTGGGGCTGAGGTAGGGCTCCACTCCATGTTCAGGACATATGGTGAACATATATGTATATATAATTATCCATATACCTATATAGATGTATACACATATACATATCAACATACAGAGATGCATATGTATATGTCTACATATATACAGATAGAGATACATATCCACATATACATATGGATATCAACATATATATTGACACTAGTAGGTATATCAGAATAGATTTGTATGCACATATAGTTATAGATATCTACATATATACCAACATAATTAGGCATATATGTACACATAGGATGTGCATACATATATGGCTATATATACATATATGTGTATATATGTGTATATATATATATATATATATATATATATATATATATAAACTATATATATATAGATATACATATATCTATATATAAATATATATGTGTGTGTGTGTGTGTGTGTGCATGTGTGTGTGTGTGTGTGTGTGTGTGTGTGTGTGTGTGTGTGTGTGTGTGTGTGTATACCTATATATATATATATATATATATATATATATATATATATATATATATATATATATATATATATATATTATATATGTATTATATATATGTGTGTGTGTGTGTGTGTGTGGATGTATATCTATATATATATATATATATCTATATATATATATATATATATATATATATATATATATAGATATATGTACATATGAAGAGATGTACACATGGCGATATAAATGTTGCACTATACAGATGTATATACAGACATATGTATGAGTATACATGTGCATGTACATGTAGACATATATCGACCTATTATATGTATATAACCATATTCCTGTCATGTGTAAACCTCACGGTTGTGTATACTCTCCTCGATGTATCTCATCATATGTATCTGCTATGTATACAGTATGATCATGTTAGACCTGAATTTTATAATTTAAATGTTCAAGAGAAACATGCACTTAAAATGCTACAAAAGAATAATGACATTACGATCAGGGCAGCTGATTAAGGGAGTGCTATCGTTATTTTAGATAGAAGTTTTTATGATTTGAAAATGCATGAACTGTTGAATGAAGAACGTACATATCAAAACATTAATTGAATACAATTAAATAAAATTATCCAGGGAGTTCATGATGAATTATATGACCTGTTTTTATGCAATGTGATAGACCTTGATTTATATAAATATTTGCTAGTAGATAAACCAGTCATACCAACGTTCAGAGGGCTACCAAAAGCACACAAAAATCCTGCTGATCCACAAATGAGACCAATTGTCTCAAGCCGAGGTTGGTTAACCAAGACAATTTCAATTTATATAGAGAAACATCTCAGGAGAATAGTGGATAGTACAGAAATGATACTCAGGGACACTAAACAGTTCTTGGAAAATATGACGGATATACTTCTACACTGACCAAGAACAATAGAGACATATTAGGGACTTTGGATGTGACATCCTTATTTACTATGATTCCCAATGATGTCGGGGTAGAATATATGAGATTATTTCTGATAGAAAAGGGAATGCCCAGGAGTTTGATTATTAGATGTGCCATGCTCATGGAAATAGTTTTGAATAACAATGTGTTCTTATACGATGACCAATATTTTCTTCAACTTAAAGGTGTGGCCATGGGAACACCTTGTGCTAACTCATACACCAATTTAGTTATGGCATACTGGGAGCACACCTATCTTCTGAGGAACACACAATACAACACGCATATACGTTATTATAGGCATTTTGTTGATGATATTTTTTTGATATGGGGAGGGTGTGAAGCTACCATCCAGGAGTTCATTCAATACATAAATGGAACCACACGGTTTTTGTCATTGACAGCCCAGACGTCATATGATAGGATAGAGTTTTTAGATGTTCTCATAAGAAAGGATGATAATGTGATTCACACTGAAATGTTTAGGAAGACATGCAGAAAGAATATGTTATTACATCGCACCAGCATGCACCCACCCCATATATATAGAAATATATCAAAGAGTCAGGTGCTAAGAGTATCAAGATTAACCAGCATGGACAATGTGTTTCAAGAAAGTTTAAGTACCCTTGGCAATGAATTTCAAGAAAGAGGTTACTGTTCTACAGAGATTAAAACAATGTGGGAAGAAGGGACTATAAATAGAAATGCAAGTGGTAAGCCACATATATATGGGAAATATGATATTCATAATTTAGATGATAGAAGGAATTCAACACATACAGCTAATAGAGTGATAATACCATATACTAACAATAATAGTAAGATCAAAGACATATTCTATAAGAATTGGGATATGTTGACCATAGATAATACAATTAGAGATATAGTAGGTGAACATCCTCAGTTCTGCTACAGGAATACCAAGTCTGTGAAATGTTTACTATGTTATGAGCAACCCAAACAAAATGTTGTTACATCAGTTAGACGGGGTACTTATTCTTGCAGATCATGCAATCAATGCAGTTATACATCGAATAAGAATATTTTTAATCATCCAGATACAGGATATAAATATGTTTTTAAACTATATGCTGATTGTAAAACAAGAGATTTGATATATCTTGCAGTGTGTGAGAAATGTCAATCGTTTTATGTGGGGAAGACAAATAGAAGTCTGTGTGGACGTGTGAGGGAGCATATACATGCTATGAATAGAGAGGATGATACAAATGCGTTAGCAAGACATATCATCACCCTTGATATGACACATAGTTTTACGTTTACTGTTATAGAGCTAGTAAACAAAACAGCTAGGCTTAGTAATTTGAAGAATTTTACTGAGAAACAAGAAGCAAGATGGATTATGAGGATGCAAGCAGACAAGATACATGGACTTAATGATAGAGTCTCTCTTAAACCTTTTCTTATTGATAGACCATGCACGCATTAAAGCATTTTTAGCTTTATTCTATTTATCATTGTTTATATGTACATATATTATAGTGAATTTTCACAAAATAAATTAACATTAGTGTTTTAGACTTTTTATTAATTTGATAGTATGGCCCCAGATCAGATTTGATAGTAATGAATTAAATCAAGTAGATGATAGTGAATGTCTTATCTATAATAATATATACATCCCATATAAATATATATTTTTTAGAGAATATATATATATATATATATATATATATATATATATATATATATATATATATTGTTTAAGCAATAAGCTTGCAGACCAGTGTTTTGTTGACATACCTATTTATTTATTTATTTATTATAAATAAATTGTTTATACATGCATACTTCTATGTCTATTTATATGTATACATATTTATATACTTTTCATGTAGATTTTATATTTTTATATATATTTATTTGTATTTTGATGAGCAATGAAGTATATTAATATAAGGGATGTTTAATAAGGAAGTTCAGAATGCGATTTTAAATGTTTTTTATATATTAGTTTTGAATATAAGACTAAGGGAAATGTAAAATGTTTCACAGGAAATGATCTCAAATGTGATTGTGTTTCTATTGGACAACAGTTGCTATAAATAATGTGAATTAATGTACTAGGTATATAGTCTGATGAAGCGTTCCAAGAGACGTGAAAGCGATAACTATTGACCTAGACTTCTGTGTTGTTTGTTGCAATAAAGTCAGCTTCGATTGCCGTGGTGTGCCTCTGAGTTTTTGCTTTGGATTGACACTCATCCTACTGCATAGCTACTTGCCAAGCTGATGACTGTCAGTCACTATACAGATGTGTGGATGGCAGGTATTCATCTGGGATATGTACAGGCAACCTAAGCTTGATTGACCCTGGCATATCTGCCCAGCTGTGTAAGAACTGGCACATATAGGAGATATCACCCTGTTCGCACCACATGCCATGGGTACCTCCACTACACTACCACAGTCAACAGAACATGCTTGGGTACAGGTCTCCATCACAGACACTAACCATGTGTTGTAATGCATGTTGCATACATGTCAGCTTGATCATCCCAGTGGCCATGTGCAGGAGGCATCTGGAGGATTGGCTGATGCATGTCATTCTCACCCTGAGGATCACCACAGTAGTGTCTGTTGATAGATTGCCTGCTGCCACCTGGCAGGTGGCAGGATACCACTGTACACACAACCCCTACACAATCCATCTCTCCTTGGACAATAGCTAGGTACACAGCTCAGCCTTGACCACCTGCAGCGATGCACCCCTGTACTGACACATGTATGTGTGCATGACTGAGTATAGCAGTGTCTGTGTGTTAGCACACCTGTACTTGGGAATTCCATGAGGGCCTTCACAACCAACGCAACACCCATTGCCATAGTCAGTTGTGGTGGCTGCTGTATGGGACATTACATGTACCCTGTTAAGCTCCTCTCCATACCAGCTACATGAGCCTTGCAGTACCAGCACAAAGGTGTTGTACAAATGGGTTGATAGGCATGGGATACCCATTGTGTTCTGGCATGTGTGTGTACTTGTGCATGTCCGTATATCTGTAGGGTACAGCCTTCTGAGGCCACATACTCCTATTACAATACCCATTGCCACACAGTAGTACAGATAGTGTTGTTGCTGCCCAAAGGTGAGGCATGACAATGCAACACCCAACTACGCGTATGGCATGTGCATTAGATGCATATCCCTGTAGTACCACTGTTGGCATATACTATGGGTTATATCACAGTTGCAACCAATGTGTGATAGTGGGTATGGCAGAGTGTCATCATGGGTTTCAGGGAGTACAATATCCACTGGGGGATGTGGGTGCTGTGTACACTGTCATTACACCAAGGTACACCCGGTATATGTCCCATGTACCACGTTATGGTTACCATTGTTACCATCAACCATACAGGTAACTGATACCACAGTCCATGCCAGTTATGCATGTGCTGTGTGCAGCCTACCTGTAACACATTGGACACATGGCCAAGTTAGTTAGCAGCGATAGGCCCTGGTATCTCTGATGTGTGTCTGCCTCTTATGTGTCTGTTAATGTGCATATGAAGGTATGTCGCACTACGTATTGTCCATATACATCCATTACATCACCCATTAGCATACTGTACACATCTGGGGATGTTCTGCATGTAACATGTAACCTGGGACACACCTCACCCTAAATGCTGTGTGGTGTGTGCAATGTAAGCCACACACTTCAGTATCACTACATAGCTAGGTAGGGGTCTAGTCCCAGTATTGCCAAGTAACAGTGTGCGTGTATGTGGATGGGTCTACATCAGGTTGCAGGGTATGCCCGCCTCAGCAGGTCACCTGTCCATGTGGCACAGGCAATAACCATTTTAGTAACCTGTGACGTGTTCAACTGTACCCCAGATATGTCACAGATATGGTGTCACCATAGTGCCATACCCCATTGTGAAATATGACTGCAGACCATCCTTGTGCTGACACATGTACACCTACAACACAAATGGATAACATTATAGGGACCGCAATCAACCAGTGTTACTAACAGCTATAATACATCATTGCTGGATGGCTACACTACCTGACATATATGCATTACACATCACGCCTTACAACATGTTACACTGCAATACTGTGGTACACTGTAGTACAGTCACTGTGTGCATCAGCACCGTATTAACCTGTCCGTGCATTGATGGTATGGCAGACAGGGATGTGACACAGGTATCATCATATGCACAGGGCATCCTTGTGCTGACACATGTACACCTACAACACAAATGGGTAACATTATAGAGACCACAATAAACCAGTGCTACTAACAGCTATAATGCATCATTGCTGGATGGCTACACTACCAGCCATATATGCATTACACTTTACTCCTTACAACATGTTACACTGCAGTACTGTGGTACACTGTAGCACAGTCACCTTGTGCATCAGAACCATATTAGCCTGTCCTTGCATTGATGGTATGGATGACAGGGATGTGGCACAGGTATCATCATATGCACAGGGTGTGATGTTGGTTTGCCAGCGGCCGAGGGTTGGCCATACATTTGACACCATGTGTGTGTGTGAGTGAGGGGTGTACTGCAGTGAACTGGGTGTGGTGCTGTGGTGTGTGTAGGTATGGGTTGCCCTAGGTGTGTTTGTATAGTGTGTGGGTATGCATGCACACAGTTCTGCCATGTGGCTGCCCTACACAGGTGTTTATGGACAGCTGCAGACCATACCTGGCAGGGTGTGCAGTTCACTGCCTCCGGCCATGGACACATTGACTGTGCCTGCCGAGGGTTCCATGGGCATGGCCAGGTACAGGCCTCGATGTGCTACTCTCACCTGCTGATGACAAATGTCTGGTGGTACCAGGCCCTCCTGGGAGTGGCCAGGACCACATGCACATGGCCTGCTGTGGTGTGGTGTGGACAGCACCCCCGCGCACTGCCGGGGCTGGTACTGCCACTATGGGAGCTCCTTGGTGTCTTAGCATGTCCACGTTGACTGCCAGCTGTTGGTGTTTCTGGCCTACATCCACTCGTCCATCGCCGCACCCCCATCACTCGTTCAAGCAAGGGCACACCACGGCTGATGAGGGCCATCGTCTCATCATGCCATCTATCCATGAGCTTGGAATAAGCACAGATGGCACCAGACAGTTCACGGATGTTGTCGCTTACAGATGTGAGAGCAGCCCACTGCAGCCTCAGGCCCTGTTTGGTGTAACGTTCTATACATGGCTGCGCCACCATGACAACCTGAAACATGCACCTGCTGGTACTAGCTATGTCACCTCTGCCAGGAGCATGATGTCCAGTGGCCCTACCAAGAGCACCCTGGGACATCTGCCTATATGGTCCCCTGCCAGACATCCGTCTATGTCTGCTGTGACTGGACACAGTAGGCATGGTTCCACACTTTCCTGTGCACTGCCACCAAACGCCAGCTGTCCCTCCGCTATTGCCACTGGTGATGGGGTATGTATAGGAACTGAAACTATGTGCGGGGTTGGGATGGATAAAAGGGGGATGTCAAATGATAGGTTCATAGGTTCATAGGTTCATACTAGGCTATCTGCCCTGGGGCAATTATAAGCTTACGCCACCCCTTGATGTGAGTATACTGTGCCCTTTTTAAGGTTTAGTTTACTGTCCCTCTGTCTAATAGTGACACAGGAGTAATCCCTGGGACAAACCTACGATCCCCCATCCACTTATCGAGATTCTTCTTGAAGAGATTCAGTGAGGTGCTCTGCCTCACATGAACTGGAATTCTATTCCAGAGTGAAGGGAGCCTCTGGGTTATGAACCTGTCCCTCCAGCAAGTTCTATTTATTTCTGTGCTGAGGTTCAAGTCCCTCGAGCGTGTGGCTCTAAGGGATTTAGATTTACTGAGGTGGAGCATGTCCATTAATTCTGGATTTGACATAGCTTTGTATGTCAGGCATAGATCGCCTCGAAGTAGGCGGTATGCAACTGAGTAGAGCTGGAGTTTTTTAACCAAGCAGCATATGGCATCTGTTTGAGACCCTTGATCCTCTTGGTGAGATACTTTTGGGTCTTTCTAATTGCTGCAGGTGTCTGGTAAGGTACATCCCAAAGGGGCATTGTATTCTATGATGGGCCTGATGAGGGATGAATAAAGGCACGATTACCTCTCTTGATCTAGATGTGAAACCCTTCGTGATGAGGTGGGCTATGTAGAAGGTCTTTCTAACCACTTTGGCAATGTGGTTTTCAAAGGAGAGATTGCTATCAACTTGGGTCCCCAGGTCCCTAATAACTTTCTCTGTACTTAATGGGTTTCCGCCTATGTGGTAATTTGTGGGCACATTGTTTTTGCCAAAGGGTATGACTATACATTTTTTGGCATTTAGCTTTAAACCATGGTGCTGGCACCAGTTATCTGTCTCTGTGAGACCTTTTTGAAGGATGTTTGTGTCAGCTGGAGAGTTGATTATGGCGCCCAGTTTGCAGTCATCTGCGAACTTGGTGAGCCATAGTCCTCCCACGTTTGCCTGTACCTCGGAAAAGTATATACCGAACAAGAGTGGCACAGTGTCGGCCCCTGACAACCCCACCTGTGTCTCAACAGTGCTATCATCATCTTCGGTATCTGTATGGACACCAACATCAGATTGCATGTAGGAGGGACCCTGACCCACCTCGCCACCTGTGGGGAAAACAATAAATGCACTTTAAAACTTGTACAGCATTGCCTAACAGTATACACACACACACACACACACACACACACACACACACACACACACACACACACACACACACACCTCTGTAATACCTACCTGTCCATGGCTTTACAGACAGTCCCACGTTTATGTCCATGTGGTACCCCATCCTGCATCACACTTGTTAACATACACATATTGATACCACTCATTAACATATCAGTTATCTAAATGCCTACACAAGTGGTCACAACACAAACACAAGACCTGTTACTACATTACCTGCCTGACCTTTTAGATGGCCTCACTGCTGTCATTCGGTATTCACCCTGTGTATGTCCAGGCATCATGAGCATGCCGCCTATGTGTGTGGGCTACTATGTTCTATCCATAATATCACACACTGGTGTGTCATGTGTATGTAATGCTCAGTACATGCCAGATATGCTGCTCCATCTATCATATGACAACTGTAATATTTGGATACACTCCCTGGTGTTGACTAGTACTTCCACAATGCATCTGTAGTGCTGCATACATGAGTTGTGAGTGATTTCTCTGTTGAATGTGATATTAAGGGTGTACCTGGTGTCTACCTTCCCTTTCAATGCCTGTTCCATGCTACAGACCATACTGTACTATCAGCTGTCTTGTGATTACACACATGACAAGTATTCCTGATGTGTAATGTGGCAGTCCATGTACATGTACTGCATGATTCCAGAGGGAGATACTGCTGTATGAACATCCCACAATCACACATGTGCATACATGGCCAGCCACACAAACACACACACATGCACACAAGCATCCTACATGCATCAATCTCCCTCCACTTCACCAGAGTGACCCTACAGACAAACTACCTACCCACCAAGATGCACACACACACATACAGGTGAGGTTGCCCAATGATAGTACACACAGTCCTCCTATTACCCTCTGTCAACATGCATAACATATGGTACCTGACAGCATGCAGTGCAGCTATAGTCAATCCATGCTAACAACAGTATACATGTGTGTGATGCATGTGCTGTGTCACTAGGTGAAGCCCCTCCACCTGGATACCACTGCACCCACAAACACGGTATTTCTTTGCACCACTTCTGCTCCCTGCCATGTACTGTGCACCACACCTCACAGGTGTACGGCCCATTGCTGAATGTGTACTATTGTGTCGGTTATGTCAGCTTTAATGCTCACTGCTCCTATGTTTTCCAGCAACACATACCTGGTGTGATATATGGACAGATCTTATTTGTGAATGCCTGATGTCTGATGCACAGCTCTCAACATCAGCAGACCATGTGTGACCAATCAAATACTCTTACACTGACAACCATCAGAGTATACCATGGTTATGGGGGGTGTACATACCCTTATTGATATGATGCACCCATCCTTGATCTGCTATGGACCACATCACTGTATATCTTAGCAGTACATGAGCCCAATATGTGACGTATATCCTGTACTTTCACATGCGGTGTCTACGGAATGTGTTAGGTGTGCTAATGCTGTTTGTGATGCTTACACACCATGTGGGAATATGTGTGGGCACCCTTATCATGATGGTTCATCGCACATCTTGTTGTGTGTGCTACATCAGTCACTACTCCTGGCAGTGCTATACCAGCATGGGCCATCTGCATTTTCCAGTGTATGTTCAGTATTCCCTACACATGTCCCCCTATTCTGCATGATTGCAAGGTCCACTCATGTGCACATCCCTTGGTGTTCACACACTGCTGTCACTATTGCTGTGGGGGTAGGGTTATGGCTGCCACAAGTCCTGAACATGACTATGTGCAGATACAGACATTCTTAGCATCCTTAAGATCCCTGCTGCAGTGCACTGGTGTGTCATGCTGACACCCCTCCCCCCTCCTTCACCCTTTTTGCAGATGCATGACAAGTAAGCCCTACTCATGTGTGTCACTTTGCAGTGTCCCATACACTGAACACCACATGTTACAGCCTAGTCCCAGCTGATAATGTGGACCACTGTAATGCCTTATGCCATAGTGTATCTCTACAACAGTTGCTATTGTCCTACAGGTATATACACTGGTGCTGCACTCTATATGGGTGTTGTTCCAAACATGTCCCTATTGTAGGCCATGTCTCCCACCATTATGTTACTCCCTGTGGACACATTCCGCAATGGCAGGATGTTAGTTATCATGCAGTTGTCTGACATACCCTTCCAATACACCCGTCATGGTCACCCCTGTGATGTCATGCATTTCACAGCAACAATACGTGCATATGTGCTGCATGCATTCTGGGTAGGTGTGTTAGATGTATGCATAGCATATACCGTAGCTATTACATGCCCGGTGTATTGACAATTACCTATATAAACTATACTCACTAGCTACAGGCTGCTGCCTTGGTGGTATCCCGGAGGGACCTACATAAGAGGGTGAGAGATGCAAAGTCAGTGGGCACAACTGTGGCAGTACTACAGGATGGGTGCAGTATTACAATACATCAACAGTACATTTCAACAATACTACCACATATGGACATCTGTTTATCACTATTATGCAGCAACAAAATATATCTATGACATGTCAGATATGCATGATCCACCTGTACCGATGCGGATGTATACGCAACAATGGTCTACAGATGTGCCCTGTGACCTTACCTGCATGCTCCTCGGCCAGTGTGTGGGTGGCACCCACCTCCACAAAGGCGTCTGGCGGTTGGTGTGTGGCTGGACAGGCAGGTGCCACGAGGCTGGCCAGGAGCTCCTCCACACATGTCAGGGGGGATGGATGGCATGACCACCCCTGTGGTAAGTTGATCCCCCTGGACTGCAGCAGCACACTGGCGGGCATTGCGAAGCAGGTCAGAATAATGATGTTGGACATGCTCACAACTGCGGTTGTGAAGTCCAACATCATTGACCCTGTAGACTAGGTCGTTCCAAAGGGCAGTCCACTCCTACTAATCATGGGCAGCCCGGCCAAACGAGGTTGCATAGTGATGAATTAGTCAATCCAGCATGATGTTATTTTCTGTTGCTGAGTAGGCTGGCAGCCTTGCATGAGACATTGTGCCTGAAAGACATTAAGATGGACACAGGTGTGAGCAGGTCATGCAGCAAGTTTACCACAGTTCTTAATACACATCACTGTCACCCCCCCCACTATATCAGTGACAACAAACTGTACACACATCTCAATTGGTATGGCTACAACATACCTACCAGTGGAGCAGATATTGTACTGTACCATGCTTTGTGCAATGTGTTTGTAGCCATGTTCCCTGTGTGGACACCATCATTGCTGGCCTGTTACAGACTATTCACCTGCATGCCATTGTCAGGGCCACAATGGTTCCATATATGCCTGTGGTATGCCTGCTATGTGTTGGCTACACATCTGACATATTGTGTTATTGCGGTTATCTATGCATGCTGTTGGACATGTTCTGGGATTGTGTAGACTATTACTACCAACATATGTTCTATAACAGTGACACAATAGCATGTATATGTAATATTGGCCAGCAGAACCACATCTCCAAACCCATCTGCCCATGTTACCCGGCCACATCACATATGTGTCCCACCCAGGGGCCTCCTCATGTACTGGTCCAGCAATACTGTCAGTCGGAACCATCCCAGGGGATGTTGCCCCCCCCGGGAACACACACAGACATGTTCATGTCCCCTGTGGTCAGGTCCAGGGTCTGTTCCATAACGGGCTCCACAGAAACATGTGGAATGTGCACATCACTCTGAGGCACCCAGTGCACATTCACAGGGCAAACACGATCCTCCTGCTCAGCCTCCAGGCCAAGCACCTTCAGGACATGGACTGCTGTTGTGAGTAGCAGTGGGTGGGAAGCTTGTTCCCATTGTGCCAATGTTGGGGCCCATGGGGCATCCACACCAAAGACCACACACGCCATCCTGGGTGTTTACCCACCACATGTGTCACATACCACCCCTGTAGGCTGTCCTCTATACCTACCAACCCTGACCAACACCACAACTACACCTGCCATACTTCCCCATATTCCCATTCCATAATTCACAGACAAGGGCAATGTGATCCCAACAAGGGGTTCACATGTGACATACTAGTCCATGTTGCACACACTGACATCTGTAGATATCTGTGTGTATTGCTATGTGTGCTGTTTCCTCACACATAGCATGCAACATTGTGGTAGTAACATAGGGGACATGTATTTACATACATATATGTTTGTGTGTGTGTTTGTATATATGTAGATGTGCATATAGGTATATATCTATTTATGTGTAGATATATGTAATGTATATATGTGCTCATATATATATATGTCTACATATGGGTATCTGTATATCTGTGGACATACATGTAGATATATATATATATATATATATATATATATATATATATATATATATACATAGTTACATGTTAAAAGATCGAACGGTTGAAACATTGAACTGCATATGGTCGATACCATCTGGTCGATGTATCAAAACATCGATCTTTTAACATGTGGTAAAATTAGAAGAAAGAAAGTAGTTAGAAGACTGTAATGCAGGGGGGGCACACACACACACACACACACACACACACACACACACACACACACACACACACACACACATATATATATATATATATATATATATATATATAGTTACATGTTAAAAGATCAAACTTTTGAAACATCAAACTGCATATGGTCATGACCATATTGTCTATGTTTCAAAACATTGACCTTTTAACATGTGTAAAATTAGATGAAAGAAAGCAGTTAGAAGACTGTAATGCAGGGGGCAAGCCTCCCTGCCCCCCACACACCCCCTAATTAAATATACCAACTCTGAGATCGCATTACAGCAGGGAATATGAAAACTTCCCATTCTGGGCTGTATTCTCAGCATAGTGCGATCTCAGAGTTGGTATATTTAAGTAGGGGAGGTGTGGGGGGCGCAGGGGGGCTTGCCCCCTGCATTACAGTCTTCTAACTACTTTCTTTCATCTAATTTTACACACGTTAAAATAATCGATGTTTTGAAACATCGACAATATGGTCTTGACCATATGCAGTTTGATGTTTCAAAAGTTCGATCTTTTAACATGTAACTATATATATATATATATATATATATATGTGTGTATTTTTATATATTATATATGTGTACATATGTACACATATGCATACCTATATGTGGGGTACATTCAGACATCAGGTTCACAATCTCACAGCACCTTCCTGCACAGCTGCACTGTTCTGCCTTTCTGCAACACAGACAGGTGCCACATATGGACACAGCCTGACATTAGTGGGGTATATGTAGGGCCAGATTCCAGGTAACCCTAATTAAACACCTATGGCATTCCTGCATGCTACAATTTAGATTAACCTGAGTATCCTGCAAGGGGTGGGCTGTGGATCCCACATGTCCATCATAATGGCATTACTTCCACCACCAGCTATTGGCGACATAATATAAATACTTCCCATTACATAACACACACTATGATGGCTTACACCTTATCAGTCAGTACTGCTTTGCATGGTTTTGAGGTATGGCCCACTACCCACAGGGAAGGACTCTATTGTCCTTAGCAGTTGTTCAGCTGATCATCATTACAACGACACCTGAAGGCACGTATAAAGCATTCCACATCATCTATCTCATTATTATGGACCATGTACTATGGTCAGTTACATTTAAATATATATATATATATATATATATATATATATATATATAAAAATATATATATATATATATATATATATATATATATATATATATATATATATATATATATGTATATATACCACACATACCTGTTCTGAGACTGCAGACTCTTCTAGAGTTTTTGATATTTTTCTTTTTTTTCCTTATATGCACTCTCTCTCTCTCTCTTGCACTCTCACTCCCAATCTCTCTCCAGTAAATGGAATGAGCTGCTTTGTATAGATTGCAGCATGGAATGATCAGGTGATGGGTTCTGCACCAATCAGTGTCCTCCAATTGTTACCTGCATGCAGCATGCTGTGTAGTACTTCCAGTTACCACTGTTATGGCAACCAACTACTATAAATCCTTACATCATGTGGGTGTGGTCCCTTTACCTTTTGTGTGTGTGTGTGTGTGTGTGTGTGTGTGTGTGTGTGTGTGTGTGTGTGTGTGTGTGTGTGTGTGTGTGTGTGTGTGTGTGTGTGTGTGTGTGCATCAGTGTTACAGACAAAAGGTAGCAATACCTCTTACAGGAGAAGCAGCACACTCAGGCCAGCTACATATTTGTAGGAGGTTCCAGAACTACAGACAGAGTGTGAGTAGTGTTGTATGCATTGTATAGCACTGGTGTTACAGGGTTTGTGCATACATACTAGTTTAACTTGGAATGCAGTCTGCCTGCATAGCTCTCAACTCTGGGCCTATCATCTTGATGGCCAGAGGTGTGCCTATTATGTTTTGCCTATCAACCATACAGGTTTTGTGTCAGATATATCACTGGCAGTGTGTGTGTTGAGTGCTATCAGTACATGGCTACATCTATTTCTGTGTCTAACTTCAGATTTCTGACTAAGGGTATGTTGCAGACTATCCTGTAACACCAGCAACTTGCTTAGTGTATGACAGTTTTACACATATGGGCCTGTGTTCCAGCCTCTGTCTTCCACCTACATACCAGGCTTTGCACATATGACATGCTGTCAGGGGTTGTTCTGTAGTTGGCTTTGAGTATGTCATGCTGCCATTCTTGCCATCAGTCCACTGCTGTTGTGTCCCCACACATACTGTGGGGTTGGGGCCATATATGTGTGGGCTTCACCTACACAATACATGTGTGCCCTTATGCACTCCGGAGGCCAGTGTATGTAACAGTGGTATATTGCCCTGTATTGTTGAGTCTAGGCGGGATGCACCATAACTAACCTAGGTTGTTACAACATGTGGGGGTATCAGGGGTAAGCTGTCTTAAGGTATCTGGATGTATATTACCATACAATTCACACTGGGTAAATGCAAGCCTACTGCCTCCTGCCATAGAGACTGTTCTGTTTGTCAGTGTGATTGTGATGGTGTCAGTTATGCCTTTTTATGTAACAGATATATCCCATTGTGTCAACTGAGGACTTTAACCCCTAGGGATTGTGTACAGAGTGTAGATAAGGTATGCTGGACTATACCTCTGCATTACTTACTGTTGATTGTTTGGTATCCTATGGCCCAGTCTGTCTTTACTATTGCACTATTTGAAGGCCTCGGCCTGGACAGCAACATATGTAAACATTTCCAGACTACTGTATTAGTATAACTGTTTCACAGTTGCATTACTCTGTTTATATGGATGTCAGTGTCTAAACAGCTATATGACATGGCATATACAACTGTAATAGTACACAGATAAAGCTTTCCCATGTATGTAAACCTGTGTGCGGTGTTATTTCCTTTGACCTCTCTGGGGATATATGCTGCAGGCAACGATTGTCATTTGTATGGGTGGCTCATATGGTGTCCAGTTGGTAAGGTGGTGACTGTAGGCATAGAGGCTGTTCCATATTGTGTGCACCTTCTACATATGTATCTTCCTATACATATCTGTGTGTGTGTGTATGTGTAGTTACATATATATCTATATATATGCATATATATCTATATATATATATATATATATCTATCTATATATATATATATATATATATCTATCTATATATATATATATATATATATATATATATATATATATATATATATATATATATATATATATATATATATATATATATATATATATATATGCATATCTGTATCTGCATGTATGTGTCTGTGTATATGTATCCTAGGGATGTTGATTGCTTCCACATTGTACATTCTCTATGGGAGGCAGACTGTATTGCATGATAAGTTACTGATACCAGCCTGACATCATACAGGTGGGATGGAGTACTGTTAACATCTTGTGCCCATGTTGTGTCAGGTCCTGGTAATGGGATCTGCAACAGTCGGTAGTGTATTGCAGGGTGGACGTGTTTGGATGTGGGGGGGGGGAGTACCTATTCGCACAAGACATGTGCTGCTTGTTGCCTCTCAACCCCATTAATGGTGCATGTGGACATATATGTTTTTATGTTCCCATTTTTATCTACATACGTATGTCTGTATATACCTATGTAGATATATATACTTGCTTACATATATATATATATATATATATATATATATATATATATATATATATATATATATTGCTGTATATCTAGAGAGAGAGAGAGAGAGAGACATATAAATGTAGACATATATATCTATAGACGTATGCACATGTATGAATGTGTTTTTATATAAATATATATATGTATTTATATATATATATATATATATATATATATATATATATATATATATATATATCTACATATATAGATATGTATATATCTATTTAGATATTAATATATGTACACACACACACACACACACACACACACACACACACACACACACACACACACACACACACACACACACATCTACATGTTTAAATGCATTTCCTGTACTGTTGAATGACTAGGCTGGATGATATGTTTGTGAAAACATCAGGGTTATGTACATCTGACATGGCTTAGTGATAAATCACTTTGGCTGTGGTGTGCAGGGTCCTGGGTTCGAGCCTTGCAGAGGCTGTTTATTTTGTTGTTGGGCAGAATAAGCGCTGTTGGATATAGAGTGATTAAGGCACTTTTAAGCAGTTGTAAGCGGGTTTGTGTGGGTTTGCATGGAGATAAGCACTGCTAACTTCTGGTTACAGTTTCTTATACTCAGCTAGCAACTAGATTGCTTAACCTGTGTAGGCATTGCTTATCCCCATGCAAACAAGCTTAAACCCACCTACTGCTGCTTAAAAGTGCTTACTCCCACTTACCCCTGCGCTAATTTCTTTAAAAGAAAAGAAAAAAGGGTTGATAGGAAAGTGGTGAAAAAGGGGCACAAAGAGGGAAAGACAGTATGGTAAATAGCTAGGGATGTGCAGGAGGGTGTTGGGAACGTCCATAGCTGCCCATTTCTTCTACAGCAACACTTGTGCATATACACTGACTTTGGAGGTAGATTTGGACACACAAACCCCTGAGAGAGGTGTGAGGACAGCATGAATATGTTGTGATGCCAATTAGACCAGATTACATGTGTTTAGTCGAGACGTGTGCAAAATGGACAGCTATGTATGGGGCAATATATTTTTTGGAAACAGATTGCCCTTTTTTTTTTTTCAGGTGAGAGTGGGATGTTGGGGAGGGATAGTAGGTATATTTGGGGAGGTAGATTGGGTAGGTTAACAGACAAGACAAACAAGACACATACAGGGGTGGTATATGACACATGTGGGGGGTAAATACCTTGATGAGGAGGGGTGTTGGGAAATCGGAAGCCCATGAGCCCCCTAGTGGAAACAGTGGGACTGAGATCCCCACCCATGGGCAGTCACCACTGCACCTTCACAGCCCCGAAGGTGGCTGTGCTGGGGTCTGAGTTGGAGAGCCAGGCTGACCCTCTAGTCATGACACACAGCCCACGAGCTGGTGTAGATCCCCATAACTGCTGATGGAGCTCTCTAAGCACCATGACCCAGACCTAGTGACAGGTGACAGGTTCCTGTCCGCGTCCACTCCCAGGGGGGCAAGCCACATCCCCTGAGGCAGTTCCACCTGAAGGTGGTGCAGGACCAATGGATGAGGAGGTCCCGGGTTGGGCCCCAGACGTGCTGGTACCCAGTGCCACGGCCAGCTGAGGTGGGCTAGGTGGGTCCGGTGGGACCCGCATTCCCATACGTTCTATGGTGTTTATGGTGTATCAACATATATGAGTTAGTAATAGTCAACACATTCCAGGGTTAGGTATAACAGCATGCACGATATTCCCATTAACCCAGACACCAGATACGGAACAATTGCATAGCAAATGGAACACATGCATATATATGGGACCACAGTGGTAATAACAACAGCATGCAGGTACATTGATGGCACCATGCCACCAATGTTGGAGTATTTCAATATAGCACATGCATGGAAACAGATTTAATTAATTATCAACCAATAGGACATATGTCCCAACAGAACAGTGAAGTCATTACATACCAGTTGAGGTGGGTATGTAGTTTATTGTTGGAGATATGGTGGGGGGGAGAAAATGTCAGTTAACAACTAGTATATTCCTTTAGTGCACATTACTTTCCTAGTCAGTGCTGTTATCTGTACCTTACAAGTATTACTACACTACCCTATAGCCTTAGTTTTGACAGTGATATGGCTGTCGTCATTGTTATACATGAACTGGTTTTACCTGCAGTATATACATCTTACCTGGTATACCTGTGGGGGAAATGTTTGTTAACACTAACTGTTTCTGCACATACTCCCAAATTCCAGGTTGATGTGCATATAGCTGTCCATCTCTTTCTGCACAGACTCTGGCCATGTCTTGACCACATGCAGGTGAATCGGGACATATCTAGACTATTGCCCTCTTCAACCTGTAGTGACTTACCATACTCTTATACAGGCTTTCCTACACAGTTATATTATGTAGCACAGTGTGAGTGACAGTGATCAGTGATACCTTATTATTCAGAGCAAGTGCAACACTCACAGTTCCATACAATACCAGAGTAATCAGTACCAGTACAGTGTATCAAGCTTTTTTATTTCTCGGCACAATGTTCGTATCCGACGTACCTGTGGGAGTAATGTTTGTTAGCACTACCTGAATGTTGCCACACAAAGTACCAGATTACATATTAGTATGATGCACATACATCTCACTCTGTTACTGTACACACTCTGGCCACAGCTTGACAACATGGGGGTGTAAATGGGACATACGTGGCTTCTTACTCTCATAAGGCTTTGGGGAGTTGCTAGTGTACCAGCTTTGTTCTCATAGATGGGTGTCAATCAGTTGTATTTCCTGTTTGCTGCCTATATGTCTGGGATCATCCCACTGATTTCCCAGGGGGACAGGTTGACAGGTAACAGATATAGATATAGGCCACTTTACTGGACATTCTGGACATATCTGTACAGTTGCGCGGTATGATTCTGTATGCAGACTACTACCACAGCCAGGATTCGAACCATGGCTGTGTGTGCTAAAAATACAACAGTTCACATCTCAGTTGCATGTGCTATTCAGATTTTGTTGTCTGCCTTTTCACTGTTTTCTGTCTATGTGTCTCTCAGTTGTACTAAATGGCCTCTGGGGACTACACCAGTCATATACAGGTATTTCTACACATTCTATTTATGGAGCACAGTGTGAAAAACAGTGCTTAATACAACAGTACTATTACGTGATTGCAAATCTACATTACCATATGATACCAGAGTATACACATGCAGTCCAGTAGTTAGACTTTTATTGTCAGGCTATTATGCTTTTATTTACATGCAAACTATATGAGACTCTTCCTGCCATATTCTCCAGTGTATGCAGTACTTGCCTTAAACAATACAGGTTTTATACAGGCAATTAATTTACTAATACCTTTAGATTTATTTCCTCTGACAGTACATGCAAGAGTATTACTAACCTGCCTCATGTCGCAACCTCTCCAGGTGACTTCCATGGGCTTCCTAGTTCGCGGCCCACTCACTTGCAGCTGTGGAGGACATAAGAGGAATATTTAGCCATACCTATCCATGATATACATGAGGTGGCAATTACTACACACATAGTGGAGTGGTACTTACACACAGCTGGGACAGCCCCTGCCATTCTAGCCTCTTGGATCCACTGCTCCAAGAGGTCCCCCTTATGTCACTTTATGTTGGCATAGTGATGCCTGACCTGCTCATCAGTTCGGGGTATGCTAGTGGCACTGGTGAGGTTACGGGCAAGATGGTCCCAGGCTTCCACCTTATTGGGAACCCTGGTACTGCCCTGCAGCAGTCTCTGCTCATGGGCTTTGAGAAGGAGTCCTGCCATGACTCTGGACTCCTGGATTGCACCAGCGCTGCACCTGGAAGTGCACACCTTCTCCCCCTTTCTGCCATTGTGTCTGTAAGGGGAAACTAGAACCAGTTATGAGATGTATGCCTGCCTGTTGGGTTTAAGTAGAGCCAATTTCCCGCACTTTTCCATGATTAGCCGGTTTTGAAAAGGCTAGGCTATGGGCAAAACTACTTACCTACGGTTGGCATTGTTTAAAGGGGTATACCACTGGGCACATTGAGTTAGCTGGCCTATACCTCCTAAGCTGGCCTGTGCAATGCTTAGCATTGCTTACATTAGACTTTGCATTATATTTTCTTTTTGGCATTGATTTATTATTCATTACATCTTATATATATGCCTGGTATCCATGATTCATGTGTACGTACACTGTATGGGGTCTTTGTGTTTTATTGGGGACTTCAACACTCTATTACAATTACACCTCACATCTGGGCTTACTGCTGTTCTCCAGTTCACATATTTATGTTATGTAGTGGGTTATAGAACATATGACTGTATACCAATTCCTTTCACAGGTTCAGTTTTATTTTACTACAGTGAGGACTTGTTTGCTGATACCTCATTCTTCTGTACTGCTGTGATGGGCTAGTGGTTAACTACTGCGACTACGGTATATAGGGTCCTGGGTTCAAGACCTGCAAGGCTGTTTATTTTGCTGCTGGGCAGAACAAGCGCTGTTGGATAAAGAGTGATTAAGGCACTTTGAGCAGCTGTAATCAGGTTAAATATGCTTACAGAGAGTTAGCTTCAATATTGCTTAACCTTTGTGTGTGCATTGCTTAACCCCGTGAAAATGGGCTTAAACTTACTTGCTAGTGCTTAAATATGCTTACTACTGCTTATTGGTGCTTACACTTGCTTACTAATGCTTACTCACACTTACAATTGCATTGATTTAGACAGTAATATGTAATGGTTCTTGGGAAGGTGGGAGATTTGGAAGCTGTATGGAGTAGTCATTCATTACACACTTTACCTTCCATTTGTATCCATGATTCCTGTGTACATATACTGTATGGGGCACATGTGCTTATCTGTGGACTTTGCAACATTATGACACTGACACCTCACATCTGCATTTAATGCAGTACTCCAGTTCACAAATATATGTTATTTAGTAGGTTATGCAACTAAAATATTGGTCATAATGTGATTTGCCATGGAAAATGGAATGTGCTGCAGTGGGACTCATACTGGGGATACTTGCTCATAAGGTGCATGCTCTGCCCACTACACTATTGCTATACTGCTTCATTTGCATATATCTCCCTTGTTATCCTCTTCAGCCATTTAAGCTGCATTAACTGTAGCTAAGCGATGAGCAAACCAGTGCACCTACGGTTACCTTTATTCAGATTCATAATAAAAAAAGGTTTGTTTATTTGATTTGTATTCACTATTGCTGTTGTACATGTGGTGGGATGTTTCTGGGGATATGCAGACACCTATGAGCAGTCTCACTCATTCCTTTGGCATTTCTGCTGTTCTTCATTGTGGAGGCATGTATATTCTGAAAGCTCTGCTCTAAGACACTCCCACTGCACTCTTACACACTCCGTGTAAGATTTGGTGCTCAGGCAGCATGCCTTCATTAATATGCATGGCACACTGCTGTCCTGCCCCTAAACAGCTGCTTCTGTGCAGGACTAAGCTAGTCCTGCACAGAAGATTAGTAAGTCCGGGGGATTGACTTGTATTTTTTGAACAATAAAAGATATTAAACTGTAATGTCTGTCACTAGTGAGTGTCTATAATCCTGAATCATTTACAAGAAAATCAAAAATGTTATTAGGGACAGAACAAAAATATGAGGCAAAATAAGGGACATTCTGTGAACTTAGGGATAGGGACAGATTTATATTACTTTTTAATGAGGCGAATAAAAGAGTCTCACATCTGCTGTTTGAGACTGCTAAACAATATTCTCTGATCTATTATTTGTTATACTAGTATCACACAATGTATTCATTTTTGCTGAAATCTCTGTAAAGCTAGTAGTGCTATAGCTTATGCTTGTCCTTGAAAGGAAGGTGGTGGGTTGCAGTGTAAGAGTAACAAGCTGACCATAATGTATTTTAATTTCTGTCACAAAGATCATCAGTATTATCATTATGCTTGTGTATGTAGGGGGTTATTACAGTCTATTTAAGGGTAAAAAAATGGCCATAATTTCTTTAGCTTATAATATACCTTGCACATTACATGTTCATAGGTTCATACTAAGCTATCTGCCCTAGGGCATTTATAAGCCTAGCCAGAGTGTGTTTGGCTTTCGCCACCCATTTTAAATTAATTTTGCTATGCCCTTTTTCGAGGTTAGTATACTGTGCCTCTGTCTAACAGTGACACAGAAGTGATACCCGGGGTAAACCTATGATCTCCCATCCACTCATCAAGATTCCTCTTGAAGAGAGTCAATGAGGGACTCTGCCTAACCTGGACTGGGATTTTATTCCAGAGTGAAGGGAGCCTCTGGGTTATGAATCTGTCCCTCCAGCATGTCCTATTTATTTCAGTTCTGAGGTTCAAGTCTCTCGAGCGTGTAACTCAATGGGATTTGGATTTTCTGAGGTGCAGCATGTCCATTCATTTTGGGTTCGACATGGCTTTATACGTCAGGCACAGATCGCCTCTGAGCAGGTGGTATGCCATTGAGTAGAGCTGTTTGAGCCCTTTGATCCTCTTGGTGAGGTACTTTTGGGGTCCTTCCAGTTGCTGCAGGTGTCTGGTAAGGTACATCCAAAAAGGGGCATTGTACTCAATTATGGGCCTGATGAGGGATGAGTAAAGAGGCACGATGACCTCCCCTGATCTAGATGTGAATCCCTTCATGATTAGGTGGGCTATATAAAATGTTTTTCTAACCACTTTGGCCATGTGGTTGTCAAATGAGAGATTGCTATCAACTTGGGTCCCCAGTTCCCTAATTACTTCTTCTGTACTTAATGGATTACCACCTATGTGGTAATTTGTGGGCACTTTGTTTTTGCCAAAGGGGATGACATTACACTTTTTGGCGTTTAGCTTGAGGCCATGGCTCTGGCACCAGTTGTCTGTTTCTATGAGGCCCTTTTGGAGGATGCTTGTGTTGGCTGGAGAGTCGATTATGGTGCCCAGTTTGCAGTCATCTGTGAACTTGGTCAGCCACAGTCCTTCCGTGTTGGCCTGTACCTCCGAGAAATATATACTGAACAAGAGAGGTCCCAGGACTGAGCCTTGTAGGATGCCACTTGTAACTGGTTTGGAGTCTGACATGGCTCCAGCAATTCTAACCATGTGGGTTCTGTCCTTGAGCCAGTTTGCAACCCATCTAGTAACATAGGGGTTTATATTTAAGCTGATGAGCTTATCTATAATGCCCGAATGGGGTATTGTATCGAAGTCTTTTGTGAGGTCCAGGTAGGCTGTGTGGACCACCTTCCCCTCGTCAATAGCCTTGGTGACTGTTTCAAAGAAATCGACCAGGTTTAAGAGGCAGGATCTGCCCTTAACAAAGCCTAACTGGGTAGGATCCAGTGTCTGTAGGTCCCCAATATATTTATTTATGAGGTCCATGATGATCCTTTCCAAAGCTTTGCAGACCAAGCTAGTCAGGCTTATGGGGCAATAGTTTCCAGGATCCATTGAGGCACCACCTTTGTGGAGAGGGACCACTGTTGCTGTATGCCACTCTTTGGGTACATATCCTGTAGTAAGGCTGAGATTGAACAGTAGTTTTATGTTTGGGTTTAGCTCTTCTTGGAGTTCATGTAGGACGCAGCCCGGGACACCGTCTGGTCCCATTAATGCTGTGTTTTTTGCTTTGGAGAGGGCGGCTCTTACCTGAGCATCTGAGATGTCAGGGGGGGCAGCACTCTGCTGGGATAGATGTTTGCCCTTTTGGTGGGGGGGGTGAGAAGTTTGCGCTGAAACTGTCAGCTAGGATGTTGGCAATGTCTGTGGGTTCGATGTATTTTTTGTCATTTTGGACTAATTCTGAGTATATCTGGGAATTCCCACCCAGGTTCCAAACATAACTAAAGAAAGCCTTGTGATTATCCTTAGTGTCCTGTGCAATTTTTCTCTCGAAGCTGGCCTTAGACGATTTTATGAGTGCCCGTAGTTTTTTGCTAATACTGATCAGAGATGGCTTCCCTTTTTGGGATTTTGCTCTGTCATGCAGTAGCTTCCTCCTTCTATTGTATAGTTTGTTTATGGCTGGGGTCCACCAGACAGGACGTCTGCCTTTGAAGGATTGGGTCTTGGTTTTATTTGGGATTGCATGATCCATGCATTCCTGAAGGTGTTCATAGAATGCGTTTATAAAGGATTCTGCAGTCTGGGCTGTATTTTCCACAGGCCAGGGGGCTTTGAAGGATTCCACCTCAATTTTGAGGAGTGCGAAATTTGCTTTAGAGAAGTTTTTCACTGTGGTTTTCTGAGCAGGGGGTGCGGTCGGGATGTGAATTTCCAGTGAGATTAGTTTATGATCTGATCTTACCAGTGAGGGATACACTTCTGGTCTGGAGCATAGAGTCCCCATGTTGGTGATGATCAGGTCCAGTATGTTTTCCCATCTTGTGGGAGTGGTAACAAGTTGTTCCATAGCATTTGAGTTTATCAATTCTAGGAACCTTTGGGCTAGGGTGATGGAGCTAGAGTAATGTTCCCAGTCTATGTTTGGGTAGTTGAAGTCACCCAATATAATGGTGTTTGGAGAGACCTTCATATTTTCCAGTGTTCTCAGGAAGGCTGAGTGGGGTTCCTGGGTTTGGGAGGGTGGTCTGTAGCAGGCTATAAACTGGAAGGCAGTTTTACCCACTGTTAGTTGCACATGGATAGTCTCTGATGCTTCGTGCTGTGCCACCAACCTGGAGGTGTGGGTATCTTTGATGAATATTGATACTCCCCCTCCTTTTGTGGTTCAGTCCAAGTTTTGGGGCCGAAAAGCATGGTATGAGGTATAACCTGGTAGTGCTAGGGTGCTCTCGGGAGCCTTGAACCAGGTTTCTGTTACTGCACAGATATCAATGTTCTCCATGCTAAGGAGAGTTTCGAGTACATGCATCTTGATGTTTAGACTTCTGGCGTTGAGTAGCGTTACTTTTAGTTTCTTATCCCTTGTGATACCTATGGAGGTGGCTTTGTCTTTTGAACCTTGCCTAAAAAAGGCACTATGGGGGTAGCAAGAGCCTTTGCTAATATCCGAAAGCCCATGGGTGACAGGTGCAAGCAGTCCTTAGCGAAGCATTGTTGCTTGTAGAGCATGTCATCCCAGGCTGACAGGCATTGGATCCCCTTTGAATGACACCAATACTTAAGCCAATTGTTGAAATTGATCATCTTGTCTTCATATTGTGGCATCATTCTTGGTGAGGGTAAGATGCTACTCAAGGTCAGGGTCATACCGGCCTGGGCTACATGCTCAGAGAGCTCCTCTATGCCTCTTTCATGTAGTCTAGGGAGGTACATCTCAGGTCATTCACACCAGCATGGACAATGACTGAGTCATATTTGTACTTGCCTTGGAGTAACCTTAGTGCTTGTGTTATGTAGCGGATCCTAGTGCCTGACAGGCAGCTCACAGTGACCTTCTTCTTGTTAGCCTGGTGAGCGAGATGTCAGTGTGCCTGACGACAGAGTCACCTATTACAAGTGTATCAGGTGTGTTGTTTAGCCTTAAGGGCTGTGACTGTTCGGCACACTGGCTTTGTGAGCTATGTGTTGCACATGTTTTGTTTTGGGGTAGTGGTTGCTTGGGTGTCTGCTTTGGAGGTCTCTGCTGCTTAGGCAGATTTTTATTTAGAGCCTCCTAGTATGTTTTTGTGTGTTTATGTGTTTGGTTTGCTGTCGTGGTAGGTCTATGTGAGACTGGAATTGTAGTGAGTGTGGTTTCCTTCTCCTCCTGACTGGTTATGCCAGTACTGAGTTGAGAGAGCATAGCCTCCAGTTTGGCTATATGGCTGCATCTCTCACATGTGTTGGAATTTGTTGGGAGGAGGACTGGGTTGTGTGTGTACATGAGGCAGTTGTAACATTGCCTCAAGATTCCCAGATTCACCAGCTGGACCAGAGAGGAGATTGACAATGGACCTTTGGACATGCTAGAGTAGTATTGGGAATTCCTTTATAATTGAAAAAAGGGCCAATGGGGAACAAGGTACTCAAGGGGAGTTTATGAGGGTGTAGTGCTTTTAATTTTTTAGTGCTGACTTAGTGAGCAAGTGCCAGGTAACTTAAATGCAATGTGTTACAGGTAACTTAAATGCAAAAACGACAAACAGTAACTTTCTTTCAAGTGAAACAAGGAAATAAGTACAGTAAGCAATGCAGATATCACTAGGGATCCACAGAAGCGCTGAAAAGCTGCATTTTAGGTGGAATTAGTGTTTCAGGGAAATAACAAGCAAACAAATAGCAAGCATACAAACAAAGCTAGATTCAGCAGGCCAAGATCTAGTCTATGTGATTGTCTTTGGTAGTTTGTGAGACCAGATGGCTTAATCATTAAGGTCCTCACCTCCCATGCACAAGGTACAAGGTTCAATCTTGAGTGTGTGGCCATCATAAAGCCTTGATCAATAAGCTACTGGTTGGCCATTGTCTAGTTGCCCAGCCTGGGATACCTGGGACAGCTTTGTTGAGTGAAATCTGGACCAAACATGAACTGAGAATTACTACACTTAATGTAGGTTCACTGACAGGATGCAGCTTGGAAGTGGATGACATGATGATACAGAGAAGGCTGGAAACCTATGTATCCAAGAGATGAGATGGAAGGGCAGTGCAGCAAGGATCCAGACTCTACTACTCAGGTGGGGCACAAGGTAGAAATGGTGCAGGCATTGTGGTGAGAGACAGGCTTCAGAAGGCAATGAGGGATATCATCAGAATGATATGGCAATCAGACTCCAGTGGAATGATAGGGCAGTATTCATAATCTCAGCATATGGCAGTGAGGAAAAAAGTGCATTCAGACAGCAGTTGCAGGAACTACTAGATAACACAAATTGGTGTTGATAAGGGGTGACATAAATGCACTGCCTTTGTTCACATAGGGGGCAACAGGAATAAAGAAGGAGAAGCCATTCTAGATTTCTATCTGGCAAATGGCTTGATAGTAGCCAAAAACCAACATGTGACTCAGGTAGACTTCCTCTTAGTAGGCACTGGAGTATAATCCATGATTGCTAATGAAACAGTCGTCCAACAGCATAAACCACTAGTTGCCACAACCAGCTGCAAGCAGTGGTCAGAGAAGACCAGGCTGATGAAAGTACAACAGTTCAAGGAATTACTCAGGGCTCTTGCATCCCAAGAAGAGGAGGAAAATAGGTGGAGCTGGCAGTGCCTAAAATCAGCATTTTTGTTAGGACTACAGAAAAGATATGCCAAGTATGGAAATAAGGTACATAAGGTGGTGGAACACAAGAAGTCATCAAAAGAAGGTGTGCAGGAAAAAGTGGGAGATAGAAAAGACTAACCATGCTAGCAAGGACTACTGGTTGGCTAACAAACATAAGGGATGCCAGCAACAACCTAGTCACCAGTCCACAAGGCATCAAAGGTAGATGGGAGGAGTATTTCCATCAGCTTCTGAATGAAGAAAACCCCACAGAAGCTGTACTGCCCCAGAATCAGCCTACAATGACAGAAGAAGAGAAGACCACCTTAGAAGAAGTAAGAACAGCTCTAAGGAAGATGAAGTCAGGGAAAGCAGCAGTCTCAGATGAGGTCACAGCAGATATGATAAAGATGCTGGGTGAGATAGGGGAGAAATGGCTCCTGAGGGTACAAAAAGCAGTGTGGAGAGAAAGGTGTATCCCAGATGCCAGATGACTGAAGAATAAGCATACTCATGGCAGTGTACAAGAACAAAGGAGACATCCACTACAGAGACATCAGACTCCTATCAGAGAGGGTGATAGATAAACAGATACACAGAGTAGTAGAATGTAAGATGGGAGATGAACAGTTCGGATTCAGATCAGGATGCAGCACAATTGACCCAATGTTTTAATTGAGACAGATATCTGAGAAGAAGCTAGAGATGAGGAGAGACTCCAACTGGGCATTCCTAGAGTTGGAGAAAGCATATGACAAGGTCCCAAGAAAGCTGATCTGGGCATTACTGCAGTGATTTGAAGTCCCTGAAACATTGGTAGAATTAGTGCAGACTATGTACAAGGACCAAATGACTCAAATATGAACAGTGTTTGGCCTCACAGAGGGGTTCCCAGTGGGAGTGGGTGTACACCAGGGTTCAGTTCTGAGCTGACTTTTCATATTGGTGATAGACTACATTAGCAAACAGGTTAGAGGGGACAGATCAACAAAGCTGATGTATGCAGATGATGTGGCAGTACAGGCAGACTCTGTGCTAGAACTTCAGCAAAGGATAGAAGAATGGAATGCAAATCTGAAGGCATATTAAGCACATGTAAGATGGTGGTAATGGCAACAAATTGGGGAAATGGGAAGAAGCTGAGACTAGAGATAGAAGGGAAGATAGTGGAACAGGTAAACACCCTCAAGTATCTGGGAGAGGTGGCTGAGGAGAAGAGTAGTCTGAATGAAGAGGTCAAAGCTAGAATCAGAGGGGCTGCAGCCAACTGGCATAGAGTATCAGGTGTAGTCTATGACAGAAGAATGCCAAAGAAGCTGAAAAGTAAGGTATACAAGACAGTGGTACAACCAGTACTACTGTATGGTACAGAAACCTGGGCAGTAAAGGCAGAACAGTTGAAGAAGCTAGAGGTGATGGAAATGAAGTGCCTGAGAAAGGTGGTAGGATGCACACTGTGGGACAGATGAAGAAAGGAGGACATAAGAGCAGAAGCCAAAGTAGATCCAAATGCAGAAAAGATCAAAGAGAACAGATTACGGTGGTTTGGGCACATGTGTAGAAAAGCAGAAGACAATCTGGTGAGGAAGATTTTGGGGCAGATAGAAAGAAGGTAAGAGGAAGTGAGGACATCCAGTAAAGAGGTGGATGGATTGTGTGAAAGTAGAGCTGCGACAGTCAGGCATGAGTGTTGAAGGAGGCAGGAGTGTGGCACTGAATCGAGAGAGTTGGTGACAGTTAACACGATACCCCAACCCCATGTAGAAAAAAATGGAAAAAGCGGACTGATGATGATGATGATGTTTTTGGTAGTTTGGCAGAAGAAGGCTGTGCTTGAATGTAATTACTCATTATCAAAGTATCTCAGTAAATAGCATTGACATCTCATAGTACTTTGGTCTAGTTGAGTTCTTGATTGTAGTTTTTTATGTGGAGTTTGCATGCCCTCCTTGTCTTTTGATAGATTTACTCATGTGCTCTGGTGTTCTCCAGCACCCCCTAGTGCTTTCTGTCAGCAAATTGGCATTATTCCAGTTTCTATAAATGCAAGTGTGCATCATGATTGTGTGTGTTTGTGCATCTTGTGATCAACCTGATTTATCAGAGACATTGTCAGAGTGTGTGTGTGATTGTGTGTGTGTGTGTGTGTGTGTGTGTGTGTGTGTGTGTGTGTGTGTGTGTGTGTGTGTGTGTGTGTGTGTGTGTGTGTGTGTATAAAATGTCCTTGATTTTTATGTGTGGACACACACAGTAATGTTGGGATCATACATAAGTAACATTTCTGGGCTGCAGTAAAAAATGCAGTTAACAAGTAATTATCTTTTAAAAATATGGCATAAAATACATCACAGAACATTTAAACTCTTAGAGCTTTTATAGGACTGGTGACCCCCACACCCAGACTGTATAAATGGATTTTGATATTGTGCTTATTGGTGGCCTCTTCTCTCAGCTGCACCAATTCTACAACTAGTACTGCTAAGAGGTGTTTCCATAAGGTTGCTGTAGCTTGTGTAGGGTGTTGAGGACAGTGTGGTCATTATATTTTTAATTTTCCTAACAATCAAGCCTTATAGGTGTGCACAGGAGGTCATTACAGTTTGTGTTGGGGCTAGGGACAGTGTTTGCCTCTATCACAAACCTCAAAGGGGTACAACAAAGGTCACTGCAGCTTTTGTTAGGGCAGTTTATGTCTAGGAGCGGCAAACTGGCATACATTACTGTGATCATTATTTGTTTACTTTCCTCACAATCACACATCAGGAACATATACAGTTGGCTGACCTTAGGGGTATGGGTGAATAGGCATGCTATCTATATACATGACAGCAGAGATGAAATACATGACTGTGGTCATTTGTGCCTGCTTGTATCCCAATTTAACACCAGAGGAATGCACAGACAGTGACTGTCTTTTAAGAGAGTGGGAAGTAGGGAAGCAGGAAATATTCCCAGATAGGATTTATATAGAATCTCACACATTTGTCTTATTAGTTTATTGTGAGCTAATATTGTGGCAGATTTGAACATTAAGCCAATGATACAATTTATGTCTTCCTTGAAAAAAAAACAAAGACTGAATTTCTTTTCTTACTCATGATTTTGTTCAGGCATCATCTTGATCAAAAAAATGATAAATACTGCAAAGTCCACCTCAGAGCATCTCTAACCTTCTGGATATTGGAAGCCTGGCAACCCCTAGACCCCCAGCTCAATTCAGTTAGTTCCCATTCAGCTATTATCCTGCTATCTTTGCCAGTTATGGTATGTTAAAAGGATGAAAGGAAAAGTAATGTTGAATAATAACACAGAATTTATTTCATTAGTCATTATTTTTGTTCAGGCCATAATCTGATAAAATGGCTGTTTTAAAAACATTAAAATGCACTTCAGAGCATGACTTCTGGAAAAAAAACAAAGATTAAAGCAATATGTGAGATAAGGGTAAAAAAAATGTAAGGTAAGAGTAAAGCAAACTGTGAGGAAGACAGAAAATAAATTGCATAATGTAAGAAACCCAGGATTGGGAAAAAAGGAGGGAGCAATGCAGGATGTGTGTCATGGTGGGTGTGACACAATAAACACTAGGGGGTGCTATGGAGCCTTTTGCCTACAGCACCATTTACTTAAGGCTAGTCCTGTACATAGGTTTGTTTAGTAGGGGTGGCAATGACAGGATGATACTTGGAATGGAAATCTCTAGAGGTGCCCCCGACATGAAACTTGCTGGGAGCCTCTAAAATGCTAATACCAGTCATGCAAATACTTTTGCCAACTAAAGGAAAGTCAGGAGTCACTGCAGAAGACATTAATACTGGAGAAGAAGAAGAAGGGAATAGAAGAGACTAATATGTATAAACAGCACTACTGATGCAATGAGTAAGCAAGCTATCACTGACATGTAGCTCTGGTGTGCAAATGTCATTGAGGTCACAAACAGATATGAGTAAATGACTAAACAAGGACAATAACATATTTTTTTTTATTTATTTTATTCTGACTGGTTTCATATTCTTTCTCTTAAAGATGATTGTTTTAACAATACAATTGATTAAATACTTAGATTGGGAATAACTAATAAATGCAGAATATTAACTGTAAACAGGTTTGGATATTTCACCTTCTAACATATATTTGATGGAATGATGTTTTACTTTGATTATTATAGAATGTTTTGATAAGATACTTTTTTTTTCTTGTTCTTGATGCCTATACTTATTTCAGCCTTGTTGTTGCAACTGCATTGAAGTCTTTCTCTTTGTAACAGGAATATTGATTACCAAAAGTCCATGGAAAATGCACCCTTTGACAGGCATTATATTCAACTTATACTGTTATATAGGGTTTAGTATAAGTTGTGTAATTCTCAAAAAGATGGTGATGTACCAGTCATCAATTTCATATATATATGTGCACACAAATTAGCAAGACATTGTCCCGTTTGATTCTCAGCTAGAGCGTCTTCTGTGTGGAGGCATACGTGAATGGGGCATGCCTTCGTTGAAGGTTGTGCATCAGGGCTGGTAACCCGGCATTTAAAAATTCACTATCAATCATTAGCGGACCGGAGTTCTGCTGTGGCGACCCCTAACTGGGAAAAGCAGAAAGACACAACAACATGTGCACACAGATTATCAAATCATTGTAGGGCTGCTGTGCATCAGCATGTTGTTATCTGAATGTTAATGGGCATACATATAAACGTATTTATTAAAAAGTATGTTCACTGCAGGAATGTTTCTTTTTCTTTCTGTTGTATTACTTGGGTTTATTTTAGATGTACCTAGTGATCCCACACACCTGTGTTGAATGGTTTCTGGGTTAGAGCCACTCACAATTATTTCTACTGGCCCAATCTCCAATAGCCAGAATACAAGCTGAAAACCATTTGCTGTGAGTAAGTGTGAGGACTCTGCCAGCATTCAGTGGACTAGCCTGAAAGTTTACTATATTATGATGCCTAATGTATCATAAACTATGATGACTACTTTCCTTCTTTGGGTTGTTGCATTTCTTACAAATACCCCCTGGGATTCACTAAAACTCTGTGCAGGAATAGTGCTATTCCTGCACTGAGTGGTTCGTGTCCATGTAGCCACAGCAGCGTGCCTTGCATATTCATGAAGGCTCGCTGCTGTTTATGCTAAATGGATATGAACCAGGAATGAGTGCAGGGGGAGTGTTTAAGAACTGCATGGACTACGGACACAACTCCTGCACTCAGAAAGTGCCATACACCACTTTCTAAACATGATCCAGCATAATATTATAGAATTTTTCTAATATTGTGCCAGTAGTTTGGTGTCCGCAGACACTGAAATGAAATAATGATCATTTCAGTGTCCATGGACACTGAAATACATATGGCAGCAGGAAAGCAATGCAGGAGGTGTGTGACAGGTTCTGTGACACCCCCGCCCTCCATTGTAAAAGTGCTGTATGACACCTCCCAACTTGCTAAAGCAGGAAATGTGTAGAAATGTACAAATAATGGGGGGATAAAACCCTAAAAAGGGACACATCCTAAATATTGCCCTCACAAACTTAGAAAGTTGATAGAAAACAGGTAATGCATTAGCATGAATTTCTGGAGGACAGAAGCCTGAAAGGCAAATGTATGCCATTATTTCCTGACTGCAGTCCTCAATGACTTGTCAGAAAACCTCAATACTCACTATATAACATAATAATATAATAACAATATAGTAAATCTTTTTTTTTTCACATGCTAAGGAATGTTTAAGCATACCTAAGCGGGTGTGCGCATTATGGCCCTCCGCTTAGCATTGCTTAAACATCCCATAGGAGATAAATAGAAATATACAACTCAAATTCCTAAACCGAGATAGTGTAGTAGTTAGAGTCCTGGCGTTACACGCAGGCATTCACGGTTTGAGTACCAAGGTAGGCAATCTATTTTTATATGGGAAAACAGTGTTAAAATTATTTTTTTCAACTTAAGGTATGTAGTAAGCATTTTCTGTCAACCAGGATAGTGTAGCTGGTGTAAAATGGAAGTGTGAGTGCCTGTAACATGTGAAATCACTCATGTATACACAAGTGTCCAATACAGTATAGTCACACCCCTTGCTAATGTAATGAAAGCACATAGAGGGATGTCATGTAAAGTAAATCAAATACACCTAATAAATAAAGCCATTATCCTGATATTTTTTAAAATGAAAAGTGAGCAATGGTCAGCCATGCCCAGCTATGCTTGCCAGGATTAAGCATCGCATAGATGTGATTGCTAAGCAGCAGGTAACTTAGCTAAGCGGATTTGCCCACTGTTAAGCAGTGCTCAGCAAGTACCCCATTAAGCACTGTTCAACTCAGCTTAGCGGGTCTGCATGTTGCTAAGCTGTGCTTAGCATTTTTTAAATGGTCCAATGACAGCAAAGGGCAGGAATATGTCCTTATTTAAACCGTGCAGGTGGAAATACAGCCATAACCTGTTAAGTTTGATCTCTGCAGGAACATGTCTGGCATTGGAGAGGGAGAGTGTTTTCAGGGACAGCAATGGAGCATTCAGGAGTCCAGGGTCATGGCTGGACCCCTTGTCAGAAAACATCATGAGAGGCTGCTGCAACACCAGTACCAGGGCTCACAATACAAAGCGGAGGCCTGGGACCACCTTGCACATGATCTCACCAGTGCTACTGGTATCCCCCAGAATGGTGAGCAGGTACGGCACTACTATGCTGACCTAAAGGGGAGGAAGGGGGTGCTCTTGTCCCAGTGGATCCAAGATGCACAGGCACAGAATGCTCCAGTAGTGAGTAAGTATCACTATCAAATAGTTTGTAGCAAATACTAGCCTGAGAATGTGATAGATAGGTATGCATAATGTTTGTTTCTCTTCACTGTTGTGTTTATTCTGGTATGTTGTTGTAGAGATTTAGAATGTATACAGATTCTTCACAGCAAATATGGCTGTGACAGCATACATTAACTGAGCTTCTTCTGTGAACCTGCTGTAAGAAAACCATAGATGGTGGAGCTGTAAAACAAGATATAACTGAAAGGTGAAATATATACTGCCTGAAACTCTGTACCCTGAAAAGTAACATGTAAATTTTCAAATTTTGTTCCATCCAGCATTGGCTTGTGTTAACCTTTGCTTTCCAGACTGTAGTAATCCAAAGGATTAATGCACAGTACAATAACTATCTGTCATGCAATGCATCACAGGATTACAAATTCAGACTGTCTATCCAAGAGACTATTAGGCAGAAACCAGTGAAACTAGAAACAACAATGCCCCAGTAGCTCAGTGTGATGAGAAAGAGCTTAGTTATTAATTATGCACACACAGAAATGGTTCAAATACAGGAAGCGGTGCTAAGATGTGTGTTACTGGCATGCTGTTATGATGCATACTGTTGTTCCATTTATGCATGTGTTTATTTTGCTGTGCAACTGTTTCATATCTGTTTTATGGGGTTAATTGTAACACCCATGCATGCTGTTATAACTAATCTGGAAATGTGTTGTTCATGACTAACCAATATATTCTTTACAACCTCAACATCATAGCATGTTTGGAAAAAATATACAACTCAAATTCCTAAACCGAGATAGTGTAGTAGTTAGAGTCCTGGCGTTACACGCAGGCATTCACGGTTCGAGTACCAAGGTAGGCAATCTATTTTTATATGAGAAAACAGTGTTAAAATTATTGTTTTCAACTTAAGGTATGTAGTAAGCATTTTTTGTCAACCAGGATAGTGTAGCTGGTGTAAAATGGAAGTGTGAGTACCTGTAACATGTGAAATCACTCATGTATACATAAGTATCCCATACAGTATAGTCACACCCCTTGCTAATGTAATGAAAGCACATAGAGGGATGTCATGTAAAGTAAATCAAATACACCTAATAAATAAAGCCATTATCCTGATATTTTTTAAAATGAAAAGTGAGCAATGGTCAGCCATGCCCAGCTATGCTTGCCAGGATTAAGCATCACTTAGATGTGATTGCTAAGCAGCAGGTAACTTAGCTAAGCGGATTTGCCCACTGTTAAGCAGTGCTCAGCAAGTACCCCATTAAGCACTGTTCAACCCAGCTTAGCAGGTTTGCACATTGCTAAGCTGTGCTTAGCATTTTTTAAATGGTCCAATGACAGCAAAGGGCAGGAATATGGCCTTATTTAAACCGTACAGGTGGAAATACAGCCATAACCTGTTTAGTTTGATCTCTACAGGAACATGTCTGGCATTGGAGATGGAGAGTGTTTTCAGGGACAGCGATGGAGCATTCAGGTGTCCAGGGTAATGGCTGGACCCCTTGTCAGAAAACATCATGAGTGGCTGCTGCAACACCAGTACCAGGGCTCACAATACAAAGCGGAGGCCTGGGACCACTTGCACATGATCTCACCAGTGCTACTGGTATCCCCCAGAATGGTGAGCAGGTACGGCACTACTATGCTGATCTAAAGGGGAGGAAGGGGGTGCTCTTGTCCCAGTGGATCCAAGATTCACAGGCACAGAATGCTCCAGTAGTGAGTAAGTATCACTATCAAATAGTTTGTAGCAAATACTAGCCTGAGAATGTGATAGAGAGGTATGCATAATGTTTGTTTCTCTTCACTGTTGTGTTTATTCTGGTATGTTGTTGTAGATATTTAGAATGTAAACAGATTCTTCACAGCAAATATGGCTGTGACAGCATACATTAACTGAGCTTCTTCTGTGAACCTGCTGTAAGAAAACCATAGATGGTGGAGCTGTAAAACAAGATATAACTGAAAGGTGAAATATATATTGCCTGAAACTCTGAACCCTGAATAGTAACATGTAAATTTTCAAATTTTGTTCCATCCAGCATTGGCCTGTGTTAACCTTTCCTTTCCAGATTGTAGTAATCCAAAGGATTAATGCACAGTACAATAACTATCTGTCATGCAATGCATCACAGGATTACAAATTCAGACTGTCTATCCAAGAGACTATTAGGCAGAAACCAGTGAAACTAGAAACAACAATGCCCCAGTAGCTCAGTGTGATGAGAAAGAGCTTAGTTATTAATTATGCACACACAGAAATGGTTCAAATACAGGAAGCGGTGCTAAGATGTGTGTTACTGGCATGCTGTTATGATGCATACTGTTGTTCCATTTATGCATGTGTTTATTTTGCTGTGCAACTGTTTCATATCTGTTTTATGGGGTTAATTGTAACACCCATGCATGCTGTTATAACTAATCTGGAAATGTGTTGTTCATGACTAACCAATATATTCTTTAAAACCTCAACATCATAGCATGTTTGGAAAGGCAGATTCCAGTGGATCTGCCTCTCACACCTCATCTTGCAGTGGCACCGGTCTCGAGCACGTCTGCGACCCTACCCAGGCCTTTCTCATCTGCTAGTCCTGCGCCACCTTTGGGTGGAACCACCTCAGGGTAGGGGGCCCATCCCCCCCTGGGAGCGGGCATGGACAGGAGCCTATCACCCACAGTCAGGTCTGGGGTTTAGTGTGCAGCACCATCCAAACAGAGTTGGGTGGGCAGCTGCATCTGATTGAGGGCCGCCTGGTGCACCTCGAGGGGCAGGCCACCCCTGCTGTCTAGCCCCCAGCACAGCCACTTTCATGGCCGTGAAGGAGCAATGGTGACTGCCCTGGGTGGGGACCTCAGTTCCACTGTATTCATTTGGGTGCTCATGGGCTTCAGATTCCCAACCACCCTCCCCGTCAAAGGAGTTTAACCCCATGTGTCATATACCACCCTTGTCTGCTGTCTTGTCTGTCTTGTCTGTCTGCAAATGCAACATATCCCACCCAAACTACCTCCCCAAACATACCTGCAGCTCTTCCCCAACATCCCACTCTCACCTTAAAAAAAGGGGGACATCTGTCCCACAAAAAAAACATTGCTCCATACATAGCTCTACATTTTTCCCCTATGTACAGTGAAACTAATCAATCAACCCACTGATTATGCTGCAAATGTCTGTCGCTAACACCCCTCCCTGTGGGGTGTGAGGCTGTAAATTCCAAATTATATACATGTAATGCACAGACGTTGCTACCGAAGAAATGTAGAGGTATTGTCCTTTCCTACATCTGTCCTGGACATCACCAGCTGCTTTTCATAATGTTTTACCCTCTGCTTGTCCCCATTTCACCACTTTCCTATCACCCTTTTTTCTTTTCTTTAAAGAAAAGTGGCACAGGTGTACGTGGTGCTAAGTGAAGCTAAGAGGGTTTAACTGTCTCTTAGCAATGCTTAGCACCACACAAAGCCATGCAAACTGCTTACAACTGCTTAAAATTGCCTTAATCACTCTGTCTTCATCAGCTCTTGTTCTGCCCAGCAATAAAATAATTAGTGCTGCCAAGTCTCAAACCCAGGATGCTGTGCACTACAATCACAGCAACATACCCCTTCACCATCAGAGCTGCGGGAATCTGTAATGCTTTTACAAGCATATCATTCATTCTGGTCATTTAACATTAATGAAAAAAAGTAATCATCTCCTCATCTGGAACCCAGGATCCTGTGCACAACAATCACAGCAACATACCACTGCACCATCTGAGATGTAGGAATCTATGATACTTTTACAAACATATCATGCACAACAGTCATTCAACATAAGGGGGAATTATATATCCGTAGTACTGTTATATACATATATATGTATATATAGATACCGATCTCTCTCTCTCTCTCTTTTATATATATATATATATATATATATATATATATATATATATATATATATATCCGTATGTACAGATAACCAACCTCACACACACACACACACACACACACACACACACACACACACACACACACACACACACACACACAATTGCTAGGACTGAGATTAGGACCTCTACCTACCTCGTTACTACTACTAAAGTGTTATGCATTTATTGCATGCGCCATAAAGCTTATATGGTGAAGGCTGTCTCAAGGTACTTCTAAGGTGAAGAACATCACTGGCCCTTGTAAAGTATGGCAATGGGTGATGTAATGGGTGAGAGAGGCCACAAAATACTTTAACCTACACATATACACACACAAATACACACATTTGCCGGAATTGAGATTAAAACCCCTGCTTAACTAGTTAGTTTTACTACAGTGTTACACAATTATCGCACATGCCATAGAGCTTAAAGGGCTGAGGGCTACCCAAAGGTACTTCTAAGGTGACTGATAACAGCAAGACTGATAAAGTAGGGCAATGGGAAGTGTACTGAGTGTGAACAGGCTCAAAATCTTTCACCTACAAACCCACACACACCTAAACAGACACACCTTTACATTTGCCAGGACTGAGATTAGAACCTTTGTACTACATTATTACACAATTATCATATGCACTCCAGAGCTTTTAGGACTGAGGGCTGTCCAAAGGTACTTCTAACGTGACTGACAGCAGCAGGACTGTTAAAGTAAGGCAATGGGAAGTGTATTGGGTGTGAACAGGCTCAAAATCTTTCACCTACAAACACACACACCTTTACATTTGCCAGGACTGAAATTAGAACCCCTACATAACTAGTTATTTGTACTATAGTATTACACAAATATAACATGAGCCACAGAGCTTATAGGGCTGAGGGCTGCCTAAAGGTACTTCTAAGGTGACTGACAGCAGGAGGACTGCTAAAGTAGGGTAATGGGAAGTGTACTGGATGTGAACAGGCTCAAAATCTTTCAACTACAAACACACATACCTTTACATTTGCCAGGACTAAGATTATAGTGCCTACCTAAGTAGTTATTTGTACTATAGTGTTACACAGTTATCTCACATGCCACATAGCTTTTAGGGCAGAGGTCAGGCCAACAGTACTTCTACAGTGAATGACATCAGCAGATCTTGTGATGTAGGGCAATGGGAGATGTACTGGGTGGGAATCGACTAAAACACTTATTCCTACACACACACACACACACACACACACACACACACACACACACACACACACACACACACACACACACACACACACAACCATTATTTATGCCGGGACTGTGATTATAACCCCTACCTATCTAGTTATTTGTATAATAGTGTTATGCAGATATCATGCGAGCTATAGGGCTTACAGGACTGCACCCAGTCCAAAGGTACTAATAAGGTGAATGACACTGTCAGATGTTGTAAAGTAGGAGAATGGGAAGTGTACTGGGTGGTAAGGCATGATAATACTTAGACCTACAGACATACACACACACACACACACACACACACACACACACACACACACACACACACACACACACACACACACACACACAAAGGTAGGTGACGTGATATTCCAACCCCCACCTCAGCACCATCAGACAATGAATCTCATCTTCATGCTGGTACATGCCAGTGTTTACAACTGGTATGCAACTGTCTGCAGCAACACATCACTCTATGCTATTCAGGATAACCCTGTGTATGACTGACTCTATGTGTCTCCCTGTGTGTCTCACTCTATCATTGTCTATCCCTCTATTTCCCATGTCTATGTGTGTGTGTATACTTGACATATTGTAATATGTTGCCCATATATATATGTGTGTGTGTATCACACACAACAGATGCAGATATACCACATATAAGGCACCTACAGCTGGCTGTGGATGATCCTGTCTGATGTGCATGTGTGGAGACAGTTAGGTTTAGATAGCTGTGTGTATGCAAAGACATTTGCACAATACAGGGATATATATAGTCCAATGTGGTTCTAGACATGGGCTTCCCTTCTCAAAGTGTAGGAGCATGCTCAGTATGACCTTCTATAGTAAGTGTGGGAATCCATTCCAGGGATAGTTGTACTCCAGTCTGTGGTGTTATATTCTACAGCCATACCTTGCAACCTCTACCAAATGTATTCTAATAAACTCCAGAACAAAAAACACAGTGAAGGAACAAACAGCTAGCACAAACAGCTTTATTAAAACAGTTGAGTGCTTTCTTCCCTTCTATGGTAAGGAACTTCTTCAGAACAAATTACAAAATACACACTACTAACCCAGCCTTAAATAGTGAACCACTAATTAAACATCAATTAATTCTTAAAATGACATGCCATAAAATGAAAATAACATTGTATAATACATATAACCAATGCAATGAATATATAAAAAAGGTATACAAATAATACCTAACTTACCTAAAATGTTGAAAATATCATAAATATAATGGAAACTATGTACTACACCCCTAAATAAGAGATTTTACCCTAATGTATGTCTTAATTTTAATATGCTAGATAAGCTGATAGCCTCATTAATGACTGGATACTTAGTGACATTAAGCCTAAGTTGCCATCTTAGCTCACAGACATCCAAATGGACATCTAGGCATCTACCTTGTGGATCTTTAACCAAATGTTGGATCACAAAAAATCTAAAAACATGGTCTCTACATTCGTTAATATGTCTTGCAAGTGCATTAGTTTGAATTGCTTGAGTGACAGGGTTTGTTTTAGCAGACATTTTCAGGCATGTGTAATGTTTGACACTGTACTGTATTGTGTCATTACCTACTGACAGATATAATCAGATCATCACAGTTATATACCAGAGACATACAAAATGGATGATGCACAGACCTATATTATGAGGTAAAGACTAGACATTCTTGCACAGTCTGGGCAGTTGGGAGGTGTGCCTACAGCAGATTGACGGATGAGGTGGTGTAAAAGGTCCAGCACCTTGGTGATATGTTGGCTGGAGATCTCCTGGTTGTGCAGTATTCTTCTTACCTGACTGATCATATCCTGGTATGGCCATACCTGTCAACTGTACAGATTCTCACAGATTATCCAGATACATGTCTCATATATCTGGTCAGTTTCCCTTAACATTGTGGTTTTCTAGCACATTTGTTGCAAATCACTCAGGGTTGCATTCAGGGAGTACTGACCGAATATTAAAGTTTCAGACTTCACACCCTTCATGACATCTATGCTGCCACACACCCCCTCTGTTATTCTATCAACTGTCTAACATTATGAGAGAAATATTTAAAATGTGTCCCTATAGTTGGGCTTTTATCCCAACATTATGTATGGCTTTGTTCAGATTTCGTCCTCTATGAGGTTGAGAGATATGCTACTAGCATTTAGCAGCATGGCCTTACATTTGCATTTTGTTTACTGTGTTATGTTGGTAGTATGGGCCCCATGACATTCCCTACAAGGGCACTATGGGTGAGGCATGGGCATTTGCCAGAGGCCTGTAGGCCATGTGAGATTGTTGCAGGCCATCTGTAGTGAGGCAGTGCGTTCTGTCACTCATATGTTCCCAGGCTGCCAGGCAGTGGACCCCCCCCCCCCTGGGGTGACAATGGTAAGTGACAGAATGCACTGCTGTGCTACTACATACCATACCTCTCTACATATGTGAGCCAGACATCTGGACAAAGCCATGAGAAATTGAGTGACAAAGACCTAAATATACAAACCATTGTAACTATTGGCCTTACAAACCTGGAAAGGTGATACAATAACAGATTTTGCATTAGCATGCATTTTTCTATAGGGTATGAAGTCTGAGACACTACAATTCATCGATATTTTCTGACTTTAGACTTTCGTGGTTTGCCAATGATTTGCCAGGCAGCCACTATTTCAGAATAAAGACACCACAGATATGATGTAAACCTGTATACATTCTGCAAAAGGTCTGTACAGTTGTGAGGTATGATGGGCACTATGTTGGTTGCTGCAACCTGTGTACTGTTCATATGTGTGGCCCCCTGTACATGACCTGTTCAGCTTCCCAGCAGTAATGGATATTGACATCTGGACAGTGTGTACAACTCCCACCGTATGTGTAGCTGACATGCAAAATAGTTGGCACTGCATTTCGTAGAAAATGGCCCTGTCTACCACAGTACTGTACCTAGGCCAGTAGGACACAACAGCTGTGAGAAGTTGCTGGCCACATCCTGACAGTATTCCCCACACATATGCATAGCTCACTGACCCCTGCATGTTGTGGACATGCAACAAGTTATCATGTAGATTGGGACAGCCCTGGCAATGTGTGCTCTGCTGCTGTTACCCTACAAATTTACATGTTACTGCATTTCTATGTGAATATGGGTGTGGGAGGGGCACACCTGACAACAGTACACATTTGCACAGACTGTGCTGATATTGGCTTTACATTTTGGTTCCATTTAGCATAGTATTTTGCCCTGTTTTGGAAAATAGAGGCATATCACTAGAGACCACAGGTTAGATTGTAATGCCATACAATTGAGTTTCAGACTTCTTACCCTTCAAAGTTTTACTGCAAATGCAAGGCCTGCTGTGATATCACTGTGTAAGTCTGTAGGGGGTATTCCATCATTATTGCCATTTGCTGATCTTTGCCAGACATTCCTTTATGGTTTTCTATGGCTGACTTGCTGTGTGAGTCTGGGGGTGAGTATGGGATCCTCACAGTGACATCCATGCATGTGACCTATGATCCCCCTTAGTTGGCCCCCCAGATATACTGCAGTGGGATTTGTCACCTTAAATGATACTGCGTAGTGTGGGGAAGCCATTATTGTATAGACATTTCCTGGTGTCCCACATAGCTATCAGTTGTCTGCTACTATCCCTGTAGGCCACCCCAATCCCTGGCATGCATGCAGCATTACCATAGATATGCTACCAAAACATACTAATCCATTTATTTATTGTTAAGAAGACTGATTTACCTTGTGCCTGTGGCAGTTGTGAGGACTGTTCTTGAGGGTTGCCTATGTTGGATGTACACAGTACACTGTCTATACATGGTAAGTTACAGGTAATGTGATGTGTGTGTCATCAATTTTACTGTCAGTATCTGGGTCCCTACAGTGTCAGTGTGTGTGCTATGTGTTGCCTCTTTTCCAAGGCCTAGCCATACTGGGCATGCCTCCATCTGCCTACAAGAGTAGGCTCAGGGGCCTCCTCCTCTGAGTCCCTCTGTGCCTGTGGGGAACTTGACAATGGTGGGGGGCTGTCTGCCCCTTCCCAGTGCTGTTCCTGCTGCAGCTGTTTCTGCAGGATCATATTGTGTAGCATGGCACATACTATGAACATGTATGAATATGTGGCTGGAGAGTACTGCAAGGCTCCACCAGATATGTTTAGGCAGAGGAACCGTGACTTGAGCATACCAAGCACATGCTCTATTATGATCCTGGTTTGTGCGTGTGCCTCATTATGGCATTCTTGTGTGGGTGGGTGTGCATTTCTGATGGTTGTCATCATCCACAGCTCCAGTTCATATGAGATGCCCCCATTGGCAAATGCCTGGTACAGCTGTGACGAATGCCAGATGTGGGAGTCGTGATAGCTTCCAGAGCTGCCAGCACACAAATTGATGATAATGCCCTGGGCATTGCACACAACCTGTCAGTTGATGGGGGGGAAGCACTTGCAGTTTATGTAGACCCTACCCTGTTCACTGGGTGGTGCTTTGATGTGGATGTGCATGCAGTCTATCATACCCAGTACCTACGGATATTCTGCTACAAGGTGGAAGAGATGCATATTGCTGGGCCTCTCCACACAGGCGTTGGGGAAGTAAATGTGCTCACCGGCATGTGGTAGCATGGGATTTAGGAATTGGTGGAGTACCCTGGATGCAGATGCCTGTGAGAACCCCATGATTTCCCAAGTAGGTCTTTGGAAAGTACCTGTAGCTAGTATTCTTAAGGCTACACATACTTTGGTATCCACTGGGATGGGTTCCCCTCTGTTGGCTCTGGATCTGAGTTGAGGCTGGCACATCTCGGTGATTTACTGCAGTATGTCTCTGTCCACCCTGTAGCGCTCTACTATCTCCAGATCATGTAACCCATGGTAATTTACCCTGTGTCTGATCACTCTTCTCCATGGCCTGTGGTGGTTGTCAGCATTATCCTCCTTACCACCCTCAGCCTCTAGCACATAGTGGTGGATCAAAGGAATGGCAGCCCCTAACATGTTTATGGTTAAAATTCCCCTGCATGTGTACACCAATGGTGCAGGGTTTGTGGGAAATGCCAGACTGTAAGGTGTTTGCATAGTTTATACTGTTGTGCTGCAGATGCTGCCTGTATGATTGGCTGACTATGATGCATACCACCTGCCAGCTATGTACTTTGTACTTGATTGCTTTTATTCTGCTATTTCCCTTTTTTTTTCCTTTTTTCCCCTTCCCATTTACTCCCCTTTTAAGCCCCAAGGTGCACTGTGCAAACCCGGCCCGGTGCCCAAATGTAAACAGTCCTACTATTTCCGTTTTTTTGTTTGTTTTTTTTTTAGACCAGGTGTGTGCCACACAAACCCATCGCTGTTCCACAAAAAAAAAAAAGTAGGGGGCCTTTGCCCCCCATGGCCCTCACCCCCTACTTAAATATACCAACTCTGAGATTGCACTACAGTCACAAAAATGGCAAAGTATCGGAAGCAGCCTAGCGATTTCTTTCCCAGGGAAAGACTTCCCTTATATGCCATTTCGCTATTTTGCCCTTTCATGCTTTCAAGTTCGATCAAGATGCATTTGAAAGAATGCATCTTTGATCATTTAATAGGAACCTTTCATTTCATGGAATAAGTCAATACAGCCTCAGACACATCCCCTTGCTTAGCTGTGCTTAGCTAAGCTTATCTGGGAACTTTGGAGTTCTAATGTGCGTACACCAAGCATGACACATCTCCTTTTCATGTCTGCTGCTCCTTCTACTTACACCACTGCCTTATAGCATCTATACGGTTAGGTGCAGTTTGAGACTTAGAATCGTTTTGTGATTCAGCAAAATTTCCCTCATTAGTATACTGCACTGTCTTAAGCCCTAGTTACTGCACTACACCAGAGCCTTTCCCCTTAGCAACCACTGTTCCCTGGTGTTGTTTTGATTCTGCATGCCATAGACTATAACGCCAAAATGCAGATTTGACTTAAAATTGCCTTTTCAACTTTTTTTAATATTTTCAGCATAATCGCATCTGCGCACTGCTGCCCTCTGCTTAAACGACCAAGATCAGCCAAAAATAAAAAACTTTTATTTTTATAATTTTGCAACACTTTTCCATGCCTATGGCCATATATTTGGCCATTGGCATGCCTAAAGACTATAATGCATGCTTTTAGTTGAGATGTCAAGCCTCCATTTTGATTTTTGCAGAAATGTATTTGGCTAGTAGCCGAATACATTTCTGCAGGTAACACTATTCCTGCACGTATGCTTGACTGCTTACTGAATTGCTAATTCACCTCATTTACATGGGTTTCACCAGCAAATTAGGCAATTAGCATTATTCAGTGGTGTCTATGCAGGAATAGTCCTGCCAAGCTCGTGCGCATCCCCAGGCTTGTTTTTGGATCGCTCGGTGGCCATATTCCATGCAGGTGTGACTACACTATTCTTACACTCCGTGTAAGCTTTATTGAATCCTAGGGACCTTCTTTTTCTGTTACAAGTAACATATTTCTCTGCCCTGCAAATTACTTTATTCCATATATATTATGAATGGTGCATTTCTCAATTAGTTTTTTCACCATATCTTTTCTGACCCCACAGTACCTTCTCGTTTAAGTTCACAGTGATATTTTTACCATCACTCACTGACTGTCACTGATACTGTCGAAGTCAGCCCTCTTAAAGTAAAATGCACATCTTACTATAGCTTGTGTCTACTTATTATGAACCACATATTCCATGCTTACTTGAAATTGAATGAGATTATAAAGGGGAACCATATGCATATATTGTTATAAGTGTTTGGGGATGTGGGTGGTGCCGGGAGCTTTTCCTCCTGTTAACAGCACTTGTTTATTGCTTGTATAATTTGTTTGGTAAGTCTGTTTTTTGATTATATGAATTTGGTAAAATGGACTTTAAATAAAAATATTTTCACTGAATTGTTGTATATCTGGCATAATATAGGTTTACTGAGAGGTTTACAAGGCAGGCAAAGCTGAATGATTCTGAGCTGGAGTTTAAACACAAACCTGCCAAAGACACATAGTGAGTAGCAGCGGTGGCTTCTGTTTTCATGTCCTGTGGCAACTCTAACTATTCTTTCATAAGCTTGTTCTAATTTTTGATGCAAGGGAAAGGCAATCATTGTTGTTAAATGGGAGGAGTATAATACTAATGAAAACAGTTATGACCTTGCTTTGGATACTCTGACTACATTGGTAGGAAAAGACTCTGCCTTGTATAGTTTGCTTGAGACTCTTTTTCACCACAGTGTTTTGAAAAATGAAGACCAAATTTTAGTTGGTTGTCCAAGGTAATCATGAGTATGTTTTTGGACTTTACATCTTTTATTAAAGGTCAGTGGTGGTGCAGCGGTTAGCGTTGTCGCTTCACAGCAAGAGGCTGTCCAGTTCGATTTTCAGCTGGGGTGTCTTCTGTGCAGAGTCTGCATGTTCTCCCTGTGGTCGTGTGGGTTTCCTCTGGGTGCTTCGGTTTCCTCCCACATCCCCAAAGACATGCTGCAAGTGGATTGGACACGCTAAAATTGGCCCTAGATGTGAGTGCATGCATGTGTGTGCCTTCTGTGGAAGGTTGGGCGCCAGGCTGCCAACTCAACACCATAAAAGCTCCACTGCCAATCATGAGCGGACAAGGTGATCCGCTGTGGTGACCCCTAACTGGGGAAAAGCCGAAAGAGAGAGAGATCTTTTATTAAAGGTCAGTTAAGAACTGTGGCTAATATTTTATTTTTGGCAGGTTACTCTTAGCTGTGGTTGCTAAAGCAGAGAAGCAAGTAAATGGTTTTAGTATGTGCAGGGGAGATGAGGGGAAGCATTTAGCCTTTTGCAGCATTAAGCTACAGATACATACCTATTAACCAGGTTTGAAGGGAGGTGTAACAAACCTCAAGTATATTTGTTTGTCAGCATATTGAACAAGATTGATATTCCTCTTATGATTCACCATATCATTCACATGGTGTGTAAATATGACTATTTCTGAAATTTGATGTGCAACTGACAGTTACTGCAGAGGCCTAAAGCTCTGATTAGTTAATGCGCTGCTTCCTTTCCCAAGTAATGGTTGGATAACACTTATATGTGAGTGTTGCAATCAGTTTGTATTTTCTCTTTTTTCTTGAATAAATGCTTCATGTATACTGTATAATCCATCTTTAATTTCATAATGACTTTTTAAATCATATAATCTATCTTTAATTCCATTATGACTTTTTAGATCTTTTTCTCTATATTCTTGAATGTATGTCTGATATATAAAGTATTCTATAAGTTTAATTCATAAATGACCTATACTAGAATTTTTCTTCCCAGGCATCCACTGAAATTAGGCTTAGACCTATCAGACTATCCTGTTTAATGAGTGTAACTAAATGCATAAACCAATATCTCCCCTTAGTCTTTTAAATTAGGAGTTAAGGTTCAGCTGCCTTAATCTTGACTCTTGTGGGAGATTAAATAAGCCCCATTCATATAGTGCATGCTTTCTGCAGTCCTTCTATTTTCACACATGCTATGGTACCTAAATTCCATAAATCTCATCAATGTTATATATTATAGTACTATAATCACTGGACATTTACTTGTCAGATGTCTAAGGAGTCTACCAAATCAAACCATGTCATTGTCAATAAAGTTGATATACTACCTGAATTCCACTCTCTATCCAAAATTCTTAAGTCACTGTTCTGTTCTCTTCTCTTCATTACATGGCTCATAATTGCCAATTTGTACAAGCTGAAGTCAAGTTTATTCAGTATCACCCAGTGCAAACTATAATTAAAGAAATCTGCATCTTAGCATGCACTTCTGCATTTACAGGATCTGAATTTAATGTAATTAGGATATCTGTACACCAAATATACCCCAGTCCCTATACTGAACCTTTGAAATTAATCTCTTTATATATACATATGTATGTATGTATACACCCACCCACACACACACACACACATATATATATATATATATATATATATATATATATATATATATATATATATGTGTGTGTGTGTGTGTGTGTGTGTGTGTGTGTGTGTGTGTGTATATAGACATACATGCACACACACTTACAAACATTCATATATATATATATATATATAATTATATATCCAGTGCCCTGTCTTATCATTCAGCTTTATGTTAGTCATTCTTCCACCAAGTCAGTCTTTAATCCGTAGCACTGTTATTTGATTACCCCCCCCCCCCCAGAGTGAGCAGTTTGCCTTTCAGCACCACATTGTTAAACTCTCCCGAGTGTGATAAAGCAACAAACTTGATGACCTAGATGATCTGGGTGTGATTAGCATCCACTGAAGAATAGGATAAGAATGATAAGGCAATTCTTCTTCATCTGTGCCGAGGAAGAGGGCAGGGGTGCAAGAGGAACCTTCTGGGATTATGCTGACTGCTGAATGCTACTGCAGACTTGGACTGAGAAGGACATCAGACAGTTAACAGATGGATAGGGCTGTGAAGTATATCACGATGAAGGTGCAAAACACTTTACACTGAAACATCTCACCCCACATGTAATAGTGTACCTCATCACCCAGCCTGTCTGATAAGTCAGGGTTATTAATTAATTCTCAGCATTTCCTCTGACCACAGTATGATGGCTTGTGAGCTCCAAATCTCTCTCCAGTCATACAGTGGTTTAAATCATTATAACTTTCCTGTTTCTGGAAAGAATAGATCCATCTCACAACCAGTCATATCAGGATATGCCCCAGTAGCAGGGGGTCCAAAACAATCATTCTGCAGAAGCAAAGACTCTCTGTAGTTGAAGAAATTCTTATCTTACATACATGTTGCCTCTAGTCCTATCATTCCTTATGTATAAGGTCCCCCCCAAGAATCTGTTATTTATTACTCAGTCCATCACTTTCTTTGTCAATCCATGCCATTTGTATCTCAAGTAATGGTAATCTTTTTCAGTAACTTGGCTCATGCATTATGTCTATTGACCTAAATCAGTATATTTTCTCTAACATTTACTCAACCATCTTAATTTTTCTGTCAATAGCCTCACCTCAGAGCTACATATGTATTTTGAACATTTGCAATAACTTTAATTAAGAAAAAATGGTTTATATGCACATAGACAGTTAAGAACAATTAATCTGGACATGATCCATTTACAGATTTTGCATCAGTATACCCCTTGCCAAGCTTCTCAGTGACTGTACACGTTTACCTGTCTTACTCCATAACTCTTTTCAAGTCCCCAACTGATTTTACTCCCATGTTGTGCCTCTTTCCTTCAAATGCTTACTTGACAGAACAAATTATTCTTGTCTGTTTGGCCTAACTGCTCCTCCTAAACAGTCTACTCTTAAGATATATGCTGTACACAGTAATGAATTAAACTTATGCAATTCCTACATCACTTTGTTGGCACGTGGAGTCCTGCCCCTTCTCCACTTACATTACTCATGTAATTTGTTCCACCAGTTATTTTAAATCTGAGTGTATTGCCTTGGTTGCATCAGCCTATATTTTAGACAAGTTTGTTGCTGCTGAAAGTTTTGCCTGGATAGCACCTTTGGTAACATAGGTTTGAAATGACCTCCTGCTGTCAGTAGGGTCTGACAACAGAGTGACCAAATATCAGTTTTGCCATTCTTGACAGATTAAGTGGATCTGGCCACAGAAAACCTGCATCTTAGTGATGGCTAGAATATTGCAGTTCTACCACAGTATGCAAGGTCTGGTAAATTCCTTGGCACTGGTTCACGTTATGATAATGGGGTTACAAATGCATGTGAAGTATCATATTACATTAATGCAGGGGTCAAGTTTGACTAGATGAAAAGTAAAAATAAGTTCCACCAACCCAGCTAGGGCTTACATCTGGAATTAATGACCGTTATGCTTGTTGACTTTATTGAAACTACTTGGGTTCACATGCAAATGGCATAAAGAATATTGAAAATATTCAGATGTGTGACATTTATATCTACATCTAGAGCTATATTTACAGCTACATTTATCTACACATTTGTATCTAAATATCTATACAGTGGATATAAAAAGTGTACACACCCCTGTTAATATGTCAGATTTTTGTGATATAAAAAAATGAGACCACAATAAATCATTTCAAAACTTTTCCCACCTTTAATGTGACCTATAACCTGTAGAATTCAATTAAAAAACAAACAAATCTTTTAGGAGAAAAAATATAAAAAATAAAAAATATACAATAAGCTGGTTGCATAAGTGTGCACACTCTTAAACTAATACTTTGTTGAAGCATCTTTTGCTTTAATTACAACATTCAGTCTTCTTGGGTACACACCTGCCATCAATTAAAGAGACTCTGATTAACCCCAAATAAAGTTCAGCTGTCCTAGTAGGATTTTCCTGACATTTACTCAGTTGCCTGTTACAGCAAAAGCCATGGTTTGCAGAGAGCTTACAAAGCATCAAAAAGATCTCATAGGTTCATAGGTAGGTAGGTAGGTACTAGGCTATTGGCCCCAGGGCTTATATAAGCCTAGCCAAAAAGGTACCCTGGCTTTCGCCACCCAAAAAAAATATTTTCCTGTGCCCCTGACGAGCAGAGCCACAGAAGTGATCCCCAGGGTGAATTTCCTATTTCCCATCCAATCATCAAGATTTTTCTTGAAGAGTGCTAATGAGGAGCTTTGTTTGATATAGATAGATAGTTTGTTCCAGAGTATGGGAAGTCTCGGGGACAGGAATCTATCCCTCCAGCATGTTCTGTTTATTGTGGTGACAAAGTTTGGGTCCCTAGAACATGTAGCTCAGAGGGATTGGGATTTCTTTAAGTGGAGCATGTCCAACAGCTCTGGGTTTGACATAGCTTTGTATGTTAGGCAGAGATTGCCTCAGAGTAGGCAATATGCAATGGAGTAAAGCTGAAGTTTTTCGAGACGGTTTGCATAATGCATCTGTTTGAGGTCTGTAATCCTCTTTGTGAGGTATTTCTGCAGCCTTTCCAGTCTCATTGTTGAAAGGTATCAGTCAGGAAAAGGGTACAAAAAAATTTCCACAGCATTGAATATACCATGGAACACAGTGAAGACAGTCATGAAAAAGTGAAACAAGAATGGGACAACAGTGATGTTGCAAAGAACTGGACGTCCCTCCAAAATTGATGAAAAGACAAGACAAAAACTGGTCAGGGAGGCTGTAAAATAGACCAACGAGGTCCTTGCCAACACAATAAACTCCACAAAGAAGTCCTTAACGCACTTTTATTCTTAAAAACAAGCGTTTTCGCCACAGAAGTCTGTAGCTTCTTCAGAGGAAGTATGAGAAACAAAGGATGCACTCCGTATTTAACATAAGGAAATACAGGAAGTGACATCTTACGAAATTCTCAAGTTAATGAATGAGTTACAACTTTAAACATATATAAATTTTACTTATATATGTATTTTGTATTCATACAGAATAATCCAATTAGGATAAACATAAATGTACTCCACATGTTTAAGAAACTTTATAAACCTTAGGTACATTTAAAATTTACATTTAATAAAATGCTTTGTAAAAATGGAAGATACATTTTAAAAGGGCAGGTACATTATAAAAACGGAAAACAAGACCAGCTGGAAAATTAAATGTCTATCATATAATGTACTAATTACTACTTTGTTTATTATTTAAAACAATAGTTAATGTATGAGATAAAAATTTTGTGTTGTCTCGACCCAAAACCAACACGCATTAAGTTGTTTAAACCACAAAGTTACTCCCCATTTGTTGTTAAATACTATGAAAAGGGAAGTTTTTCCATGTGGAGCTACAGTACTCCAAGACACATATTTTACCCCGAAGGGGAAAATTATTATCTTCATTATTTTTATTATTTTTAAATTATTTTTAAACCATACTCTAGGTGACTAAGTGAGGACTGAGAAGAATATATAGTAATATATAATGGTAAAAAATGTAATCGTCCATTCTGTAGACTATCTAAGATAACTCCTAAGTTTCAGTACTGGGGCTATATTACAGTTGCTATTCAGGCCAGGGTGTCTAAACGCATCCAGGCGCAACTGCCATTCTAATTCTCGATTCTCGAGTATTAACGAGAAAGGGCCACCCCTCATCTTCAAGGGGACTTGATCAATGGCCATAAACTGGAAGCTGTGACCTGGATTTAAACCTATATGTTTTGCTAGTGCGTTGTCATTTTTATCATTCTTGATTGCATACATATGTTCATACATACGGTCCCGGACCCTACGGTCCGTTTTTCCGATGTAGAACGCTTGACAACACACACACATGGCTATATAAATAATAGATTTACTTTCACAATTTAATGTGAACCTAATGTGGTACTTTCTGTCCCTGACGTTGAATGTCTCGCCTGTTCTAACCTTATTGCACAATTTGCAAAAGCCACACTTAAACATTCCTCTCCTTTTCTGGAATGTATTTTGCGGTCCATCTCTCTGAACTAGTTCCTTCAAATTGTGTGATCTCTTAAAGATGAACCTTGGTTTATTTCCCAATTTGTCAACCAGTAATGAATTTGAGGAAATGAAGTGCCAGTTTTTACGTATTATGGCTAAGACCCCTCTAGAATTACTACTAAAGGTGGTAATGAAACTCAGTGAATAGTCACGTTCTTCACTTGAGATTGTGATTGTGTCTATCCCCTCATTGTCCAAGTTAGTCTCACTCTGTACCACATTAGTGGTGGGGTGCACATCACTAAGGTCCTGTAAGAGTAATAAAGGTTTATAAAAACCATTTAGTCTCTTAATGGTCACTTCTTCAACCAGGTCTACTAACATTTGGTCAGGGTACCCACGGTTCCTGAACATTTCTCTCAGTAATTCACATTCTTTTGTGAAATCGGTCAATGTACTGCACATTCTTCCTGCCCTCACCAGCTGTCCTTTAACAATGGACCGTTTCTGTAACACACTGAGGAAGGCATATTCTGCGAAATCGGTCTAAATGGTTATTTGGGTTTACAAATAAACCTTTATATATAACAGCCTGTATTTTTGACTCTGCATCATTCCTGCTGGCCTGTCTTTTTTTCTGGATATTTGGTTTGGGCCGTGCATCCCTCACCTGCATAGAACTTGGTTTGTGCCAAATATCAGTTTTGCCATTCTTGACAGATTAAATGGATCTGGCCACAGAAAACCTGCATCTTAGTGATGGCTAGAATATTGCATTTCTACCACAGTATGCAAGGTTTGGTAAATTCCTTGGCACTGGTTCACGTTATGATAATGGGGTTACAAATGCATGTGAAGTATCATATTACATTAATGCAGGGGTCAAGTTTGGCTAGATGAAAAGTAAAAATAAGTTCCACCAACCCAGCTAGGGCTTACATCTAGAATTAATGACCGTTATGCTTGTTGACTTTATTGAAACTACTTGGGTTCACATGCAAATGGCATAAAGAATACTGAAAATATTCAGATGCGTGACATTTATATCTACATCTAGACCTATATTTACAACTACATTTATCTACACATTTGTATCTAAATATCTATACAGTGGATATAAAAAGTGTACGCACCCCTGTTAATATGTCAGATTTTTGTAATATAAAAAAATGAGACCACAATAAATAATTTCAAAACTTTTCCCACCTTTAATGTGACCTATAACCTGTAGAATTCAATTAAAAAACAAACAAATCTTTTAGGAGAAAAATATAAAAAATAAAAAATATACAATAAGCTGGTTGCATAAGTGTGCACACTCTTAAACTAATACTTTGTTGAAGCACCTTTTGCTTTAATTACAACATTCAGTCTTCTTGGGTACACACCTGCCATCAATTAAAGAGACTCTGATTAACCCCAAATAAAGTTCAGCTGTCCTAGTAGGATTTTCCTGACATTTACTCAGTTGCCTGTTACAGCAAAAGCCATGGTTTGCAGAGAGCTTACAAAGCATCAAAAAGATCTCATAGGTTCATAGGTAGGTAGGTAGGTACTAGGCTATTGGCCCCAGGGCTTATATAAGCCTAGCCAAAAAGGTACCCTGGCTTTCGCCACCCAAAAAAAATATTTTCCTGTGCCCCTGATGAGCAGAGCCACAGAAGTGATCCCCAGGGTGAATTTCCTATTTCCCATCCAATCATCAAGATTTTTCTTGAAGAGTGCTAATGAGGAGCTTTGTTTGATATAGATAGGTAGTTTGTTCCAGAGTATGGGAAGTCTCGGGGACAGGAATCTATCCCTCCAGCATGTTCTGTTTATTGTGGTGGCCTTATCGGCCCCCCCTCCCCCCCCTCCCCCCCCCCTTCCCCTTCTATCCACCCTCTATTTTATACCTCACCTATGTGTTCATGCTTTATTTAGTACATGTTATTGATGTGACTCCTTTATTAAGGATGTCCATATACATTCATGCTTATATATTTTATGAAATTTATATTGTCCTCTCACGTTTCTTTATATGACTCTAAAAAGGTCGGTATTTAATGAACATGAGATAAGGAGGTTTATCTACCGGGCTATGACGTTGGTTTCATTCTATTTTTGCTTTAGGCTGAGCCTTACTGATTTGGAAGCATTAGTAATTTAATTTATCTAGGATAGGAAACAGCGTCTGTATGTATGTATATATAGGTTAGTTTTTAACGTCAACCCAATAATATATGACTGTTGACTAGGTTCTGAGGAGTTTTTATATATTTTTTATGTTGTGTACATATAATGTGACCATTTTAAAGTGCGTATAAGTCCTGTTCAGATGATATGAATTGTTCTGTCTGCACTAATTAGTTGTTGATTGGGGCGTATGCCATGTATATAAGGGGTCTGATTAACTTTGTATAATGTGACCTGATGAAGCGCACTTGTTTGAGTGCGTGAAAGCGCTTGTTCTTTTTCATATTAAATTACTGTTTTACTCATCGTGGTGGTTCCAGTGATTTGTTTGATATTCCTGTTTATTGTGGTGACAAGGTTTAGGTCCCTAGAACGTGTAGCTCAGAGGGATTGGGATTTCTTTAAGTGGAGCATGTCCAACAGCTGTGGGTTTGACATAGCTTTGTATGTTAGGCAGAGATTGCCTCAGAGTAGGCGATATGCATTGGAGTAAAGCTGAAGTTTTTTGAGACGGTTTGCATAATGCATCTGTTTGAGGTATGTAATCCTCTTTGTGAGGTATTTCTGCATCCTTTCCATTCTCATTGTTGAAAGGTATCAGTCAGGAAAAGGGTACAAAAAAATTTCCACAGCATTGAATATACCATGGAACACAGTGAAGACAGTCATGAAAAAGTGAAACAAATATGGGACAACAGTGATGTTGCAAAGAACTGGACGTCCCTCCAAAATTGATGAAAAGACAAGACAAAAACTGGTCAGGGAGGCTGCCAAGAGACGTATAGCAACACTGAAGGAGCTGCAGGAATTTCTGGCAAAGACTGGTTGTGTACTACATGTGACAACAATCTCCCGTATTCTCCATATGTCTGGCTTATGGGTTAGGGTTGCAAGAAGGAAGCCTTTTTTTACACAGAAAAACATCCAGGCCCAGCTAAAATTTGCAAAATAATACATCATGTCTCCCAAAAGCATGTGGGAAAATGTATTATGGTCTGATAAGACCAAGGTTGTACCAAAACAACACTTCGCATCACCAAAACACCATCCCCATGGTGAAGCATGGTGGTGGCAGTATCATGCTTTGGGGTTGCTTTTCTTCAGCTGGAACTGGGGCTTTAGTCAAGGTGGAGGGAATTATGAACAGTTCCAAATACCAGTCACTTTTGGCCCAGAACCTTCAGGCGACTGCTAGAAAGCTGAAGATGAAGAGGAATTTCACCTTTCAACATGACAATGAGCCCAAGAATACATCCAAATTAACAAAAGAATACACTGCAAGTACAAGTAAAGATAATTTGAGGGATTACTTATCTGCCTACAGCATACCTTTGGGATGTGAAAGGAAACTGAAGGACCCTTTGAAAACCCAGGTGTAAACATATAGTGCATGCAGATTCTTCAGATATGGCACCTCACCCAGGAATGAAACAAGGCAACTATGTGTAATGCAGAAGTGTTAACCACTGTAGCACATATAATTAACCTGATCTATGTTTAAACATATAATAAATGCTTTATTAATGTGTATACATGCATCCATCAATCCATCTTGCCTGCATTAATGTGAGATGACAGAGGTGATTGGATCGTGCAACAAGTCGGGATGGAAAGAAGGTGTACTACTTTGGTGCTGAGGAAGGATATTAATGGCACAATGTGAACAGTGAGTTTCCAAATAAATCATAAAAAATAAAAATACATTTTTGTATGCTATATCCAGTTGTGTAAACTGCAGATCTGAATTTGAATGGTCTTACAACTAGTCATTAGAAAAATGTGAACTTTTCATGTAGAAGATTAGCAGAAAGGCATTGATATTTTGCACATCTAAATATAATGGCCTCTTGAAGTGTCCCATGACCTTCTGCGCCTATGATGGAACAGTAATGAATTTGTGTCAAACGTTTAAAACATTTTAGAGAAGAGACCTGTTTTATGTCAGAATGAGATGGGTGATGTGTCAACAAGAAGGACTTCCACACGGAACAAGAAAAAGTAGCCCCCTCCCTTGCCTAGCTTCCTGTGGTTCCCAAGACCTAACAGCGGCCCATCAGGACCATAAAAGAAAACTAAACCAGAAGCCTCAACTCTTCTTAAAAATCAGGGTAAATACAAAACATTAGTACCCTATTCAGAGAGAACTATACTGTCCTTGTCAAGAACCTGACACTCTATCTTGAGGACTTTAACAATACAAAGCCTGTAAAAAATTGTATCTTTATAAATTCAGCACTAGTAACTCCATTGTGTTGAATTATACTACTGGAACTGTTACCTTTAAAACCCTGTAAAGTCTCCTGGCGGTGTATGTGAACGCTATTCTAAGTATCTGAAGGCAACTGAATCTATTTTAAAGGAACTGAATGTGTTTTACTGCTTATGTAAATGCTCATAAAATGTTACTGACTTACATTTAATGTCTTTGTATCATAAACCATATGCGACCTAATTCTGTAATCATTTAAAGTAACTGGATGCTATTTTATGTACAAGAATGTGTTTTAAAGACTATGCAAAGGCCTGCACATGTTCCTGACTAACTCTAGGCATCTTTTAAGCATAATGCATTAGCGACCTAGAGCTGAACTCATTTAAAGTTATAATTTCAGTATCTGCTGTCTATTTAACAAAGCTGAAGTCATTAGATGCCATCTCATAGTATTTGAATGTTTCTCTTTAACTGCATACTTTATGGATTATGAAGACATTTGAGTGTGTTTGTGTCTAAAAAGGATAGCTGTTGTAGCCTGCTAGTACTATTTTTCAACCTTTAACACTAATTCTCATATCTCTCTCCCTCACTTGCATCACAGGTAGCCCCCTCCCTTGCCTAGCTTCCTGTGGTTCCCAAGACCTAACAGCGGCCCATCAGGACCATAAAAGAAAACTAAACCAGAAGCCTCAACTCTTCTTAAAAATCAGGGTAAATACAAAACATTAGTACCCTATTCAGAGAGAACTATACTGTCCTTGTCAAGAACCTGACACTCTATCTTGAGGACTTTAACAATACAAAGCCTGTAAAAAATTGTATCTTTATAAATTCAGCACTAGTAACTCCATTGTGTTGAATTATACTACTGGAACTGTTACCTTTAAAACCCTGTAAAGTCTCCTGGCGGTATCCCACCCGCCCCCAGCATCCCTACTTTTATAGCTACAAATAGTCCCTCCCACTTTCCCACTTAACAAATCCAAGGCTCCCTTGTCAAACTCCATAACTCCTCCCACCCCAAGGCCCAACCCTCTAACAAACCCAACACAAAGTCTCTTCCCCCACTCGTTACCCACTTCCCTACTTCAGTATGGCAAATTTCACTTATACTATTACCCCCATCATAATTTTACTTCTCATCACCACCTATATCCTAACAATATATGAAAACCAAACTCTTATAGGCATTCCTTTCCCTAAGTGCCACACCAACTCCCAATTTAATCTCCATGACAGTTATATAACACCCTCAATCTACCATGCCAAAAATATATCCCCCAAAATAGTCCACCCGACACTTCAACACCCTAAAATCCCACATAACAAAACTAATCTCAAAATACTATTTAAACTACAAAGACTTTAATTTACTTGAAAAACTGTATGAATATCGATGGAGATATTCACCCAAACCCAGGTCCCACCACTATGCCAATCTCTAATACCTATAATTTAACCCGAAAACCTACTGACTCCTTCTAATATTACACCTGAACCTAAGAAGCATTAACAACAAAATTCACAACCTTCACGCCATCATAGCTAGTCATTCCCCTGACATCATGTGTCTAACCGAAACATGGCTAAAACCCTCTACTAAGAATGAAGAGATCCTCCCACCCGGGTACAATATTCTCAGGGCTGATCACAAAGAAAAAGGTGGAGGAATAGCTATTATGTTTAAAAATAAACTAAACATCCTTAAGAACCAAGTACAACCTCCTATGATCTCAAACCTAGAAATTATAGCCCTACAGATCTGCCTAAACACTCAAAAATGCATCAACCTTATTATAACCTATATCCCGCCAGAGAAGAACACAGAAAACCTGGAGCAATCCCTGAGCTGGCTAGCCATCAACTACCCACAAGAAACCATAGTTCTTGGAGACGTCAACATTGACTGGTCTCTCTATTCTACCCATATAACTCCACAACCTATTAACCTATATGGTTTCTCCCAAAATATCCTATCCCCAACCAGAATAGGCAACTCACTTCAAAAAGAAAGTATAATTGACTGGATCCTTACTAATAGAGACTCTAATAACTACACCACTGGCACCCTTCCCTGTGACCTCAGCGATCACCTAATAACTTATATCATTAAACATAAATGCCCAACTTCTAACACCCCCCTATATAGATTAATCAGAAACAAAAAAGAATTCGTCCCTCAATTATTTCTTGCTGACCTGAAATTCTGCAACTGGACCATATTAAAGACTCTTCCACTAGAAGAGAGTATGTCCCACTTCAATGACACGTTCCTTAAGATACTTGACTCACATGCTCCACATAGACAAATTAGAACCAAAACTCATAGCACCTTGGCTCACTACTGATACTAAATCCAAAATCAAACTTGACCAAGCCTGGGAAAAATGGAGAGCCACAAAACCCCCAAGACCGTTGTAAATTTCAACAACTAAGAAATGCCACGAAAACTGCCATAACCCAAGACAAAACAATACTTCTGCAGCCTCCAGCAAAACACCAGAACAACCCAAAGAAATTCTGGGCAGGTTTTAACAACCTTCTGCACCCAGGCAAAACTTCCACCCCAACCCTGAGAAACTCTTAGAAAGGCCAAGAAGAAGTAGCCAACACCTTTAACTCCTTCTTCACTGAGACTATCCAAACCTTAGCCAGTCACCTTACCTCCACTTCCCCACCTGCTGCTAAACTGCGACGTGACAACCCTACCCCTTTAATTTAAAGCCAGTCTCTTCCTCCTATGCGCTCCCTCCTAAAAAAACTCAAACCAACTACCCTAGCGGCTGACCACCTTCCTGTGGAATTCTTACAAATTGCATCTGATGAAATAGCCTACCCCATATCAATCCTAATAAACAGATCTATAACTGAGATGAACATTCCCTCAATCTGGAAGACTTCCTATATCATTCCACTTCACAAAGGAGGTACCTCCCTGGAAATGTCAAATTATAGACCAATAGCCATCCTGTCCCCATAGCGAAAATCATGGAAAGATGCATCCACAAACAACTTCTTCACTATCTGACCTCTAATAATCTCTTGTCCAATGCCCAGCATGGTTTTCGTCCGCACCATAGTACAACTACTGCCCTCCTTTCCTTTATTGACTCAATCAACAACAATCGCAATAACAAACTCATATCATCTGCCCTCTTTCTGGACCTATCAAAAGCATTCGATATGGTCAATCATCAATTCCTTCTCAACATCCTTGAAACCCTACGTCTGGACACTCCAGCACTAAACTGGTTCAATTCCTACCTCACTGGTAGGCAACAAGCTGTCCTATGGCAAAACAGAATATCGGGACTGCTCCCGAATACCATAGGCGTTCCTCAGGGCTCAATACTGGGCCCACTTCTGTTTTCCATCTTCATAAATGACCTTCAATCAATCATCCCTAAATCCACCTGTATACAATGCCGACGACTCCACCTTAATCTGCTCCGTCTCCCTCTCGAATCTCCAAATGACCACACAACATTGTTTTGCACTAGTTGAAAAATGGTTCACTGACTTAAAACTTCTACTTAACCCATCTAAAACCAAACTATTACTTTTCTTCCCCAACGTCTTCTCACCTCTAGGTAAAGAACTCCCAAATACTAACAACACAACCTTTCATATTAAATCCACTAATGGGACCCTCATAACCCCTATCACCAGTACCAAACTGCTAGGTGTCACTATTGATCATAAGCTCAAATCTGACATACACATTACCCAAACAGTAAAGTCTGTTAACAAAAAACTAGGATCTATGTACAGAATTAACTTCCTAACTCCCACTACCAAATTAACTATTGCTCGTACCCATCTCCTCTCTTCCCTCCTCTATGCTTCCCCGATCCTCTCTTTTCTCAATAAACGTGAACTTAACATGCTCTCTCTTGCCTATAACCACATTGCCAGATTTATTACAGGTTCCCCTTATCGAACCCATCATTGCCTTAATCTGCGAAGACTTGGCTGGTTGGAACTGCCAAATCTCCTCAAACTTAGCCAACTCGCCGAAGCTTATAAAATTATCAACCATCCTGATAGAACTCCCTCACTGTGCAAAATTCTAACTCCATACACTAACCTCAATAGTCTCCGATCATCAAACAGCATCCAGATCCTAACCATTAAAGGAAAAAACTCAGGTGGGGATGCCCTTTATGCAAATTCCATTGGCAAGCAGTGGAACTCCCTGCCAAACAACCTTAGACTTACTTCTTCGCTCTATCATTTCAAAGCTAACCTTAAAGAATATCTCTCCACACAATGGACATGCCCATGTCGAGAACCTGACTAACTACATATCTCTTTACTTCTAGGTCCACTTCCCTAGCCCATTTCCTAATTGCAGATCTCTAAAATTTCTCTTTCCTTTTAGTAATAAGGAAAATCTCTGATTTCAGTCTATTTTTCAGTATCTTTAACGAAATCAATGTTCTGTATATAATTTCCTGTCTGTCCTTTAGTCTTATATAACATCTATGTAAATTTTCATTCCTGCATATGTAAGCTGTATTCTCTTGTTGTAACAATACTTTGAATCTTGCAATTTAAATATGTACTTCTATTGTGTATTGGAGCTTTTCTCCTCGGGCCTCTACTGAAAATGGATATGTATCCAGTTAGACCAGCCCGGTTAACAAATGTTAAATAAATAAATAAAAAATGAAAAATTTTTATCCTATTAAAATGTGATATGATTGGTACAGCTTCAGCAGTCATTAATAAAGAGAATAAGAACCATTTTACAACACTGGGTATGCAAGAGAGCTGATGCACTTGTAAATGGCTTTGGAGATGAAGTAAAGCATGGCTTTAGTGATGGAAAACAGGCTAAGCGTTACAGAATGGAAATAAGTAAAATGAGATTGTGCAAAGAAAAGATGGCTGACATGGTCCCTTGTATGATGGTTAACAAGCTACTAAAAACACTGCATAGTCTAACAGCCATGACAGGAGGTATAAAAGCAAAATATTACAATAGATATGTCAGAAAATAGAAGCACATTTTCTTTCCTTAGTGAAAACTCAGAAGTGTATGGTACATCAGTCCTGTACTTCTACATCAGTACATACATCAATGTAACTAGTACTTTCATATTCATGCTAAAATCCTTCCACTGTGCTTAGAATTATCAACTTATAATCTCTTATGTTTCATTTTTTTCATCACCTTTTCAGCAGGCAGGCACTATTTGAACATAATATTTCTGTCCCCGAAATGACTCTATAGCTTTGTGTACCTTCTGTCTGAATGCAAGATTCTCATAACATGTTTATTTATCAGTTCTACCTGAATATTTTTTGTAACTCCTTCTCTTTCTTTTAGTTTCAGCCTCGCATGAATACGAAGCAGCTTTACAGCTATGTGTTTGATTACTGATTCTGATCTGTACAACTCCAGAAAACCACACATCTGTGTTGACAGACCCAATTTTAAGCATAAGGAAGGACTTCCATTCCTACAGCTTCAGCACCATATAAAAGCCTTATGGCTAGATTTCTACCTTTAAATGTGTCTTTATCCATTTGAACTATACCCTCTATTTGTGCCTGCAGATGCCAGTGTTGTACTTTAGTTCTTAGATTTCATATACAAGGTCAATCATACCTAGTCTCTTGTGCCATATGACTGGCTTTCTCACATTCTGTTCTTGTAACCTATGATGCAATTTGCAAAGCATTTCTCTAGAGGATGGTGTTAGCAGCTGACAAGGCCCAACAATTTCTCCTGCATTCTGTGTGAATTTTCACGTCATATACTTGCCCATCTGTTACATGTTTGGTCTTGAAAATTAGAAATGCGTCTCAGAGTAAAAAATGTGCCCTCCAGTTTGTTATGTCCTAGGCTCTAATTAACTGTTTTACTTTTGAATGTTCTTACCAGAAAAAATGCAATACAGCTGAGCTTCCTTTCACCCACTACACTTGTAGACATTATAATGCTGTGTCTTAAACATCAGGCACCTCTTTACATGGGTTTGATCATTAAAATGTAGGATTCTTTCTTTGTTTACCTCTGTACCATCTTACATAATATTTGGTAATCAAGAAGTATGTTTTAAAGAGATCAGACTGCCTAGCAGCTTTATAGTCCATTTTAGTCCAAATGTTTACTTTTTTTATAACATGGCATTGGTGTGTGTGTGTGTGTGTGTGTGTGCGTGTGTGTGTGTGTGTGTGTGTGTGTGTGTGTGTGTGTGTGTGTGTGTGCGCGCAAGTGTGCAACTTTAGTTCTGTGCTGACTTTCATTGTAAATCCTGAGAAAGCAAAACACCAGTTCAAAATATACAATTTCAAAGTGATCACTGTGCATAACTAAATACATTTTAATAAAATACTGCATTTTCTTTCTTGTTTTGCACTCCACGTTACCATGGATGCCCAGCACTGACTCCTCAGTAGCTTAGCAGTATGTGTATTGAAATTATGTCTCCAAACTGGTTAGGGAACTAAGGGTAGAATTTCAAGTCTGTTTTAGGTAGTGTAATCACTTGTAAGTACCGCCAATCATTTCCTTAGTTTTAGTATCACTTGTTATGCATATCAGCAGTGCATCTACAGTAATATACAGCCTTAAAGCCAATTATTGGGATAATTACTTAATGTCCATATGATCTTTTCATCCCTATGCTAAGTCCTCACACTCCTTATGGATGATTTCAGAAAAAAAAACTGCATTTTTTAGTAGGGTCCATACATTTAACTGCTTTTATAGTCCTGCCAGAACATTTTCTAATTTTCTTCACCCCAACAGCATTTATTCTGCTGAGCATCATCTGCTAATAATCATGTTATAGAACGTGCCCCTTTTAATGTCCCTTTTGTAACAGTATAGTAGTGCAGGTAGCACTTGTCATACCTCCCCAGTATCATAGACATGTTTTGGCTTATCACTGAGAACCGCAAATACTCTGAGCTGGATTTATTAAGAGCTATTGTACACACAGTGTGATACACAGCACGCACACAATAGCATGCTATTTTGTAATCATTAAATGGCTTGTAGAGCCACATAACAAACAAATGTAAATGGCAGATAATGCTAATTAAAGTATAAGTAGCTGAATTACATGCTAATTAACCAATCCAACATAGTGGAGCTATTCACAAAGCTATAAAGCAATCATGTACACTCACTGTAACCAATTACCTTGAAATACAAATCTCTTTGAATTATAGCCACAATTATACTTAGAATAAAAAAGCATGTTAGTATTTGCTGCTGCCATCAGAAAGTTGTATGTGCAGCAAACTTTTAATTAAAGTTGCTGCTTATGTTGCCAGACCTATGCCAAGAAGAACAGTGTTTTTTTTATTTCCTGTTTGACTTACTATGGACTGCATGACACAGAAACATATGCAGCAAAATGGGTAGACAGGGAACAGTATATTAAATATAAAACATTTTCTGCCTTCATCTGAGGCCCAAGGTAAGTGTGGAACCTGTTTTGAAAAAAGAATGATTGCCTAGTTCCATATGCAAGTAATTATATATCTCTAAGATGATACATTTCCAATGTCTACAGTAATGTCTGTAATTCTGTGTGACTGCGATGTTTGCAATTTCCAGCTATGGACATTGCACAATAATGCGCATCAGGCATTTTACTTTCCCACACATATATACAACAGTAACTAGATTTCACTTGTGAAAAGGGGGAAAATACATGAGGGCAAGCCTAAAGAAGTGAGTGTGAATTATGGAATTGCACTGCCTGCTTGAAAGTGCTGTAGTATACCTACTGGTGTTGTCCTTCATGTCAGAACCAACATCAACATAAAAATAAGTAAAAATTTCAAGCTGCATTTTAGTATACACAAGTAAATACAACCATAACCCCCCCTCCCAAAAAAAAAAAGTAAAGGAAATGAAAAGCAACTGTACAGGTCAGGTAAGGAGGACAACAGCTGTGTAACTGAAAGTACATTGTAGCATTAACAAATGAAATGTATACTTTTCCATTACAAATGGGTAAAAGTATTCCTAGATGTCCACTTGTGTAAAGGATGATCAATTATATAGTGCAGGCTTAACACATTTGGGGGCTACAAACATCGCACCCCTGACCTTGCTAGAAAGTGATACAACACTCTTCTGCAATAACATGCCAGATGAGTATAGAAAATGTTTCTTAATGTCATGTTACATTCTTTGCAATCCTTTGTAATGTAATAAATAATATACATGCCTATGCCACCAGCAAGAGACAAAAAATGCATGCACTAAGCTATGCGTGCATTGTGAAATGCAATCTATCACTAAGGTTGAAATACAGCATTTTGTAGAAACAACAGCAACTTACCTTTATATCAAGTTAGTTGTGACACCAGAAACATATTTTCCAAGCAATTAGCAGCTTGCATTTCTCTGGATAAACAGTCGCTCCTACAATGATACACATTTCCTTGCTTACATGATTAACTTGATATAGTACAGATTCAGCACTGTGATTATGCAAATTAAGTGTGAAATCAATAGGATTCATGAATTCCAAAATCTGCACAAAGTACAGGGAATGTAAACATGTTGTAAGGATCACCACAATTGCATGCACACACCTTACCTCTGCAAGGATGAGCACTGAGAAGTGTTACCTGACTTCAGTAGCAACCATGGTTGTCAGGAAGAAAGTACTGACAAGAATGTTTGTGACTAATGCTGACTAACTTAGGAGAGGGCCATTCCTAACATTGATATGAATTGTTTATGACCACAGTTTCTGCCTCTGTATACAACTATGTCTGCATTTCTAAGGAAGCAAATTGCTCATTGAAACATGTATTAATTGCAAGGCAAAGAAAATAGCAGTCTTGTTACAGCACCATAGATATTTGAGTGTTGTTCACAAAATAAAGAGAAGCAAAGAGGTACAGTGTCAAATAGGTAATGGCAGGACTATAAAAGCAGTTAAATACATGGACACTACTATAAAATGCAATTTGTTCGTTCCAAAATTAATTTTATAGTGTATGAGGAAAGATTATCTGTCCTGTTGCCAGTATCACAACCATCCACACATCTAACTGCAAATTACACAGGACAAAGGCCAGGATTGTTTGTTGGTGTACCTGTAATATCAGTTGATACCATGTCACATACTGACTATAGGCAGCCTCTTATTTGTTTTCACAGTGTAATGTATGTGGCTCAAAGTGATAAGAATCTAAACTGTGCAATGCCTTGGTTTCTTGGGTTTTAATCCTGCCATGGCTGTATTTGTGTGATCATAAGGATTTTTATTGAGCATATGTTCATGTTGAAACACAACCAAGTTGAAGAAATATCAAACATATTAATTTTAGCTACTTATTGCATTATGTGTCCTGTATGTCAGTCCCATTTTTATTTTCCTTCTTTGCACACCATTTGACATTGCATACTCTGGACTGACATTGGTCTGCAGCAGTGATTTACAGTTAAATGCCTAAGGAAGACAGTGAAAAATGTAACCTAGGTTGACATCTGTGGCACAAACAAGCCTGCTGTAGTGCACAAATGGCAGCACTCTGGATTGTACTCACAGAAGAAAATGTACCTTTTAGGTATTTTCTCTGTGGCAGAAGGTGTAAGTGCAGTTATATTAGAAAAACAAAACAGCCATTTCCATGTTCAAATCCAGTGAAGTGATAGTTGTAAAGGGGGTGGTCTAAATACATATTTACACCCATTTTGTAATATCACAGTGTTGCTGCTTACGAGTAAGCTATTCTCAGTAACAACATGTGAGCTATTGCATGAACCTTTTACCAATATTTTGCAATAGCTACAGACCTGATAATGTGTGCCAGAAATTAAAGTTCAGATGTGTCAAGGAGATGTGAGAAAGAGGAATATGTCACTGTAAAGCACTTTGTCCCCTGGTCATTGATAGGTATATCTTATGCTTGAATTAAGTTTCCCTTTCAGCTTTTGTTCTCTGTGATTTTTGAAATTGTTTTTTCTAATGCCTTTTGCATTTGCTCTCCACTTACCAGCATGGAAACATGACTCACTGCTCAAGGAAAAAAGTGAACATTTTAACTTAAACTGCCTTCTGTATCACAAACAAGCCTGGTGGAGGTACATGGACATCAATACTCTGGATAGAACATAGTGAATACATTTCACCTCTCAGATAACTATCCCTGTGTCACAAGGTATAAGGGAAGTGATCTGAGGGAAATAAGACAGGTGATGCAGGGTTTGAATTAAGTTAATTAATGTTACACAGGGGGTTGTGTAAAACTGAAATATTCTCAGTATTGCTCACAACATATGAGCTATTGTCTGTCCACTTTATTATTTGTCATTAAATATGATAATGTGTTCCACCAAGTACATTTCTGAAGTTGCAAGGATATGTGAGAAGGCTAAATGTGCCAGTTAAATGCACTTCTTTCTCTCGTTATTGCTAGATATATCCATTGGCTGAATTAATTTTACCTTCATCTTTTTTTCTCTCTCATATTTTTATACTGCCATTACATTTATCATCTGCTTATCAGTGTGCAAACACAGTTGTCTGCCTGAGTACAAAAAATGAAGGCTTTAACTTAAACTACCTTCTGTAGTGCAAACAAGCCTGGCAGTGGTGGATATATGCCAGTAGTCTGGATAGGACTCAATAATAAATAAGTAAAACCAATCAAGTAACATTACATGTAGTACAAGATGTAAGTGCAGTGATCATTAAAACAATAGACAGCTACTGCAGGGTTCAAACTCAGATCACAGATACTATTACAGAGTGGATCATAATGCCATTTATCAGTATATTTTTCATGGAATGTTACAGTACATGCACCTCATTATCATAACTAGGTTTATTGAAAGAAATGTACCATTACGGCTTGCTATAGAATCCTGATAAAATGTATTTAAATTTTGTAAAAAATGACATTGATGATATTTAATGGAGAATGCATATACATATGTATGATGTGCACAATATTTTTATTGTAACTATCGATATGTCATTTGCATTAACTATGTGTGTTTATGACAGCATGTGCTATGCCATATTTATGAAACGTAACCACCACGTCTACTCAGGTCATGCAAACTATGAACCTGAGATGTATTTACAAGCATAATGTCTTTAACACAGAAATGCAGTCCCATGACTAAGTAAAGTCAGAGACATACAAGCATCTCTTCATTATTTCTATATTTAATCTTACATTACTATACCTCAAATTACCACCAAAACAAGAAAGGTGTCTTGTGGCAGTGACATTATCTCCTAATGAAGTGCTATAGATAGAGGCTACTGCAGGGGAAATATACTGGGTCTTAGAATAAGGCTGAGGTTTGGAATAGCTTGGCCGCAACTGTCTCTAATGCAGTTGGCATCCCATACACTGGGATTAATTTTATCACCAGTGTAATGACATGAAGAGATGCAAGAGGAATCTCCTTAGTTGATGGGAAGAAGAATTTAAGACTGCAAACACTCCACAGTTGTGCAAGTATACTGACACACAATAACTCTATGATATAGCATTAATTAGGCAGACAATACAGTTATTCGCTTATTGATTATACTTTTATAAATTCTTTTCTTTTTCTATTGTACAACTGCAGCAGAGATTGCAGAAAACTGTGAGATGCATCAGGATAAACTAACTCACCTTAGAGAGACATGGGGAACTATGTATATGTTCCAATTGCAAGCCACAAAAGTATTCTTAGTCCATGACTGTCTGTCATCTTCAACAAGCATACGTTAACTTTTACAAATAGCCTAAGTGCCTGCTCCAATAGTTTCTGATTACTGCATTAGGCAATGAGTACATCAGATTAATTGTGTGTGGGTAAATACCCACAAACAGATATTCATTTTTTTATAGACTACTATTTATACGATATTTTAGCTTCAATACTGGATAGCATTACCAATTCTATATTTGCAAATGCAGTCATGTGCTTAGAAAGCAGATAACTGATATGTCACAGTGACATGTATGATTCTATTAGTCATATCATACCATTGTGATATCTCAGTAATGCTAACAACATGTGAGCTATTGTATGAACCTTTTACCATTATTTTGCAGTAGCTACAGACCTGATAATGTGTGCCAGAAATTACTCTGGATAGAACGTAGTGAATAAATTCCACCTCTCAAATAACTAGCCCTGTGTCACAAGGTATAAGTGAAGTGAATTGAGAGAAATAAGACAGGTGATGCAGGGTTTGAATTCAGTTAATTAATGTTACACAGGGGGTTGTGTAAACCTAAAATATTCTCAGTATTGCTCACAGCATGTGAGCTATTGTCTGTTCACTTTTACATTATTTGTCATTAAATATGATAATGTGTACTGCCAAGTACATTTCTGAAGTGGCAAGGATATGTGAGAAGGCTGAATGTGTCAGTTGAATGCACTTCTTTCTCTCGTTATTGCTAGATGTATCCATTGGCTGAATTAATTTTACCCTCAGCTTTTTTCTCTCTCATATTTTTATACTGCCATTGCATTTATGATCTTCTTGGCAGTGTGCAAACACAGTTGACTGCCTGAGTAAAAAAGTGAAGCTTTAACTTAAGCTACCTTCTGTAGTGCAAACAAGCCTGGCAGTGGTGGATATATGTCAGTAGTCTGGATAGCACTCAATAATAAATAAGGAAAACCAATCGGGTAACTTTATCTGTAGTACAAGATGCAAGTGCAGTGATCATTAAGACCATAGACAGCTGCTGCAGGGTTCCAAATCAGATCACATATACTTTTACAGAGTGGATCATAATGCCATTTATCACTATATTTTTTTCTGGAATGTTACAGTAAATGCACCTCATTATCATAACTAGGTTTATTGAAAGAAATGTGCCATTACAGCTTGCTATAGAATCCTGATAAAATTTGTTTAGATTAAATTATGAATGACACTGATGATATTTAATGGAGATTGCATATACATAGGTATGATGTGCACAATATTTTTGTTGTAACTATTGATATGTCATTTATCATAACTATGTGTGCTTATGATAGCATGTACTATACAGTATTTATGAAACTTAACCCACCATGTCTACTCAGGTCGTGCAACCTATGGACCTGAACTGTATTTACAAGCATAATGTCTTTAACATAGAAATGCAGTCCCATGACTAAGTAAAGTCAGAAACTTACAAGCATCTCTTCATTATTTCTACATTTAATTTTACATTACTATACCTCAAATTACTATTAAAACAAGAAAGGTGTCTTGTGGCAGTGACATTATCTTTTTTCTCTCTTAGGTTTGATCCCCAAGTGGTACTATTTGATCTTACCAGAGTCTATCTCTCAACATACTAATATGTCAGAAGTTATACCATTTTTCCTCCAAACAACCGTGAACATAACCAACAACATAAAGCATCTCAGGGTTTAACATCGGAACATGTCTCAGTTTGAGCATCACATATGGCCAAATGTCACCATCATTTTAACACCTTCTCTGCTTTTCAATGTACTCACTGCCAGTGTGACTGGCAAGCCATTGCTGAAATTCTAGTTATGAAAATACAGTTGACAAGGCTGTTACATGTAAGATCTGAACTGTACACCAATTCATACCCATATTTCTGGCTTCACTGTTGTGGACATGACTGGCAATGGTAGAGATGATGTTTCATTTGGAGGTTTGGCATTGAGGAATACAGGATTTCTGTGGCACTCCTAATGAAGTGCTATAGACAGAGGCTACTGCAGGGGAAATATACTGGGTCTTAGAATAAGGCTGAGGTTTGGAATAGCTTGGCCACAACTGTCTTCAATACAACCAGCATCCTATGCACTGGGGATTAATGTTATTACCACTACAATGACATGAAGAGGTGCAAGAGGGACCTCCTTAGTTGATGGGAGGAAGCATTTAAGACTGCAAACACTCCACAGTTGTGTAAGTATACTGACACACAATGCCTCTATGATATAGCATTAATTAGGCAGCCAACACAGTTATTCACTTATTGATTATGCTTTTATATATTATTTTCTTTTTCTACTGTACAACTGCAGCAGAGGTTGCAGAAAACTGTGAGACGCATCAGTATAGACTAACTCACCTTACAGAGATATGGGGTAAGTTTGTATCTGTTCCAATTGCAAAGCACAAAAGTATTCTTAGTCCATCACTGTCTGTCACCTTCAGCAGGCATACCTTAACTTTTACAAATAGCTACGTGCCTGCTCCAATAGCTTTTGGTTATTGCATTAGGCAGTGAGTACATCAGATTAATTGTGTGTGGGTCGAATACCCACAGATATTACATTTTTACAAACTACCATTTATAAGATATTCTAGCTTCAATACTTGATGGCATTAACAATTCTATATTTGCAAATGCAGTCATGTGCTTAGAAAGCAGATATCTGATATGTCACAGTGACATGTATGATTCTTTTAGTCATATCATACCATTGGGCTTTATTGATTTTATGACACATTTATACCTCCTCATAATAGCTGACACCCTTGATTTGTTCCAATTGGCTGTACAACACTTTTATGCTGCTGTCACCCATCCCTGGTGTAGTGACTCTAGGGTTGCCACCTTTCTACTGTGCCATTTCCTGACAAACAAGCCCCGCCCCATGCACAATCAAGCCACACCCATTCCTTTTAATAGCCACACCCCTTTACTCTAGCACCCTTCAGCATAAGTCTTTAATATCACATACAGTTACCAATAAGCAGAAAAATGTGCAATGAGTCAAAAGTAAATTAAAAAAAACTTTATTTAGCAATACTTCAAAGGTTCACTACATACAACAGTACATCACACACAAGCATGGGAAAACTAAGCCCAAGTCTCATATCACAGGTAGTACTAAAATGGAAATACAATTAGATATTAAAACACCAGTTCATTCAAAGCAGTACATTAAGGGTTCACCACACACAATAGTAAAAGAAAAGCAACTGTTTAAAGTATCTTCAGTTTTGCTAGAAATCATTGCTTATACTTGAAGCTATATTTGGCATTTGATCTAGCAGCCTCAAGTAATGGCTGGTTATTTCTCACAAATGAATAAAATTGCGAACAACTCATGTTAAAGTTTAGCTTGACCTGCAACTCTGCCTTCACAAGTGACACAAGCATTCTATTTCTTACATCAGTCCACGCATTCCCCATAAGTGAAAAACCCTTTCCACAAAGCTATTGCTGGGGATTGTAAGAACAAACTGCACCAGTCTGTAAAGTGGCTTGCAGTCTGGAGCTTTACTAAAAAGTCACCCAGCGATCACTTACAGATGCCTCTGTCATCTGTAACAGGGCTAACAATGCAGCAGTTAAAGTACAGTAGTCTGAGTAAAGTGCTTCAATGTCCACATCCAATTTGAAGAGGTCTGCAACTGTACGCAGTTCTGGCCAAGTTACAGGGTGTTGGAGGCTGAGGACCTGCATAGCTTTAAAGGGACTGTTATCATAGTCAAACCACTTCTGTAGGTAACAAAGTGCTTTACTGTAAAAATCACAGAAGGTCCTACAGACCTGCTGTGCGACAGCTGGAGTAAAGTGCTGTAAGGCAGATGAAACATTAGTACCAAAGAACTGGTCATCTAGCCTTCTCTGCAACTCATCTTTTAGACTTTTCATCACGGTGTACAACTCTGGAGCAGAGAGAGTGTTACTTTCAAGTTTTGCTATAGACTTGTGGAATACCTGCAGGATGTAGTGCATGAAATGTATTTAGAACTCTGCCTCAGACACATCCCCACTGATGCCATCCTCATCGGCCTCCACAAATTTCCAGATAAGGGGGTGACAGTCCTCAGGCCCTTGACTAATAAAATAACTTTTAATAGCAGGCCAACATTCTACCAGCCTTGCCACAGCTGGGAACAAAGACAGCCACCTTGTTACAACATGTTGCATTATTTCCTTAAAGTCCTGGTCTAGGAAAGAATAGAAGCCTTTCAACAGTGCCATTTTTTTAGCAGATGCTGAAAACTCACTATGTACTTTCAAAACCAGAGTCTCCACATCAAACTTTGCAAGGGCCTTGCTTGCATGCTTGGCACAGTTATGTATTACATGGCATAAACAGTTTGCTGCAATGATGTGAGGCACCTCAGATTTCAAACTTTTAAAAACAGACCTGTGCTTTCCATAATTGATTGAGGCATTGTCTGCAGCATAACTAGCAATGTTTTGTACTTTGAGTCCTTTATGCACAAGGATGTCCTTTATTCTAGTAAAGGTACATTCAGAACTTTCGTTATGATCCTCATAGAAATCAAGGAGTTTCTGTTGTGTGCCATGGGTGTGAGTAAAGTACTGAATAACTAAAGGGAACATTTTTCTGTTCCCTTTATTGGATGCATCTGATCCCACTGAGAAATAGGAATTGCCAAGTTCCTGCAGAAGGAGCTCCTCTGAATGAGGTGCAAGAACATTCATGACAATACTCTCAGATTTTGTCTTCCCACAGGTGAATTTCGAAGCCAAAGTAGAATCAGGGAAGAATGTCGGTGCCAGCTTACCTCCACAATCTATGGATACATATGAGTGACCATGTTTCACTCCATGATAGACTGCTGTCACTTCAGCTGCAGTGACTTTGGAAGCTTCACTGGTTACACTACGTGGCTGAATAAACTTGGTCATTATGAGGTTCTGCCTCTGGAGCTGAAGGCTTTGATGATGTTTGTCTGACTTTTGATGGCTTTTCAATGCCTTTTCCCCATCCCATTTTACAGTGAAAGTTGTTCCACAGGATGTGCACTTTGCCATGGCATCTGCATTTGGAACAGGTCGCACCCATGAGTAGCTTTGCTCCCACACCTTATTATAACTGCAGAAAAACCTCTTAGGAGACGCTTTCAGCCTCTTCTTGATGATCCATTGACCTTTTCCTGAACATGATTGCTGTAGGATCCTTGCTCAACACTACAATAAACCAAAACAGCTATTAATAGAAAATCAAAACACTTGTGACCAACACCAGTGCCTGGTGGGGCCTGTGTCAGTCAGTAGCCGCTAGCCAGAGTTCACATTCACATGTGAATCTCCAGACTTTCACACCCTAGTAATACCAAGTTGGTATAGGGAAAAAAATGAGACTCCTCATGAAAAATTACAGTGAAGGTAAAGCAATGAAAGGCAGAAGCAACTCCTGTCTGAGGGACTTTCTGCAGCTGTTACACATGAACCTGGTGTGACAGCAGAATATGCACAGAAGGCATTCAACTATGTGTAAAACACATGGGTCAGACACTACAGCAATGCACCAAATTAAGCCCCTCTACTTTTATGTAGAACCCAGCGCAAACGTTATCCAGCTGAGTCTGAACACAGCAAGAAAGTTCAGGCATACTGTGGACTGACAAGATAAAGATGAAATACATGGCAGCTCAGCAATCATACCCTCTGGCTACAATTGTAATAACTTGCATAAAGACAAACAGGACATAGTGTGGGCCGACACAATGATAAACATGAAATATGTAACTCAGCAATCATAATACCCTCTGGCTGCAACAGTAATAACTTGCATAATGATAAGAGACCGTATGGGCAGACAAAGACAATTCAGAGCCCCACAATTCCAGATGCAACACCCCATATTAAGTGCAAAGCACAGAGACCAGTCAACTTGGGGCTGGTTTCTCCCCTTTCCACTCCAGATCCTCACCACCACCTCCTCCCACTGGCACAGTTAGAGTTGAGCATAGTGGCCAAGTGAAGACCTCCAGCACCCTATTTATCAAACAGTGCTTTGGGCCCCTGCTAAAGCAGTTGAGACACACTTGAGGTCTGATTTATATACACAAGTGAAAGGCTGGCACAAGTTTACCAACTATGCCCCTCTTTTCCCCAGACTACAACATAATCAGCCAGCTACTCCTTATAAGCAACTTTAAGGCCCTAACAAAGTGTGTTCAGTCTTACTGTGCAATAGTAATAAACATTGCTAGTTTGACCAATGCCAAGGTAGTGGCCCAGTGTCACTAAATAAATATTTAAGTAGTCTCAAAACTTAAATATCTACACAACAAAACATTAGAAAATATCCCGTGTATATTCACTGTAACAAGCTCAAAACCACATGAGATATTTCACATTGACAGTCCCAAAGAAAAGCAATTACATTAAGCCTTGCTATATACCCAAGACACCTAGGAAGAAACACAGGTCAAGGTAAACATCACGGTGATGATAGATTAGAAAAGACAGTTCTACAGTCCAAGCATCCTATATAAATCATGTAGTCATATATTCACTGTAACATCAAATGAACTAAGCTTTGGTATAGACGGTATACCCTAGAAAACACAGATAAAAGGTAAACAGTTGTGATGACAAACTAGACAAAAAGCTACATTTAAGCCTCACTATACTACGAAGACTGTACACCCTAGAAAGACACCCTAGGAAGAAACACAGGTCAAGGTAAACATCACGGTGATGACAGACTAGAAAAGACAGATCTACAGTCCAAGCATCCTATACAAATCATGTAATCATATATTCACTGTAACATCAAATGAGCTAAGCTTTGGTATAGACGGTATACCCTAGAAAACACAGATAAAAGGTAAACAGTTGTGATGACAAACTAGACAAAAAGCTACATTTAAGCCTCACTATAATACAAAGACTGTACACCCTAGGAAGACACCCTAGGAAGAAACACAGGTCAAGGTAAACATCACGGTGATGATAGACTAGAAAAGACAGTTCTACAGTCCAAGCATCCTATACAAATCATGTAATCATATATTCACTGTAACATCAAATGAGCTAAGCTTTGGTATAGACGGTATACCCTAGAAAACACAGATAAAAGGTAAACAGTTGTGATGACAAACTAGACAAAAAGCTACATTTAAGCCTCACTATAATATGAAGACTGTACGACAGACACCCTAGGAAGAAACACAGGTCAAGGTAAACATCACGGTGATGACAGACTAGAAAAGACAGATCTACAGTCCAAGCATCTTATACAAATCATGAAGTCATTATATATTCACTGCAACCAAGTCCAAAACTGGATTAGAAACTGTTCTAGTTAATAATCACCACATGTTGAACATCTAGATACAGTTACACACATCTTGTCACCATCAATGAATGAGATAGTGCCAGCACAGCTAGTGAATTAATATGAATTTAATATTTAAAAAATTCACTAGTAGCTGTGCTGGCAATATTTCATTCCCCTTGTCACACTAATCTTTGAAAATCTACCTTAATTGCAAAGAATTCATCCATTAAAAAAATTCCACTTACCTCCAGAAAAATCAGCAGCAGGGCTACTTAAACAAGCTCTCAGCGGCAGAAGAGAACAGGCAGCTAAAGGGCCAGCAAGCAGGGGAACACATCACCACCCAGTCAGCCAGTCCACAGCACTTCTCCTCCAGGGCAAGACTCCAGCAAGGAAGCAAGGCAAGCAGCAGGGCTAGGGCAATCCTTCCAGGCAGCAGGGCTAGGCAATCCTTCCAGGCAGCAGGGCTAGGCAATCCTTCCAGGCAGCAGGCAATCCTTCCAGGCAGCAGGCAACCCTTCCAGGCAGCAGGGCTAATGAACCAGCAATCCACCGAAGACGTCCAAGAAATTTCAGATCTTAAGCGTACAGAGTAAAAGGTAAAACTAGCAGCTGAAGCGCCACTTTTTATGCAGTAATTTTCGCGGGCTTTGCGTGGATTTGACTTGCAACTCTACGTGTTGATTGGCTGCTTGCTGCACGAGCCTCGTCTGCAGCAAGCAGCCAATCAACGAGAGTCCAAGACGGGAATATTTTTTTTTTTTTTTTAAAATACGGGCTGACGAGCCTGACGTCGCTATTTCCGGACTCCGAGAGCAAGAACCGGAGAACCGGAGTGCCCTACTGATTTCCGGGCACTCCGGAAAAAAAACGGAGGGGTGGCAACGCTAAGTGACTCTCCAAAGTCATGAAATAAATTCTTTGAACAATTCTACATTTATGTTGTGAACAAATGGATAGTTATGATGTTCTCCTAGCACCTTCCTGCAAATTTCTGTATTATTTCCCTTGTGTCCTACTCTCTGTTTGCCACCCCCATTTTTCATCACTCCCCTATCAACCACTTTTTCACATGTTTAATGTGGTCAAAAATAGAATCACATGCAACACACATGACCAGAAATGGCACATCAAAAGCCTTAACTGTTTGTTCTCTGCATTTGCAGTGAGGTTGGCATCACACACCAATGCTGAGTGATGGTGAATGCCATTCAACTTCCTATGGCAAAAGCTGAATATTTTAATTTCAGCCACAGTAGTCCAGTTACATTTGATGAAATGTGCTTAAATCTCTGCACTATGGGAATACAGAGGAAAGGTAAACTAAAGGCAGTACTGTGAAACACTAACAGTTCTTAGGCTGCTGGATGCAATGATCTAGAAATTCCCATGTGGCATAGTAAGACAATTCCCATTTTTATAGACTGATAGTTTTATATAGTTTCATGAGATCGATTAAAGCTGTAGGTCAAATTATTATTATTGACATTATATATATTGTTATCATATAGTTAACTGCAAACATCTGTATTTCTCTCCATTTATAAAATTTCATTAACATACCATTTGAATAGTGAAGCAAGAAAGCATTTGCAAAAACATTTCATCCCCAACAGGGAAACTTAGTAAACCCCCTTATCCTGCTTATGTCTTAATGTTGGTTGTACTTTCCTATCCCTTCTTGCTGCCTATAGCAAGTACTTTATTGTACAGAGCATGGCAGCTTAATAATGAGGAAATATGTAAGAGTAACACATCATACAGATGGTACTACATGTCCCACAAAAATAGTGTTGCTATTCCTCGTTTCATCTCTCTCTCTCTCTCTCTTTTCAGCCCTTTTGCTTCAGTAAGTTTTCACTGTCCTTCAATTGTCTTATTTAAAGTGTATAAAGTAAGAGTTCCTTTGTGGGATGATGAGATAATGCTCAAATCTATAGAAAGTTTTTGCATACTTTCAAGGGTTCTAATGCAGGCATTAACTAAGTGTTATTAACTGTTTTGAGTACAGTATTTTATGTGTAGCTATTGCCTGCCTATTGTTATGTGCCACCTTTATCCTGCTTCTGTCATAAGCTACTTGGTCTCTGCCTACCTCTCTCCCTGTGTATGTATCCTCTCCATTCTCTGTCATTAGTCTGCCTCTTCTGCATTTGTACATCATGTGGTGATGAGCATCAACTGCAGCTGAGGCCAAATGGAAGTACATAGCTTATGGCAAAATCTTGAGAGTTTTTGCCTTTGGCCACATTACTGTGGTGCCCTTCACACTGCTGTACTTAGCTTTGTTTTGTTAAATTAATCTACTTTTGAAGAAGCTGAAGCATTGAATGTACAGCTTACAGCTGTTATGAGGGTAATGAAGGATGATGCATACATTCTCCTTTTCTGCAATCTGTTATCCCATGGGGATGTTGTCAAGTAGGAGTTCCTAGGTGGTGTTTTAAACTAGTATTGAGGTCTATAGATTATTCTTGCAATGCAGTCAGTGTTCAAATCTAGATGTATGCCAAACTGTTTGTGAATGTTTTGTATGACTCCTGTGAGTGTAAGCGTTGGCTACACCTTTTCCTAACACCCCATTATCCTGCTGCTATAATAACATGTTTTTTCCCTGTTGAGAAGCATCTCTTGTACAGATCTTGCATAAATAATGATGATGATAAGCAAACAGTAACACAATGCAAATATGTGCAGGAAAGAAACATTAACTAATGTTAGAATAAACATGATAAACACTAAACCGAGAAGCAGAAGAATTAAGACTAACTAAGCTAAGAAAACTTCTAAGACCCTTTGAGAAAGGACACTGGACCTATGATATTTAAGCGCTTTCATTCTTTATTTAATAGAACTTCATCAGAAAATTTTACCTCTTCCCACCGTTTCTGTGTCACCCAATAAATGTCTTTGATTCAAAATTGTTTCCATGTTATACTGTCAAAAGTGCACTCTCTTCTCTTAAGTGTCAGACTTCTCTTATGGTGTAAGAGATAGGTAGGAGGCTGAATTGTCACGGTGGGGAACTTGTGTGTATGTCTGCAATATCAAGCACATATAGATTCCTAAATAGCCATGCTGTATCAACTTCCAGTAAGATGAAAAATTTACGTTGGGCAAATTTTCCACCACGCCCTTATCCCAGTTTTACCACAGACATCTTCTCTGCAACACAGTGATGATGTCATCCTGTCAGCAGTGCACTGTGTCCCCATAACAATCAGACTTCTCCTGTGGTATTGTTGATAATACAGTGTTCTCCATATTGTGTAACTAGTTAGGTAGGAGGATTTTATCTGATACGGGTCAGCTTGGGTGTCTGTGTGGTTCTACTGTCATGCAAGTAAACCTTCAACAACAGATGTACTGTATCCACTTCCGCTCTGGAGAAATCTTTAAGTTGGGACACAGCTCCCACTGCAGTTTACCCCACTTTTAACCAAAACGTCTTATCTGCAACACAGTGATGAGGTTATCCTGATAAAAGTGCACTCTCTATCTCCCTTTAAGAATCAGACTTGCCCAATGGACCTTGAGGCTATTACTCTGTTCTCTAGATTGTATAACTAGATAGGTAGGATGTTCAAATTTCACAGTGGAAAACTTGTGTGTGTGGCTTCAATGTCGGTTACGTATAGCTTCCTGAACAGTCATGCTGTATCAGCTTCCACTCAATAAAACATTTTAATATGGGAGAGGATGCTCCCATCCTCTTATCCCACTTTTACCCCAAACATCTTCCTTACAATACCACTGATGAAGTTTCATGTCAAAATTGCAAACTGTGCCCTTAAGTATCTGCAGCTAATTTTGTGTTGTTGAGATTGTGTAAATAGGTAGGAGGTTCAAATCTAACATTTGGTAAATAATGTCAGTTCGTGTACTGTCATATCCAGTTGTGTCCGCGACAACACCCTTATGTAAAATTCCAGTTAGGCAATGTATTTTGCCTAGCAGATGATTACCCAATAGATCTGTATTACCCCCGGGCAATAAACATTTTTGGAAACATTATTCCTACCTTATGCTATCAAAAAAAAAAAAAAAAACATGAGTTACACTGTGATGCTAGCTGTTGATACTGCACACTCTAGACTGCATAAGTACAGAGAGAGGAGATTTGAATCCAGCAATGATGGATTACTGTTTGTGGGTGTTTGTGTGTCATGCTGTGTATGTATAGCTGTGTAATGTTATTGTGCACTTCAAACACCTTCATACATTTTTAGAAGAACATCAATGTATGAAAGAATGGTCATGTCATCTATTCAAATGTACACGGTCACAAATATAAAAGAACGTCTCATGGTGCATGTGATTCAGGTGGTGTTCTGTTCCTTGTGATCTTAGGTAGTCTGTTAAAATCCAGCCATTACTCCTTAGACTCACTTGTGTGTATGTCTGTGAATGTGCATGTAGGTAACAATGCTGTCAGCCAGCTATATGCTGCACATGTATGGATGGGGATTCCTATTACAATGATTTCTGCTCCTTTTTCACACAGAAGTGCTTTCTTTGATAATGATGATGCTATGGAATGACATTTATCTTTCCCATGAGAACCACTAAGGCTTTTCCTGTGGTATGAGGACATGAGACTATGCTCTGCATGTTTGTGCTTCCGAAAGGCATGTATTTGAATTGTTGATAATCTACATATTGTGCCTGATTACCATTCTCCCATCATAGTTACGACTGTAGTCAACAGAAAAATCACCCCAAAGAAACACCAACAGAAAAAAATGGGAAGCCAATTTATTCATTAAGCGCTTTCATTCACAAGGGACTTCATCACAATACCAGCCCACAACATGCAATTATTTATAAACTAAATTGATCCAATGAACAACCAGCATCAATTAAACCAGGTCTATATTAAAATCTCAAAGTCTGATATTATCGAATATGATATTGTCGACACGAGAATACCGAAAGCGCACTACATCGAACGTTTAAACGGAAAATCTCTATAGGGGGAGATTTCCATTTACTTCAATGTAGTGCATTCTCGGAGTTGGTATATTTAAGTAGGGGTGTGTGGGGGGGGGGTGCAGGGGGGCTTGCCCACTTGCCTACACACTATTTCGTTTTTTTTATTTAGCATTTTATTTATTTTTTTTGGTTTCGATGGTTTAAGACTTCGATCATTAAAGTTCGATCTTTAGTGATTTGAAGTTTTAAACCTTTGAGATTATACTATAGACCCAATTAAACCATTAAAACTACAATATAAAAACACTAGTACAATAAATAATAAATGGATAAATCAGTACCACTTAACATCAATACTACCTAATATAATTTTTGTTTTGTAAAAAAAAAATTAATATTTATAGTCTCATTTAAACCCAGAAATGTATCTGCCTGCAACTTCATCTGTCACAGTGTTTCTTTCATTTCAAGAAAGTTCTTATAACAACCCCCTATAATCTATAGCTACAAACTCCAAGGCAGTGAAATAAAATGTCTTAAATGATCTATAACCTAAGGTATGCTTATACAAAACATTATTTTCATCCTTGTTTTATAGAATATAACTGTTCCTTAATTCATTTAAATAACCTATGTGTAGTCATCCCAACATAAAAAGCATCATATTTTAGGCACATAGCAATGTATACCATCCCAGCACTACTGCAATTTATATTTTCATGTTTAATAACAAATCTAGCTAAATGTGTTATAAACAATTTTGACCCTTCCACCACAAAATTACAAATATTACAAAAAACACATTCGAACATGCCTTTAAGTTTGTTACTAATGAGGTTTGGAACAGACCATTTTGTCCTGGGACACTTCAAGTGGGGCTAGATATATAGATCAGCAGCAATTAAGAGAATGATAGGGTTAAATGGGATGGAGGGAGGTTTAGGAGGAAATGAGGTAAGGTTAGGGAGAGGCTTAGAGAGTTTTGTCAAGTGTAACTGAGGTAGGAGTCACATTTTGGCATGAATTTGCTACCCTCCCACCCTCCCCCTTTTTATTAGTGGGGATTGTGGTTAACTTAGTTTGGGAAGGAGGAGAAGAGGGGCAGGCTTGCCATCTTTTGTTCCCCCTCTGTTGTTGGATGTGCAATTCAATACATTGGGAAGGTAAGTGAGTGGTTGCTATGTTGGATAAGTTAATAAGCAAGTAGAGTTGATTATTTGGATGGTGGTGTAATTCAATAAATTGAAGGTGAGCGGGATAACGCTGCCTTGTTAGTGCAAAGATAAGTGAGCAAGTGGGGGATGCTGCTTATCAAGGATGAGTGGTTACGCTGCCCTCATGGTTATTTTATGTTTTCTTTCATGGATGTTATTATCACCTGTATCATATTTTTGGTTGAAAGTTATAACTATTGGCTAACAATCATGTTTATGGAAGATTAATAAAGGTCGTCAAATGTCATTCAGTGTTGTGTGTTTATTGATGTGGACCAGGACAAACTAAACTGGGTACTTTAGTGTTCTCATTTTTTAAAAAAATGTTTAATAGCGTTATTTTTTATATACAAATGCCAGACCGGCATTAACTATTTTCTGTAAATCAGGATTGTCTTTTAAAATCTTCCATCTGTCCGATATTACATTCTTAAACTATCAACTGTCATTTGTAAAACAGAACTATTTTCTGTAAATCTGGATTGCCTTTTAAAATCTTCCAGCTGTCCCATATTATACTCGTAATGCTTAAACTATTTTTTATTATTTTATTTATTATTTATTTTTTGCATTTGCTGGCTAGTCTGTCTGGATGGATATCCTTTTTTCAGTAGAGGCCGATATGGGGTAGCGATTACATCAGACACAATTTGTAAATGGTCACTGAATCACTGGGGAAGGTACCTGTGGTATAGTTGTTTGAGTCTCTGTTGGTAAGGATCAGGTTAATGGGTTGAGGGGTGTGTTTAACAGAGAGAGACCAGTCAATATTGTCCCCAAGTATACTATGGTTTCTTGTTGGGTAGTTGGTGGCTAACCAGCTTAGGGTTTGCTTGGGATATAGGTAACTATGAGAGTTGATGTTTTTGAGTGTTTAGGCATAGTTTTAGGGCTATAAGTTCTAGGTTGGATATTATATCCGGGAGATCTGATCTCTTTTTAGTGGGTGGTTTAGTTTCAGTTCAGTTAGACACATAATGTCAGGAGAGTGAGTTTCTATCATGGCATGTAGGTTGTGAATTTTATTGTTTAATGCTTCTAGGTTCTGATGCACCATCTAAGTTGATTTGATTTTCAGGTAAACCAGGAATCTTTGGGATAAAAACAGTAGTAGGATTGGGATTGGAGTGGCATATTTATGGGAAGGGATTCCTAACAGAGATTGGTTTTCATTTGTTGTTAAGAAATAGAGAGTCACGAGTACTATTAGTGTGGACCTAGGAGTGGGAGGAGTATAGGGTAAGTCAGTCTTGGGGACCCGGGTAGTTGAGTCAGGTAGGGGGTTTGTGTCAGTTTTGGAATGACACTTTTGCGAGGTTTAGAACAGTGTTATTTGAGCACTCCCTATAACAAGGCCCAGCTTTTTCTATTAGCAGACACTGCAATGTAAATACTTAGATCAGCAACTGTGGCCAAGTATGTGCCTTTGTTTGCATACAGAACTGTTCTGAGAGTGTACCTGAGGGATTATTTGATAACTCTGACGCTAGCATTTTCACCGTCAGATTCCCCAGGGTCTTAGTGAGAGCAGTCTTCCAGGTAAGTTTAGCTTTAAGAGTGAAAATGCTATAAATTTTTACCCTGTAGCTTAAATTTGGAAGTTCTTTTCTCAATTTCCCCTTTGTAAGGTAAATATTTGGCCTTTGGGGGACTCGGTAGTTGAGTCAGGGTAGGGGGGTTCCTGTAGCTTAAATTTGGTAAGTTCTTCAATTTCCCTTTTGTAAGGTAAATTACTGGTCAGGGCACAGTGGTTAGTAGTCTCCGTAGGAGCTTTATTTGGGTCTTGGGGAATACCAAAAGTAAGGAGGAGTAAATCTATCAACTGTCATTTGTAAAACAGAACCATTCTTATAAGCATTATTATAACCATTAATACTAGTGGTTTTACTAGGAATGCCCGCCATCAATATAGGAGGAAAAAATGAATTGCTTTTACTTATGATTTATTTTGCATTGGCTTCTAACTTACATCTGGTATAACCCCTAGAACAAAATGTGTCACTCAACTCTGCAAGAGCAACTAAAACTATCTTGTCATCTGTGGCTAACCTAGAAAGCCAAAAACAAGAAATGAGCCAGCAGCAAGTAACCTAGAAAGCCTAATCACTTGCCCACGAGGTATATTAACCTTAATACAACCAGCATGTACACTTGTGTAATGCAGATAATTATTAGTAAAACATCCTTTTTGATAAATATTTACTTGCAAATTATCAACCATCACATGTTAGAAGAATACCTAAAAATGGTTCACTACAATCATCATGACCTAAAACAAAGGTAAACAAATCAGTACAACTGTTTAAAACAATAAGAACCAAGTGATCCATTTCCCTTTAGGCGTTACAGAAGGGCTGGAAGAAAACATCATAAGCAAAGCATTCACCCTAGAGACATTGCTGCAGCTGATGGCTCCCAAGTAGTAGCTATTGGAAATGTTGATAATATTTCCTCAACCCGTTTATCCCCTTCTGAAGTCAAATTGCTTAATAAAGGTTTAGGTTTTTTACCCTGCTGTTTGGTTCCTGAAGAGGTCTTTACTCAGGATTTGCTTTCCTTTAGCAGATTATTAAACCTCAAAGTGTTTTTTTCATGATAAGGACAATAATAAGGATGCTGACCCCTCTGATCTGTTTTAAGCAGTCCACCTTTACACCACCTCCAAATAAGAATGTGGCAGTTTTTCAGCAACAAATTTTATGTGATTTATATTTTGTATATGTTCCTAATGTTAATATACACTTGAAGAACTTGTCTGCAGCCCAAAGTCAAGAGATGTTTAAGGTTCGCCAAAGCAGGGAGCTGGTTATTAATTCAGCAGATAAAGGGGGTGCGGTGGTAGTTTGGGATTGGGCAATGTATGTTGCTGAGGCCAATAAGCAGTTGTTAGAGCCTCAATATTATCAGAGGATGTTTTTGGATCCTGCCCACATGTTTAAACTTGAGATTGACCAATTCTTGCAGCTTGCCATAGATGAAGGCATCATCTCTAGGGATGTGGTGTTTCATTTGATGGTACAAGATCTGGCCAAACAATATTTTTATTTGCTTCCCAAAATACATAAAAATGTCATGCAACCTCCAGGAAGACCAACTGTGTCTGGGAGAGGTTCTCTTACTGAACCCTTATCGGCATTTCTTACTCAATATTTGATTCCATTATTAGGCATGATGCAATCACATATACAAGATACTACTGGATTTTTGAATATCATTAAGGACATGCAATTGGATTCTGGGTGGTATTTGTATACTTTGAATATATCGGCCTTACAACATTCCACATTGGACTGGTTTGATGCCCCTGGACTATTGGTTGAATTGTACTGCTTTGTATAGTCCTGGGTTCAATACATGTTTGAGATGTCTCACTGAACATCTATTAACTAAAAATGTTTTTTTATTTTAAGCAAGAGTACTATTTGCAGCTGAAAGGAATGGTCATGGGGGCTTCTTACCCCCATTTATGCAGATCTATTCATGAAATATATTGAAGAACAACTTATATATGATTTTAGTCATAATATTTTTTAGAATGCATGGACATTTGGTGCTGACACTTAGATGATTGTTGGTTGGTTTAGCATTAATATTTTGATATATTTAAGGGAGTTTGTGGACTACTGTTAAGAGAAAAAGTTTTAAAAACATACTGTTATTTGTCTTTTTCCTGTTCTTGCAAAGTGAACATGTTATTTGTTGGGATATGCCTATCAAAGATGGGCCTCATCTGTGAACAAAATGCAGCATTGCTTATGAACCTGAATGATATCTGTTTTCTGCATTTCAGAATAAAGAGATCTGGTTATAGCTCAGTTAAGCCTGGCATAAGGACGCACGGCCGAGTAAGAGTTAATTTACCAGGGCAAGCTGTGTGTCCTGGAAAATTTGAGCTACCGTTGTTGAACTGAACATTCTGTACTTCTTGAACATTTTGTACTAGCTGTGGTTTGAGGTAATTTGTGATAAACATGTTTATCCTATATGTTTTTCATAGCCAACTGTCAACGGTCAGAAATGTAACAAAAAGTTGTTTTGCTTGCAGTATAAAAGTTGATGTCAGTAAACAAGTTGATCAGATCAGATCAGAAGAGATCAGATCAGTCCAGACCGGACATCTTGGACAACATGTTGTGTAATCTGGTTAACAGTTAATAAAGGAAAATTCATCACCTGAGGCAGATGCGACTCGTTTGAATTTTTTCTTCTGACATTTTGGTCCTTTGGACCAGAAACCTCTATGAAGATATGGATCAGACCGACAGAGAGACTGAAAAACCTGTGCAGGTGAGGGTTTCTCATCTTAAGATTCCCTCGACTGAAAGCCCTCCGACTGATTTGTCGTTGAAAAGAGGCCGTCCGCTCTCTGATCCCTATCTGAGGGATGGTTTCTGAACGAAAAGGGAAAATGGAGTCTCATCTCGTTCAGGTAGGATGAAAAATAAATTTCTTTTAATTTAATTTAATCTTGTCGACAAGGTTTTATTTTTAGTTAAGGATGGGTAGGATTACTTGTTAAGATTATTTTGTTAAGGTCACCCGTTAAGATAGTCCCATTTTATAATAAGCCCTGTAAAATAATTTTGATACAGTCCTAAATACCTGAAAAAAAAAAAAAAAGGGAAGGTAAAATAAGAAATCTAGGGGAAACATGGGTTCGAGCTGCTGCAAGTGTGACAGTGATGCCTGTTTAAATGTTGATGCTAAGTATATGAAAGGTTTAAACAAAAATAATTTTAAAGTTTTGAAAAAGTGGAAGTTGAGATATGATTTTGATGGTACACTGAATAAGAATGCCTGTGCAAAATTGGTTAGAGATTTGAAAAGAGATGCGGGAACTACAACTAAAAAACAAAGACAATTGGGATTTCCCCAAGCACAAAAATGGTTAGAAGAGGCAAATAAAAGAGCTATAAAAGAAAAACAGTGCCAGGAAAAAGAAAAAATAAATCAAAAGGGATCACTGGTGCCAAGTGGAAAAGTAGCTTTATTTTTAGATAAGGAGGATGAGCATACAGTTTGTGCGGTACAAAGGCAGGCAACTGCCCCACCGTATGGGGAAATTGCTGCTGCTGTACCGGGGGAACCTCCTCAATATCAGTCTGAAGATGTGGGATCTGTACAGCAGGGTGGGTTATTGGCTGCTCAAGGAAATGTTGTGACCCCTCCAATTTACCCGCAAATTCCCATAGTACCCAAGGTTGCTTTGCAACAGGTAGACCAACCTATGCAGTTAAGGTCAGGACCAGCAGGGCAAGGACATTGGGCCATTAAACTTTCTGACCACTCAGAAGCCCTTCCCTTAATACAAGTTGCAAACCCACAAGCAGGGGATGTTGGACAAGAGCCAACTATTTTAGTTTATCGTCCCTGGGCTAGAGAGGATATAAAACGAGCTACGGATGGTATTCCTCATCCCAAGGTTAATTTTCAAAAGTTTTCTGAGGACATAGTTGGTATGCATTTAAGTTATAATCTAAATGGTTTAGAAGTAGAACAAGTAGTGCGACAAATCCTGGGTCCAGATTGGCACTTAGTTTGTGGTACTTGAACATTAAAGCATAATTCTGGGGTGTTAGACACGTGAGTCACTGATCTATTGAAGAGAATTTCTGATAAGTGGCGTCCAAAAGCAGATTGGACAGTAATAAATCAGTGCATCCAAAATGATGATGAATCTGTAGATCACTATATTGTAAGATTGACAGAAGTGTTCAATAACCATTGTGAAATGATGATTCCGCAGGATCAGACTAATGATAGTCCGTACGAACAGCAATTGAAAAACGCTTTTCTTAAAGGTTGTAAGGCTCCGATAAATAGTTTTATAACTAAGCATATGGTTGATCACAGAACATGTAGACTGCAACCTTTGTTTGAATATGCACGGCATGCTGAGTGACATTTCAATTTAAAAAAGAAAAAGAAAGTACAAGTGTTAGCAGTAGGGGATGATGGTGGTATATTTTTGGTACAGGAACAAAGGGGGCAAGGGTGCCGTGGTGGCATACAAAGAAGTGGGGGCCCAAAATGGGACACGTTAAATAAACCAGGTGGACATTCAGAGGAATATGAGGGGAGGTTAAAACATGGAGAATGTTTTAAATGAGACATGGGCACTTTGCTGCCGACTGCGAAGAGTGGCAACATCCCCCACAGCTTACGAACAAGGGCTCCGCATGACTATATGATAGTAAAGGAAGGCGCCAAATTCATTATTGTGATTATTGTAGAGAAGAAGAAAGCGAGAATGATTGTGATGATGATGAGGCAGACACTCTCTGTGATGAATGTCAGGAAATTAAGGAAGGGCGGGATTGTGACTGTGAAGTCATAAACCTGACAAATTTGGGTATTGCTGTGCATCTAGATCAAAAACCCATGATAGAGTTTTTAGTTGAGGGACAGAAAGTGGAGTTTTTATGTGATTCAGGTGCATCGCGTACACTTTTGGGTCCAGCAGTTCTACCCCCGAACTGTGAAACAGATGAGTTTGTCCTTGTGAAAGCGGAAAATGGGAAAACCTATAAGGAACCACTGTCTCATCCTCTATTGTTCACAGATCCGCAAACAAACCAAACTGTTAGGTGTAGGGTAATTATATCAAAAGTTTGTCCAGTTAATTTGCTGGGAAGAGATTTGATGCATTTGTTTGGAATAGCGGCAATTCCCACACCTAAAGGCATTGAGGTGAAAAGGTTAACGGATGGCTTGGTGGTACAAGGAGTACAAGACTTGTTTTACAGGTATAGCCAAGACTTGATTTCAAATGGGCCGGGGAGGGTTGATACAGATTTGATCAACCTAGCTTTAAGTAAATCTAGGAGCGGGTCACCGCAGGTTGCGGCGCACTTACATTGTACTATGTACTACAGGCAGGCCCCTGGTCCGGATAAAGAATTTGAAAAAGAATTCTTTAGGCACAAATGTGCAAGGTTAATTTTGAATGATATGTTTTGGGATAAGCAAGGTAATACAGTAGTGACCTGTACTTTGACCAAGGAAATTAGTTCTTTATATCACTCAGGTTATAGCCCACATATTTCAATTACTAAAGCGGTGGGGACACATTGGGTAGATTTGGCGAAAAAGGTAACAAACTGGGACACAATGTCCAAAAGTCAGTTGAAGGATCAACAGATCCAGGTACAAAGATTAAATTGGGTGACTTGGGCACAACCAAGTGTGCACCTCAGGGATGACAAAACAGAAATGGCATGACAAATCCTCCTAACTCAAGAGGAAGATAGTGCGTTAAGTGCCTTACCTGTAGATTTATGGTCAAAAGGTAAAGGGGATGTAGGACTGATGAAAACAGCAGGTGAAGTTTGTATAACTCCAAAGTCAGGTTTTAGACCTCATAATCAGCAATACCTGCTAAGTAAACAAGCAGATGAAGGAATTAAGCCAGTCATTGAGCAGCTAAAACAGGTAGGAATTCTTGTTGAATGCCCAGATTCACCCTGCAATACTCTGTTGTTTCCTGTAAAGAAACCGGATGGGTCATGGAGGTTGGTTCAGGATTTACAAGCAGTTAATTCGGCTGTGATCCCAAGAGCACCGGTGGTCCCTGACCCCTATACATTACTTAATGATTTACTACCTCAGCACAGATATTTTTCTGTCATAGATATAAGCAATGCCTTTTTCACCATACCACTACATAAGGAGAGTAGATTTTGGTTTGCATTCACTTATCAAGGTAAAAGATACACCTACACCAGATTGCCACAGGGCTATTGTGAGAGTCTGACAATATTCGCACAAGAAATGGCTGCGAATTTAGCTCAGTTTGTTCCTCCAGAGGGAAGCCAGGTTCTGTTGTATGTAGATGATATTTTGTTGGCCTCACCTATGCAGGAAAGTTGTAAAAAGGATACCCTTGCCCTTCTTAGTTTTTTAGCTGAGCAAGGACATAAGGTAAATAAAGAAAAGTTACAATTGTGGAAAGCACAAGTAAAGTACTTGGGTTATTTAATCTCGCAGGAAGGTAGACAATTGGAAAATAAAAGAAAACAAGCAATTCTTGAAGCACCTATGCCTACGACTAAGCGGGAGATGATGTCCTTTTTAGGTGTGACTAATTTTTGTAGAAGTTGGATCCCTAACTATGCTGAGGAAGTAGGGCCATTGACCGCACTGATCTATGATACTCCCATGGCGGCTAAGAATAATATACAGTGGACAAATAAGGCAATACAGGCATTTATTAGAATTAAGCAATTGATAGCAGGATCCTCTGTTTTGGGTTTTCCGAACTATTCTAAGCCGTTTGTACAAATGGTTGATTGTAAGGGAGGATATATGACTTTGGTTCTGGTACAAGTACATGGGGATAAACAGAGGCTGATAGCTTTCTATTCTTCCAGATTAGATCCTGTTGCAAGGGCATTGCCGCATTGTGTTCAAGCTGTTGTGGCGGCCGCCATGGCAGTACAAGCCTCAGCATCATTAGTTTTGTTTCACCCATTACAATTGCGGGTTCCACATTTAGTAGCTACTATACTTTTGCAAGATAAGATAACCTTTTGATCTCCTAGTCGACATTTGTCATGTATGACAGTGCTGCTGACACAGCCTCATATGACCATAGAACATAGTACATCTGTACTACTCTTAATCCGGCGACACTTTTGCCGACTCCAGAAGAAGGTACTCCACACATTTGTTTAGAGAGCATTCATGACAAAGTACTTCCTCGACCAGATTTAACGGATATTCCATTGATAGATTCTGATCTCGTTTTGTTTGTAGACGGATCAGCAAAGAAAGACACTGCAGGAAAAACACTAGTAGGGTATGCTGTCACCACAGAAACTGAAGTTTTGGAGGCAAAAGGATTGTCAAACATTTATTCTGCACAGGCAGCTGAGTTAGTGGCTTTGACTCTAGCTTGTACCTTAGGGGAGGGTAAAAAAGTGACAATTTATACAGATAGTCAATATGCTTTCTCCACTGTACATGTTTTCGCTCAACTATGGAAGAATAGGGGAATGGTTACTGCGACAGGCAAACCAATAAATCACAGAGATTTAATTTTACACTTGTTAGATGCAGTGCAACTACCACTTCAGGTAGCAATATGTAAATGTTCCGCACATACCAACAGAAAAGATCCTGTCTCTAGGGGAAATGCCCTTGCTGATATGGCTGCAAAAAAGGCAGCTCAAGAAAATGATTTGCTTTTACATGATAATGATTTGGAGCCCGGACACCTCTTAGACTTAGAGACACTAAAAGTAATGCAAACATTGATGACACAGAAGGAAAAATGTTGTTGGGTAAAATATGGTATCACTCAACAGAGTGGGTTGTATAGGGCATCAGATGGCAAAATGGTATTACCCTCAAACCTTTTTAGGTATGCAGCATTGGTTAGCCATGGACCTGCCCATGTAGGAGTACAGATGATGATTCAAATAGTGTCTAAGGTGTTTTGGTGTAAAGAGTTTTCAACTTATGCAAAGCAATTCTGTTTATCTTGTTTATTATGTGCAAAGTATCATGCTCAGGGGGGAGTTAAAAAGTCTCAGCAGGCATTCCCTACCCCTCCGTATCCATTCCACACACTCTGCATGGACTTTATTGAAGTGACACCCTCAGAGGGAAAAAGGTTCTGTTGGGTCATTATTGATGCTTTTTCTAAATGGGTAGAAGGTTTTCCAGTGAAGCATCTGAATGCACAAACAGTAGCAAAGCTTTTGACTACAGAAATAATTCCCCGATTTGGCCTACCAAAATGCATTTACAGTGATAATGGGTCTCATTTTGTTAACCAGATTGTTCAGAAATTGGGTCAAGTGTTTCAAATTGATCTCAAAAATCATTGTGCTTACCATCCCCAATCAGCTGGACTGGTGGAAAGACACAACGGTGTCTTGAAGAGTAAGCTCTGCAAACTAATGGCAGAAACACATAGGTCATGGACTGCATGCCTTCCGTTGGCACTCCTGCACATGCGAATCTCACCTTCCTACAAAGGACTTACACCATTTGAACTTTTGTTTGGGAGACCATATTACGTCCCGCAGTGGCAAGGATTGTTGCCAGCAGAACGTGAGGGGGGTGAGGATCTAGCGGATTATATGAAGAAGCTGCTAAATGCCAAATCTCTTGTAACCAATGACTCCTTTGCAGATTCCAGAAATGAAACCTTGTTAAGCATGGCACCCGGGGACTGGGTGTGGATCTGAATTGTGAAGAGAAAGAATTGGTCATCCCCCAGGTGGGAAGGCCCATACCAAGTACTTATCTCGACACCTACGGCTGTAAAGATTGCTGAGAGGACTTCGTGGATTCATATCACCCACTGTAAAAAACTCAAGGCTCTTCCTTCTGCCATTGATATTGGTCAAACTCCACTGGACCTCTGAGCGCAAAGTCTGGCTACAAAGGGGGATTAGCCCAATAGGGGTTAGTTTGTCTCAAACCCAGTGAAGAAACCAATGGCACGAGGTAGTCCTTAGGGAGGATGGCCATGTTCAACTGGTACTTGAACTGTCACATGATGATGATTTTGGTGGCGAAAGTAAATATGTCCATACGAGAAGGAACAGTTGCAAGAGAAAAAGGAATGGTGGTGCTGCAAGCGCAAACAGGTGTTACTACTGTGTTTAAGGTGAAACTTTGTGAAGGAATTTTGGACTGTTCTAAATGGAACAATAATAATTTCTTGACTCGTGCAAAATACATGTGCAATAGAGACTGTACGTCCTGGTCAAGTGTTTGGTGGTCAACAGATGTGAATGGATGGGAAACAAGTGGTGCAGTGATACCAGAGAAAGATAAAAGCAGGCAACAAAGAATAAAAATTGTGCATTTCCAAGGTACCGGAGTAGTTACTATAACCATTGTGTCACCACAAGAAAGTGATTCAGGAGTTTATGGAATCGGAGTGTCTCTTCCAACTAGAACTGATCCTTTGGGGACCCTCCAACTTAAAGTACAAAGCCTTAAGAATGCTACAAATAAAGCAGATTTTGCCTTCACAAAAGAAGAACAATTGCTACTCGAGACGGGATTCGTACACCATAATGAATGGTTATCTTGGGTTAGATATAGTACCCGAGAAGCACATCATGAGAACTGTATTTCTTGTGCTGAAGGTAAACAGCAATTAGCAACAGTCCCATTGATGCAAGATGAAGGTAACCTAAAGTGTCTGTTGAAATTATTCTTCAACAAAACTGAAGATAAATGCAAAGATGAAACTCAGCGTTTTCTGGTCATAAGCAAAGTTGAGAAACCGCCTGCAGCGATTTCCTATCCAGGTTCGTATATGTGCATTTCCAGAGATGGCACAGGGAAAGATTATGGCAATATGGGACAGAACTATTGCAATGTTACTGTGAATGGCAATGGGAATCCATTTCTGGAGAACCAAACTCATAGTTTAGCAGACTTATGGTGGTTATGTGGAGACAACAAACTCAGATCAAGGCTTACGATTTCCTGGAAGGGAACTTGTGCACTTGTAAAGTTAATTCTGCCATTCTACATTTTCCCAGTTCCAGCAAGCAATTTCGTAAGAGAACTTGAAATAAAGCCGAAGTGGTTGAGTAGGAGAAAAAGAGAGGCACCGAAGCAATCTTTCGATAACGGTGTCTACATCAATAGCATTGGCATACCAAGAGGCGTACCTGATGAATACAAAGCAATAAACCAAATAGCAGCTGGTTTTACATCCATCTTTGTCTGGATTCAACCTAATAAGAATGTGGACTGGATCAACTACATTTACTATAACCAGCAGCATTTTGTGAACTATACCAAAGATGCATTGAAAGGAATTGCTGAACAACTGGAGGCCACTTCGCAGGTGGCATGGCAGAATCGAATTGCATTGGATATGCTCCTGACCAAAGAAGGAGGAGGAGTTTGCAAGATGTTTGGGACTTTCTGTTGTACATATATTCCAAACAACACTGCGCCTGATGGAAGTATCACTCGAGCTTTGAAAGGTTTGGAGATGTTATCCGAAGAATTGGCAGAGAACTCTGGGGTAAATAATCCCTTTACAGATTTTCTACAAGCGTAGTTTGGAAAATGGAGTCATCTCATCAGCAGTTTCCTAGTGTCCGTTGGAGTCACTGTGGCTATCGTGGTGGTATGTGGTTGTTGTTGTATACCCTGTATCAGAGGTCTTCTACAAAGACTCGTTGATACTGCTGTTAAGAAGACGATGTACCAGCAATTGCAACAGACTGGTGGAAGTGAATACATTGAAATGTGACTCTTTGCAAATGTTTTTGAAGTTTAAAAATTTGTCTTGCCAATGAAGTAATGTATGCAAAGAAAAACTTAGTTTTTACCATATATTGCTGAAATAAAAGACAAATAAAAGTGTTTTCAGGGGGGAAATGTTAAGAGAAAAAGTTTTAAAAACATACTATTATTTGTCTTTTTCCAGTTCTTGCAAAGTGAACATGTTATTTGTTGGGATATGCCTATCAAAGATGGGCCTCATCTGTGAACAAAATGCAGCATTGCTTATGAACCTGAATGATATCTGTTTTCTGCATTTCAGAATAAAGAGATTTGGTTATAGCTCAGTGAAGCCTGGGATAAGGACACACGGCTGAGTAAGAGTTAATTTACTAGTGCAGGCTGTGTGTCCTGGAAAATTTGAGCTACCGTTGTTGAACTGAACATTCTGTACCTCTTGAACATTCTGTACTAGCTGTGGTTTGAGGTAATTTGTGATAAACATGTTTATCCTATATGTTTTTCATAGCCAACTGTCAATGGTCAGAAATGTAACAAAAAGTTGTTTTGCTTGCAGTATAAAAGTTGATGTCAGTAAACAAGTTGATCAGATCAGATCAGAGGAGATCAGATCAGTCCAGACCGGACATCTTGGCCAACATGTTGTGTAATCTGGTTAACAGTTAATAAAGGAAAATTCATCACCTGAGGCAGATGCAACTCGTTTGAATTTTTTCTTCTGACAACTACCTTAATGAGAATAAGTGGGGTATACACTTTACTGTTCATTATGATTTAAAACAAGTCACTTTTTGGATGTTGAAGTTAATTTACAGGAGGATGGGACTTTGGCTACTCAGGTTTATAGGAAGCACCTACAATTTAATACTCCATCCCATGCCAGTAGTTGTCATGCCTGACACATTATTAGGAATATTCCAACGTCCCAATTTATGCAGCTGCGGTGTATATGTTCATCAGATGAAGCTTTGGTAAACATGAGGATGACCTAGTAAAAAGATTTTGTAACGGGATATAAATATTTGGATGTGTTTCTTTCTAGGGACATGGTGAGCAGACTCAACAGGTCTGAGTTATTACAATACAAATCTAAACATTCTAAAAAATCCCCAGTTAGACTTGTGACCAACTATGAGAGTAACACTCATTCTTTATGGAACTGATACAGAAGTATTGGGGTATCTTGACTTCTGATGACACCTTGAGGGATATGATGCCTTCTTCTTCTTCTTTCGGCTGCTCCCATTAGGGGTTTCCACAGCAGATCAAGTGTTTCCATTTCCTCCTGTCCTCTGCATCTTGCTCTGTCACACCAACCACCTGCATATCCTCTCTCACCACATCCATAAACCCTATCTTAGGCCTTTCTCTTTTCCTGTTACCTGGCAGCTTCATCCTTAGCATCTTTTTCCCAATGTACTCTGCATCCCTCCTCAGCACATGTCCAAAACAAACATAATCTTGCCTCTCTGGCTTTGTTTCCAAACCTTCCAACCTGGGCTGACCCTCTAATATACTTATTCCTAATCCTGTCCATCGTCGTCACACCCAGTGCAAATCTTAACATCTTCAACTCTGCCACATCAAGCTCTGACTCCTGCCTTTTTGTCAATGCCACTGTCTCCAACCCGTATAACATAGCTGGTCTCACTACCCTCTTGCAGACCTTCCCTTTCACTCTTACTGGTACTCGTCTGTCACAAATTACTCCTGACACTCTTCTCCACCCACTCCATCCTGCCTGTATTCTCTTCTTCACCTCTCTTCCACACTCACCATTACTCTGAACTGTTCATCCCAAGTACTTAAACTCATTCACCTTTGCCACCTCTACTCTCTGCATCCTCACCATTCCTCTATCCTTCCTCTCATTCACACACATATATTCTGTCTTAGTCCTGCTGACCTTCATTCCTCTTCTCTCTAGAGCATATCTCCACCTCTCCAGGGTCTCCTCCACCTGTTCCCTACTCTCACTACAGATCACAATGTCATCTGCAAACATCATAGTCCACAGGGATTCCTGTCTGATCTCGTCTGTCAACCTGTCCATCACAATTGCAAATAAGAAAGGGCTCAGAGCTGATCCTTGATGTAATCCCACCTCCACCTTAAACGCATCTGTCACTCCCACTGCAGACCTCACCGCTATCACACTACCCTTGTACATATCTTGTACCACTCTTACATACTTCTCTGACACTCCCGACTTCCTCATACAATACCTCAACTCCTCTCTAGGCACCCTGTCATATGCTTTCTCTAAATCCACAAAGACACAATGCAACTCCTTCTGACCTTCTCTGTACTTCTCCATCAACACTCTCAGAGCAAACATTGCATCTGTAGTGCTCTTTCCTGGCATAAAACCATACTGCTGATCATTAATCATCACCTCCCTTCTTAACCTAGCTTCCACTACTCTTTCCCATAACTTCATGCTGTGACTGATCAGTTTAATCCCTCTGTAGTTACTACAGCTCTGCACATCACCCTTATTCTTAAAAATCGGTACCAAAACACTTTTTCTCCATTCCTCAGGCATCCTCTCACTTTCCAAGATTTCATTAAAAAATCTAGTTATAAACTCCACTGCCATTTCACCTAAACACCTCCATGCTTCCACAGGTATGTCATCTGGACCAACAGCCTTTCCGTTCTTCATCCTCTTCATAGCTATCCTTACTTCCTCCTTGCTAATCCACTGCATTTCATGATTCACTGTCCGCACATCATCCAACCTTCTCTCCCTCTCATTCTCTTCATTCATCAACCCCTCAAAGTACTCTTTCCATCTGCTCAACACACTCTCCTCACTTGTGAGTACGTTTCCCTCATTATCCTTTATCACCCTTACCTGCTGCACATCTTTACTATCTCGGTCCCTCTGTCTAGCCAATCGGTACATGTCCTTTTCTCCTTCTAGATGTCTTTTTTCTTACAGAAGAGGTAACGTTTTGGGTGCATGGTTTAATCACTACAAGATAGTTAATCAAGCAAATTTTGGGCCCAAACAGACTACTTTGGATGGTCAGTTTTTTATCAGGTTGTCAGCCCTGTGGACATTGCAGTTTCTGCAAATATATTGGTAAAACAAAGAAATTTGCTTCTTGTAATACGTCTAAAGTGTTTGATATTTATGTGTTTGGCAGCTGTCAGTCAGACTGGGTCATCTATCTGGCTATCATGCTTTTTATGTTGGACAAACTTCATGACCCTTTAAACTATGCATTTCCAAAGATCTCAGTGACATTATGTGTGCACATTCATCAAATGTATTATTTAAACATATTATCAGTCACCCTTCTGCTAGATTTAATTTTGTTATTATTGATAGAATTGTGTTTGATAGAAAAGACAAGTCAGGCTGGCATCATATTTTAAATCATTAAAAAAAAAAAAAAAAAAAAAAAAAAAGATGGATTATTAGGTTAGGGACCCATTTTTCACCTGGACTTAATGAGGTTCTTTGAGTTACAACCAATGGGAAGGGTTTATTGTGTATTTATACTGTGGGGGAAATGATTGGTTCACTGCACTGATGAAGGCAGATTGGCCGAAATGGGTTTGCTGATTTTTTCCCTGCCTCTGTCTTCCATGGTTCTTTGAATTAAATACTGTATTGAGGAAGAAGCTGACTTTTTGTGTGCTGGTTTATTGGATGTTGGACTGTACCTATTATAACTGCCCATAACATTCACATACTGCACCAATCCATACCAAGTGTGGTCTTGGCATTGCTTGACTGCAGCACCTTTGTCAGAAGGTCCATACCATGTTATGTAGGGCTTGCAGAAGCAGTTCATTCTTCTAACAGCTAAGCATAAGGCATGTAACCTTCATGCTTGTGCATATGGTGTGTGTATGCGGCACCGCTGTACAGTGCTACATCGTGGAATATGTGACTCACAGATGTGTATCCTTGCAGACAGAGCTAATATTTTACTACTGAAGTTGATCTACTGAGTGGCACTGGCTGCTTCTGAGAGTTGTAAAAGGTGGGTGTCTTGCACAGTGTGCCAGTAAGTGTAGAATGTTCATGTTCTTCTTACACAGGGATTTTAAACAAGGCCTGTTGGGCAGCTACAATGGTCACTTGAAGAAGTGTGATACATGGCATGAGGTGTCACAGGTGTTGAGTGATGCCACTGGCATCATCCATTCTAGACAACATTAGTGCCATTATTATGATGGCTTGAGAATGCGCCATCCCAACTTGGTGCATAGTGGGAAGAAGAGTTTCAGGGTAGTGAGTCAGAGATGTAATGCAAACATATTCTGGTTAGTACCATTGTCTTGTACTGCACACAGTTTGCACAAGTACCATTAACAGCCTTAACATAGCTGGGTGCTGAGTAAGCAGAAGTATTTCTGTACATGGCAGGCTGTGTATATGTTTTGTGGCAGTCCGCAGTTGTGTTTTTATCAAATGTGTGTATGATAAGTTCTTCCCCTTGTGTTATCCTTCTGCAGGTCCAAATGAAGAAGAGATGGAGTAGTAGCTCTCTTCACCTTAGTTTATGACAGCGGCTGCATGCTGGGCCATCAGTGTCCAACACATCTGTCTCTTAGGAGAGAAGCAATTCTCTGTTGGAGTGGACACTGGAGTGGCCATTGCTCCTATACATGTGCCTCTCAGACACGGCAAATGATCCACTTCTGTAGGTGAACTGGAGGATCTGTAGTGATATCCTGGCAGGAGATGTGGAGGATGGATACCATTGAGATGCCCCAGTAGTTGGACATCCACAGTGGCACCATTGGTACCATGGCTGCCTTCCGGCATGCTTGATAGGGTGGCATGACTGACAGTGTGTGACTATCAGGCCTTCAGAGAAGCAAAAATCACATAATATTGGCAATGCAGGTGAGTGATATCTGGGTTTATTTCCCTCTGGGCCAGGCTGCCAACCAACCAAGCCGTGACCCAGACTTATCCCCTTTTTGGTGTGTTCTCTTCTTTTTGTGTCACCACCCCTCCCTTATTCATTGTCCAACCATCCCAATCAATAATTGTTTATACTGTGTATGTATGTATGTATGCATGTATGTGTCCATCCGCTGTCCTCCCCACCTTTTGTATCTATATTGTCCATAGCTATCTGTTTCTGCTCATTTTGTCTGTCTGTCTTTCAATGCCACTGGTCCTTCTCCCTCTGCCTACCCACAGCTATGCCTCACTGCCTATATACCAACCACCATTCCCATTTGAAAATAAGAAAGGGGGATCTGTCCCTCCCAAAAAATATATCCTTCCTTCCCTTCCACCACCATTCACGCAGTATGCTTACCATTCTGTGTTCATATCTTTTTGCTCTTCACACTTTTCCTACTTTCTTATTCAATACCATTTCTCACACCTCTCAACTGTACAGATTTTTGCAGACTGTCCAGATTTTTGCCTCACATTTCTGGTCCATTTTTCATAAAATTGTGTTTTTCTCGCAAATCACTGGCAAATCATTAAAGATTGAAGTCAGAAAATAATGAGTTTCAGACAACATACCCTTCAGAAAATTCATGCTAATGCAAAACCTGTTATTCTATTAACCTTCTAAGTTTGTAAGAGCAATATTTAAAAATTTTATCTATTTTGGGCTTTTGTCCCCCCATTATTTATGGCTTTGTCCAACGTTTTTCTTTAATAAGTTTAGAGGTATGTAAATTCCTCCTCATTTATTTGATGAGCTGGGCTGCAACTCTCTCAGGCAATGTAGGCATCCTTAGACCTAATTTCCTTCTCATTACTCATCTGTACTTTTCTAGTGCCTCTCCAGACATATGCAACTATAATACTACTGTTCATGTGATCTCTTTCTCTCTGTTTTGTTCAGAAGCAGGCATAATCATCTGCCTTCTACATTGATAATTAGCTCTCTGGAACTTTGACCAGGGAGCTCCTTGAAAACTGGTGCTTAGCGCGTCTGAGTAGGTGTTCTGCATTTGTATAAGAATCACAGCCAAAATCACAAAACTGTAGCTCACAAATGAATCCTAAGGGCACACTGATTTAACACGATAGCATTTTTTTTACATACTCTCCTAAAATGGACAGGTGAATGTCTTACCTAAACTAACAATTGAACTTTTTTCTTGCAAAAGTTTTTGCTTTTCAAGACAGACCATTGCTTTTCAGAGGTGTACCTTCTGACATATTATCAGGGTAATGTATCATGTGACTTAAAAAATCAATGAGGATAAAGAGACCCAGATTTATCACTAAACAATTGGGCGATCTGCTTCATAAGCTGTCACTTTAATCATTTAAAATGTAGACCATAATAAAAATGGAAAATCAAGTGTATCCCTTTGTGACATTTTTTTCCAAATGCATTTAAGCACTTTCCAGTTAAGATGCTTGGGGAAATTCCTGTTAATTATAAGCTATTTATCATGCCCTAGCAGGCAGTGAAGTAGCGACAGCTGCAACAGTTGATTAAAAAGGGCTTCACATAGCAAGTTTCCCCATGTGTATGTGCAAGTTCATTAAAAGAACCATGCTCTTCCCCAAGGTCACAGGAGTGCTAAAGTGAGAGAGGCTATTCTCAAGTTAATTACAGCATCCTCCTGCAATATAAACAACATTAATTACATTTTCCTATCTGTTAAAACTGCATTAGAGGAATATTTATGAAATGTAGCTTCTAATTTTACCCACTGTCAAACAGAAATGTAATAGTTCATTTAATTCTGTTGTGTACTATGCTATAAAAAAAATATGTTCCAATTCTTACAGATATCACATCAGCGTTACACGCTGCACATTGTATGTGCTTAATTAAGGGGTTTCCCCTGATTAAAATCAGCTGCATAATATTGCATGTTAATTCTAGTATTGTCAGACAAGGAACATTGAGTTCCTGTCTCTCACTCAACTGCCAGAATGTGAACAGGTGATTCAGTAGTCTGATGTATTAAGTTGCTTCTGCCTGAATAACAATGGAAAACAGAGATATGTGTGTGTGTGTGTGTGTGTGTGTGTGTGTGTGTGTGTGTGTGTGTGTGTGTGTGTGTGTGTGTGTGTGTGTGTGTTTACACATTCATCTGTGAGCTTCTTTTGGGGGGGCTTATAGAGTAAATAAGACATACAGAGAGAGACAGACAGACTGAGGCAAGAGACAGGCAAAAGATGAAATGAAACAGAAATAAAAGATCACAAAGACAGGAAGACAGAGAGGACGAGATAGGTCTTTGAGACGGAAATTCAATTTCTATCCTATATTTGTTTCTTTGCTCTTCAGACTGTCTGTGGCAGTTCTGAGAACTTGTTCTATAGAAGCAGCAGCTGTATTTCTAAGTAGGGTGAGCTTTGGCCCCATTCAGCAATAACTGGTGTCATACGTTATGTGTCACACAGTATTGAAAGGAAATGTATTCATTATTGGTAGTTTACTCTAGAAGTGTCAAATCATCTTTATTCACAAAAGAGTCAGGAGGTAGGCAGGTTAAGCCTGTGTACCTAACTATATAGCTTGCAGAAATCTGCTATGTACAGTAGCAGAACAAAAAACAGCTTAAAACATCTTGCTTGCAGTTCATTTCGGAAGGACTGCTCATCCGAGATACAGCATGCTGTTTGCAGTACAGTTGTGGTGTCATGCTATTTTTGTAACTGTGTCAGACGGAACTGAAATGGAAATGTGTCATTCACAATGTCACATGGTGGTTAAGTACCAATGCTGGCATATGGATGTAAATAACCAATTAAAAATGCTCTCTTACCCATTCAATTCTCAAGTGCTGCAGTTAAGCAATTATGAGACACAGCAATATAAAATGGAATTCTGACTAGTAAATCACCATGTACAATTTCTGTTTTGATCTTTCCTGCCACAAACTACACAAGTGAACAAAAATGCATGTTTGAGTAATATGTTGTTACAAGTATCACAGCTCATATGCACGGGTGACAGGATTTTCAAAAAATGATCCACAAGCATATTCCCAAAATATACCAGATTGCTTCATGACTTGTGAAGCTTTTTTGAGCATCTGTGGTGGCTTCTATAAACAAATGTCATGTTTGGAATGAAGTAAATTACAGATTTTAAGGGAAGAGCAAATATAAATATTGAACAAATGGATTTACAAGCAATTGCATATGCATATATTGTAACACAGACTGGTGATTCTCATCATTTGGAAAAGTGCACGTGAGCTAAAACTGTAAGAACTTGTATAAATAATGTCTATTGTAGTCTTATAAATATCTCATTATAAATAAATAAATGAGTGAATAAAAAAATAATCACAGGGCTTCAAAAAGGCTTAGTATAATGCTAACAACTTATCTTGGAAGGTTTCCACATAAGGTTAATCCTTTCTGATTCTTAGACCACTTCCAGGGGCCCCAGTGCAGACAGCAATCTTTTGAGCAAAGCCACATGCTAATGCAGGCTATCCAGGGAAGTGGTTAATGCTAATTAGCCATGTAAGCTCACCTGGAAATCTCTGTGGCTTCTGATTTGCTGAGAAAAAATTCAATGAGATAAAAAAATGAATGCAGTCAAAAGACAGCAGTTAACCGTTCACTCCTATGGGTGTGTTTGAGATGCAGGTAAGTCCAGTGAAGAGAGGATGAGGGTTATGAGAATGTTTGTGTGTGTGTGTGTGTGTGTGTGCATGGGTCCGCACGTGTGTGTGTGTGTGTGTGTGTGTGTGTGTGTGTGTGTGTGTGTGTGTGTGTGTGTGTGTGTGTATGTGTATGTGTGTGTGTGTGTGCGCGCACGTGTGTGTGCATGTGTCTGCATGTGTGTGCGCGCACGTGTGTGTGTGTGTGTGTGTGTGTGTTTCTGTGTGTGTGTGTGTGTGTGTGTGTGTGTGTGTGTGTGTGTGTGTGTGTGTATGTTTGAGTGTGTATGGGAGTAGGGAGTACCATTGGAAACATGATGCACAAACAACTACAGATAACACTGGATCTTATCTGGCCTCACATAATTTGACTTTGAGACATGGCAGTAAGCTGCTAATGCCATCTTTCTCCTTGCAACTATACTATGTTTCAGAAGTGGAATATTTTCCTGTCATGTTAATTAATCAACAAGCACTGGTAATAAGCATGGGGTGGCAAGAAACTTTGTAAATCCCAGCGAATGTCCAGTGCAGTGTTGTATTTATTTATTTATTTATTTATTTATTTATTTATTAAATGATATTTGATTACCAGGAAAATCCAACAGGGTAGTTGCCCATTTTTAGCAGAGGCCTGTAAAAAAGGTCAAAAGTTTTGCAAAAATATTTTAAGCACAGAAATTTTATAAGTTTCAAAAATTATGCAGAGCATCTACAGTTTAAATAATTATGCAGAATTAGTCACAATGTGAAAACAATGGTTAAAATAGATACAACTTATATGATCATTTAATATTTATAGAAATTTTTGCCAGTTTAGAGAAATTAAAGGTAAGTCAGTATAATACGAACAGGAATTCCAATGTGAAGTGAGAAAAAAACAAGGTTATGGGATAATTATGTAGTCAGGGGAGTGAAATTAATTGAAGATAGGAAGTGAGTAAAGAAGAGGGTGTAAGGAGGTGTAAATTATAAACAGGTATTAGTTCATACATAAGGATATAGGTTTCATGGGGCTGAGGAAGAACAGAGCCAGTTAATGGCTATAAAGTATTTCAGAATGGTTTTAAAGGACTAGATGGAGGGTATTGACCTGATATATAACAGGTAGGGAGTTCCATTCCTTAGCAATGTGGCATGAGTACAGACAGGTTTATATGAGAACATCGAAGTTTCAGAACTTCGAATGTTCTAATATCAACCCCTAGTAACCGAAAACTGATAACATCAAAAATTCAGAACAGCAAATTTTTTCCTAGGGAAAAAATTTGCTGTTCCAAAACACATACACACAACACAAACACACCAAACAAACAGCAATCCACACACATACACCTAAACTCTGGTAATAGAAACTGAAAAGACTTGGCGATAAGGAATAGGGTCCATTCCTGTCTTGGTAATAGAAACCAAAAAGACTTGGAGATATTAAACTGAGAAAGAAACTACCTCACTGACAAAGCCAGAAGATGTATAGCATCTGCTTTCTTACTGCCATCTCTTCTTTATACTGTCTCAGTTTTCACTAAACTTCAAATCTCATAACTGCCCAAATTTTAGCAATTTTATAATAAAATTGTTAAATTTGTGGTAAAATATAACAATAGAGCACACCACAGCCTAACCCTCAATAATTAAAATGAATGGAACTACCACATCAACCAGCTCTCTCTCAGCTACCCACAAGACACAGATTTCTCTCTAAGCCAGAAATTGCCCAGCCCTTAAGAGTTTAACACAACACTACTCCCCAAGTAGAATTTTCACCATAGAGGAAAACTGAAATGTATTAACACTAGTATCTTCATGAAAAGTAGTACGTTTTCTTCTTGTAGTAATGATTTGTTTTTGGGCTGCTTCTTTGGTACCTTTTGGTAAAGACTGGTAAATGATCACTTAGGCTGTTTGACAGAGTTCCATGGGATGATATTTTATTTGGAGAGGATGTTAGGATCCAATCAAGGGTTGATTGGCTGGGTGACCTTGAACAGATGTATAATATTGTTTGGATCATTAGAGTGTATGGTTTGCCAATCCATCTTAATATCACCTAAAACAATACAGGGTATAAGTAAAATGTCCTGTGCAGACTGCCTCTCTGTATTCTGCCTCTTACAGTTTGTTGAGGAGGGATCTATACCTGGCATACAGGGCATTGTCAGACCCCACTCTGATGGACCTCCTGCATATCCATAAAACAAACAGCACTAGAATTACCCATTCTAAAGAATTAAGCCCTGATTTTGATATAAATAGGACCTGCTGGAGAGACAGGTATGTATCCCAGAGACTGACCCATCTCTAGAACAGGTTCCACATCCATGTGAAGCAGAGTTCCTCCCTAACCCAATTCAAGTGTAACTTGGACATTTGGATGGGGAACAGGAAATTCATTCCTGGCTTGGCATCTATGTCTCTAATGAACACAGGCAACCTCTAAACAGTTAATCTCTAAGATCCCTGCTTGTAAATGTTTTATCTCCCAAGCCTCTGCTTACACTTATCAAGGGTACCAGAACTTGTCATAGATTTGGGATACATGGCTAGGATAAAAAGGCCTTTGGGCCATTAGACTAGTAAACAACTATGAACCTATAATATTATGGTTCATGAGTGATTTCTGAGGAGGCCCTGCAGAAACTAACTTCCTGAATTTCAAGTACAACAAAGAAAGGATGTCATGCAGGTAGCTGTATGGCAAGCCTACAGCACATTATGGAATGAAACAAGGCATGGGGTAGTAGAGGATGAAACTGTACCACATTTTTCTATCACTGCAGCATCCCATCAACAGACAACTCAGTTTAACTGGGGCAGCAGCAGTTGAAACAGTAACAAAATGTATGTGATAGGCCTTGAAGACTGTAAAGTGTCTGTACAAATAATTTGAAGGTGGTTATCAAGAGATAAAGAGATACAGCCTGATCCATACTGAAAAAATACAAGAATGGTACAGCACATTGAAAGAAGCTGTAGAAAATCTCTACCGCCAGTTTGATACAAAATTTGATATATACTGTCAGGGTGATCTTACAAGTAATAAGGCAAACACATAGGTAGTAAGTTAAGAAATAGTAGCAAAGATGTAATGCATTAATAAAATTGTGGCTCTGTAGACTTGGTGCTGCGTACAACACAACACTACCCATATATCTTACTTAATGGTTACTGTCACAGGCTACACAAATACATTATATGGAAGATTAATGGAGCTGCACAACCAAATTAATTTCTGAATACCTGTACTTATGATAGCCAGAGGTATGGCTTTTAAATCTATGCCTCTGCCACCAAAAAATGATGCTCCACATCACTGGCACTAATATGTCAAATATGGGGTCTTTGGTCCTTTGATCTACTCCTGTGTCCCAATAAATATTGGTAAATCACAACACCAGACAAGCTAAAATATTACAAATAACTAAGCTTGGCCTTAAGTGTCTATAGAGTATATGCACTGTTGCTCTCTGCTTTTGGCCCACACCATCTATACCCAAATATGTTCTATACTGAAGGTTTTCCAGTCCCTTTTAAACATGTCTGTCTGAATTCAGTGTTTTACAATATTTGTTTATCTTCAATACTGTAATTTGAATATATTATTACATATCTACACACACACACACACACACACACACACACACACACACACACACACACAGTAATTTACAGTACAGGCTAGTAATGCCTTCCAGTACTATGAGTTCTCTTCTGCCTTATGGTAGACTGCCAGCTGTTCAGGTCAAGCCTGGAAAACTTGAGTTACTTTTCCATACCTAGAAAATACGCTGCTGAAATATAACAACTGGTAGCAATGTCAGCTAAGTGGTGTTTCTTTTCAGAAGTGGATGCCACAGTCCCTCACCAACAAGCATCAGTACCCTTGTCTTAATAAAATAATGACTGAATGAATACATACATAAACATTCAACTGAAGCTTTTGAAATTAAATAAAGAGGAAAGTTGAGTAATACAGCTTAAGAGTTAAATATGCAGAGAGAGATAGGTGATGACACATACATAAAATATTCTATTTTCAATTAATAAATTGTATAAGAAAATCTGTCTACCAGTTAATTATTTATAGTAGAACATGTTTACCACTGTCTAAGAGTTGTAAAATACAACAGACAAGCAAAATAGAATAAGCACACTACTGGAATATAACTTATCCAAGAAACGGTAACGGACTGCAATGGGTTGCTCCAAAATGGCTTATATGTGCTAGGTCTCCAGAACAAAAGGTGGATGTTTATAGCAAAAAGGTTATGCCACCAGACTTCTGAAGGGGTGCTTCAGGATGGGTAAACACTGAGAATTGCACAATTAGCAAAAATATTTCCAAACAAATCCCTGCCTGTAATCTGTATCAGATGAAGAGTTGACTTCAGGCTTGAGTATCAGGCCCTTTTTTAATTTTTTTTTAATTTGGTTTTAAAATAATAAATAAACAAATCATTTATAAAACAAATGCCTGTTTACATAGGTCCAGAGATAATCAATACATCAACATTATACATCAACAATTATTAACATTTTTCAAGCAAGTCTTTAAGTTTAAGCCAAAAGTTATGTGAATGTGTAATATTAGAAGTTCTCATCTTTAAAATTTTCAATTCACTTTACTTTTACAATTTTTGGTAATTATTTTTCTGGCCATAGCAAGAATAGACCAAAGAAGAGGCACCTGGGATTTTGGAATTATCTCACAAATCAGAGCATTAAATAAAACTGAAGATTTAGAAATATTACACCTATCTGACCACAGAGCTTGAATAAAGTTATTGATTTTGCTCCATAAAGGAGAATTTTTTGACTTCACATTCATATATTACATGTGTCCAAGCATCTATTATTTCAGAATCACATCTCCAGAATTTAATTCTATTTGATTTCCACATAATTCTAATTTTGAAAAAAGTTATATGTAAAAATTTCCAAGTGAAATTTTTCCAGTATAATGAAGACATAGGTTTATCTGTAGATTTTAATATTAATTTTTTGTATTTTTCAGAGAAGTCTTCATTATTAATTTTAAGTTGTAGTTTCAAGAAGAATTGTCTAAATATGTGGAATCTAACCTAAGAATTTTATAAATTTGTGACAAATATGATTTATTTTTCATTTCTTTATTATTGATATTTATTAAGAATTCCAATAATTTGGGGAGCAACTTCTTATCTAGGTTAAATATCTTATTTACCTCTGTGTTCACAAATCCCTAAATATTTGTAAAATTAACCAGTTCTCAGAATCTTGATTGTATTTGGACCTTAAATTTTCAACAATATATATATATATATATATATATATATATATATATATATATATATATATATATATATATATATATATATATATCAGTACCTTTAAGAATTGATGCCAGTAAATTAAAATACTTTGTTGTTTCAATACTAGCATGCTGTTGAAATTATTGTTTCTAAGCATTCTAAGCAGTCATTCATATACGCAATTGGAAACATAGACACTATTAAGTCTTTAATACAATGGTAAGAATCTGTGAACTTTTGGAAAGAGGAAATGATGTTGCTTAAATAGGGAATTTGAGAAGAGAGTGTAATACTATTTATGCCGATATCTTTTAAAAACAAGAAAAAATGGTTAGGTACTATTTTTTCATGACTGGATGTGAAATATTTATTATTTGCTAATAATATTTCTTGATGCCATACCCAAGACACTCTCCTCAAAAAAAAGGAAGCCAATCTTGTGGTCCCCTGCCATAAACAAACTCTACAACAGAAGGAGGAAATTAATGCAGAGTAAGGTGAAGTCCCAACACTGGAAAAACTCCCTTATTAGCCTCAACAAAAAGTTGAGATCCCTCATCAAATCCTCTAAAGCTAGCTATGAAAACATAATTGCAGAAGATAGTAAAGACGACCACAAGTCCTTCCATAGTTATGTAAAGAATCTTCATGGCAATAATCAGATTTGCTCTGAGCTACTGCACAATGGTACCTCCTATACCGAGCTCACATATATTGCCAATATACTGGCCGACAGATTCAGTGCCAACTTTACCCCTCTCTCCCCCCAAAGGATCAATCACAATACCAATAGATTGCCAGACACCCAGTATTACTGCTGCACAGGTTAAAACAGCACTGTCCAAAGCCAAGAATACAGCTTCCATGGGACCTGATATCCCTGGCTGTGTTCTACATGAACTACAGAGGGATATGTCACCTCACCTGTGTGCCCTGTTCAGTCACAGCCTCACCTCAAGATTTGTCCCTACCAAATGGCGCACTGCTACAGTCATCCCTCTCCACAAAGAAGTAGCAACTACAGACCCTGGGAACTATCACCCCATTAGCCTGACAAGTCTGATATGCAAAGCTATGGGATGCAGCATCATGTACCTAATAAACAAGGATATAGGGAATCTCCAAACTCTGGATCCCACACAGTTTGGTTTTGTGAAGGGTAGATCCATGCCTGCTCAACTTGGTTGACTTCTTTGAGTCAGTCACCAAAGCTGTGGATGAAGGCAAGGTGGTTCATACAGCTTACCTTGATCTGGCCAAGGTGTTTGATACCATTCCCCATTCAGGAATCACAGAAAAACTCACTAAGCTAGGCATCGACCCCTATATCACTAGGTGGGTTGCAAACTGGCTCACAGATAGAACCCACAGTGTGAAAGTAGTGGACTCCAAGTCAAACTGCTGACCAGTCATGAGTGGAGTCCCACAGGGTTCAGTCCTGGGTCCTCTCCTGTTTGGTATCTAATTCTTTGAAGTCCAGACAACACAAAGGGTCTCTGGCTGACAAAGTTCACAGATGATTGCATGTTGGGAGCTATTATTAACTCCCCAAGTGATGCTGACATCCTACAGAAAGGCCTCACTGAGACAATTGACTGGTGTCAGAACTATGTCCTTAAGTTCAATGGCAAAAAATGTGTCATCATCCCCTTTGGGAAAAACCCAGTTCCCATGAATTACCACATTGATGGTAGTCCACTGAACACAGAAGGTATTATAAGAGATATGGGAACACAGGCTGACAGCAGTCTCTCTTTTGAGCACCACATTGCCACTGTGGTCACAAAGTCCTTCTATATGGCACATCTCATTACTAAGGGTTTTGCATCCAGGAAGAAAGAGGTCATTGTCTCCCTTTACTCTTCCCTCATTAGGCCAATCATTGAGTACAATGCCCCATTTGCCATGTACCTCACTAGACACCTGCAACAACTGGAGAAGCCGCAAAAGTATCTCACAAAGAGGATTCTAGGCCTTAAGCACTTGTCCTATATGGACAGACTCAAAAAAACTTGAACTATTCTCTGTCTTATATCACCTACTTAGAGGCGATGTCTGCTTGACATATAAAGCCATGTCTGATCCAGCTCTGTTAGAAATGCTACATCTAAAGAAATCCCAATCCCTCTGCACCACATGCTCCAGTGACCTCAACCTCATTACCACAATCAACAGAACATGCTGGAGGGACAGGTTCATAACCCAGAGACTGCCCTTGCTATGGAATAGATTTCCCATACATGTCAAGCAGAGCACCTTACTGGCCCCCTTCAGGAGAAATATGGAACTCAGGAATCATAGACAAACACACACAGCTATGCATTAACCCCTATATCACTAGTTGGCCAGCAAACTGGCTCACAGATAGAACCCTCAGTGTGAAAGCAGTAGACTCCATGTCAGACTGCTGACCAGTCATGAGTGGAGTCCCACAGGGTTTGGTCCTGTGTCTTCTTCTGTTCGGTATCTATGCCTCTAAAGTCCAGCCCAACACAAAGGGACTCTGGCTGACAATGTTTGCAGATGACTGCAAGGTGGTTGCTGTTATTGCCTCCCCACGTGATGTTGACAGTCTGCAGAAAGGCCTCACTTAGACCTATGACTGGTGTCAGAACCCTGGACTTTAGCTCAATGCCAGAAAATGTGCAGACATCCCCTTTGGGAACAACATAGCACAAGTGAATCACCACATTGATGGTAGTCCACTGAATACTGAAGTCATTATAAGAGAACTGGGAACACAGGTTGACAGTGAGCTCTCTGTTGACCACCACAGTGCCACTGTGTTAAGAAAGTCCTTCTATGTGTCACATATCAGTACTAAGGGTGTTGCATCCAGGAAATAAGAGTTCACTTTCTCCCTCTATTCTGGTCTCATTAGGCCAATTAACGAGTACAATGGGCCATTTGGAATGTACCTCATTGGACACCTGCAACAACTGGAGAGGCTGCAAAAGTACCTCATAAAGAGGATCCTAGGCCTTAAACACTTGTACTATATGGACAGACCCCAAGAACTTCAACTATTCTCTGTCTCACATTGGCTACTTAAGAGGCGATCTCTGCTTGACTTACAAAGCCATGTCTGACCCAGCCCTGCCAGGAATGCTACATCTAAAGAGCCCAATCTGTTTGCACCACATGCCCCAGAGACCTCAAACCCATTTCCACAATCAACAGAACATGCTGGAGGAACAGGTCCATAACCCAGAGACTGCCCACGCTATGGAATAGACTTCACATACATGTCAAGCAGAGCACCTTACTGGCCCCCTTCAGGAGAAATATGGATGATTGGATGGGAAATAGAAATACCACCCCAGGGATCACTCCAGTGGCTATACTTGTTAGACACACTGGGGACTATTGTCAGGTGGCACGATGCCAGGATAATCCCATGGGCTAGGCTTATAAAGGCTCCATGGCCATTTACCTAGTATACACCTATGAACTTATGAACCTATGGATCTCAGTACTGGCAAATGTGTGTGTGTGTGTGTGTGTGTGTGTGTGTGTGTGTGTGTGTGTGTGTGTGTGTGTGTGTGTGTGTGTGCATTAGTGTGTATAAAAGTGTTTGTGAGTGTGTAAACCTGTGGGTGAAAGTAGTTTGAGGCCATTCTCACCCAGTACACCTACCACTGCCATACTTTACAAGGGCCTGTGATGTTATTCACTATAAAGGTACCTTGGGACACTCTTCATCCTATAAGCTCCATGGTGTGTGTGGTAACTGCATAACACTATAGTACCAATGACTACATGAGTAGGGGTTCTAATCTGAGCCCTAGCAAGTGTGTGTGTGTAAGTGTTTGTAAGTGTGTATATTTGTAGGATACAACAGCATTTGGAGGCCTCAGTCTCCCAGTACACTGCCCATTGCCATACTTTACAAGGGCTGGTGATGTTGTTCACATTAGAAGAACTGTGGGACACTCTTCACACTATAGGCTCCATGGCATGTGTGATAAGTGCATAACACTGTATTAGCAATAGCTACATAGGTAGGGGTGCTAATCTCAGTCCTGGCAAGTGTGTGTGTGTGTGTGTGTGTGTGTGTGTGTGTGTGTGTGTGTGTGTGTGTGTGTGTGTGTGAACTGTATCCTGTGTATGTGTGTGAGTGAGAACTATATCCATTGGGGCGGTTTACATTTTTAGTTCATGGTACTCCTGGTACACGTCCCAAGATCCACTTTATAATGGCTGCTGCTCACATCCACAGTAGAGGTATATGTGGACACTCTTCAGCCCTATAAGCCCTGTGCCATGTGCAACAACTATGTAACAGTATGGAATGAATAACATGATAGGCAGGGCTGGTAATGTCAGTACTGGCAATTGTGTGTGTATTGGTGTATATAGCAGTGCTTGTGAGTGTGTAAACTCATAGGTGACAATCTAATGAGTCCTCCCACACTCACTAGACCCCCCATTACCATATGTCACAAGGGCACATGATGTTATTCACTTTACAGGTACCTTGGAATAGTCATTACACTATTAGTTCGGTGCCACCTGTGATAACTGCATAACACTGTAGTACCATTTACTAGATGCTTAGAGGTTCCAAACCCAACACTGGCAACTGTGATCCTGTGTGTCTGTGTGTGTGTGTGTGTGTGTGTGTGTGTGTGTGTGTGTGTGTGTGTGTGTGTGTGTGTGTGTGTGTGTGTGTGAACAGTGTTCTTTGTGTGATTGGTCATCACAATATCCTCTGGGTTATGTGGGTTTTACCAGTCTGACGTGTGCTCCACCCACTACACTTACCATTGTCCAGTTTACAAGGGCTGCTGACGTCAACCACCATAGACTTATCTCTATACACCCCTCAGCCCTGTAAACTTTGTGGCACATGCAATAACTGTTACACAGACCTGGTAAATGTGTACATATACAGCTGTACCTCGGCTCTGATATGATCGACATTTCAACACTCCGCCATACCCCTTGTTGCCAATGTCTGGAGGGCCACATCCTGCTGACACACAGACACCTAGAACACAAACAGAACACAGGATGTGAGACTACATTCAGTCAGCATTACTATCACCAATAATGCATCGTGTCTGAAAAGGTGCGCACACTCTGAAGTGTACCCATTACAAATGCCAGCTGACAGCACCTTATACAGCATTACATAGCTAAACTGTACTTAATTTACCCTGTGCATCAGAACCATATCATCATGTCCCTGCATCGGTGGTATGGATGACAGGGATGTGGCACAAATATCAGTATATGCCCAGGGTGTTGTGTGGTTTTTCCAGTGGCCTAGGCTGGGCCATATGGTTGACATCATGTGTGTGTGTTTGAAGGGATGTTCTATGAATGGGCCATGCAGAGGTGGTGTGTGAGTGTGTGTCTGGAGGTGACCTGGCTAGGACAGTGATGTGTGTGTGTTTGTATGCACACAGTCACACCATGTGGCTGCCCTACACAGGGGTATATTGGACAGCTGTGGAGCATACATGGCAGGGTGTACACTTCACCATTTCTGGCCACAGACATGGGAGCTGTTGCTGCCAGGGGTCTCACTGGCACCACCAGGCCCAAGACCAGATGCAGTACTGCTTTCTGATGGTGATTGCTGTCTGCTTGATCTGTGTCCCTGACAAGACGGGCCAGGACCATGTGCACATGGCCTGCTATGTTGTGGTGTGAAGAGCACCCCCCTTCAGTAATGGTGGTGTTACTGCCACCATGGGAGTGTGAAGGTGCATGACCCCAAAGACTCTCAGCTGATGTTGGTGCTGACCTACGTCCACGTGGCTGATGCTCATCTACCACCACACGCTCTAGCACAGACATGCCACGATTGAAGATTGCCAAGGTCTCACCCCACCTCAGTATTTTGATGTGTGGCCTCAACAAGGTCATGTATGTTGCCATGTAAGCCAGGAAGTGTTGCATCGTAGACCCTGAGTATTTGTCTGGTGTTGCATTCACTATGTGCCTGTGCATCCATGACAGCCTGAAACATGTGTCTGGTGACACCTGCTGTGGCACTTGCAACAGCAGCTTGACAGGCAGTAGTCCTCCTCTGAGTACGACTGTCCATATGCCTGTGTGGGACCTCACCTGCACTCTGGCTATGGCTAGTGTCTACACTCACACTTGCCATAGTCACCAGACTAGCCTGTTCCATGCCACCACATGCCACGATCAAAGATTGCCAAGGTCTCACCCCACCTCAGTATTTTGATGCGTGGCCTCAACAAGGTCATGTATGTTGCCATGTAAGCCAGGAAGTGTTGCATTCTAGACCCTGAATATTTGTCTGGTGTTGCATTCACTATGTGCCTGTGCATCCATGACAGCCTGAAACATGTGTCTGGTGACACCTGCTGCGGCACTTGCAACAGCAGCTTGACAGGCAGTAGTCCTCCTCTGAGCACAACTGTCCATATGCCTGTGTGGGACCTCACCTGCACTCTGGCTATGGCTAGTGTCTACACTCACACTTGCCATAGTCACCACACTAGCCTGTTCCATGCCACCACCTGCCAACTATCCATTATCTGTGGCTGCTGGGGACTGGGTATGTGTGGCCATTGTGACTGTGTGCGGGGACATTGTGGATGACTATGGGATGCCAACCAGTGGCACGGATTCACCCCATGACAACCCCACCTGTGCCCCACTATGACCACCATCATTGTCTGCAGAGACACTGACATCAGATTCTGAGCGGGAGGGACCACAACCACCATGTTCACCTGTGAGGGGAAGACAACATATGTAAATTAATACCTGCACTATAAGGTTTGTTGGTATACGCACACACACACACACACACACACACACACACACACACACACACACACACACACACACACGGACACACACGGACACACATGGATACACACAGACACACACACACAGGCACATACAGATGAGGTGGCACACAGGCATTACATAGACCTCACAATAGCCAAATGGTGACAATAACGACACAGTCAGACCACAGCATACACACTCTGCACAGGCCCTCAACATCATACAGTGCAGCCCTTTCCACTCAATGTTACTACTAATATACACCTCTGGGATACATGAGTAGTGTTAGTAGGTGATGGGCCTTCACCTAGCACACACTGCAGCCATGTACACATTATTGCTGTTCACCTGTATAGCACAGTGGCACATCCTACAGGACATACCTCTCAACTGTACAGAGTTTTGCTGAATGTCTAGATGCATGGCTAATACCTTTGGTCTGTTCCTCATAAATCCTGTGTTTGTCTGACACATTACTGGGATGATCTGAGGACTGACGTCACTAATTAATGACATAATCTGAGTTTCACACTTCAAAACCTGCAGTAAATGCATGTTAAAACAAAATTGGTTACGCTAGCAACCTTCTAAGCTTACAGTGGATATAATAAGTATATACACCCCTGTTAACATGCCAGGTTTTTCTGATATATGAGATGAGACCACATAAATCATGTCATAATGTTTCCCACCTTGAATGGAAGCTATAACCTGTGCAATCCAATTGAAGAGCAAACACATCGGTTAGGGGTAAGATATAGAAAGTGCAACACATACAATAGACTGGTTGCATGAGTGTGCACACCCTTACGCTAATACTTTGTTAAAGCATGTTTTGATTTAATTACAGCAGTCAGTCCTCTTGGGGAGGTGTCTATCAGCATGGCACATCTTGACTTAGCAATATTTGAACACTCTCACTTGTAGAAGCCCTCCAACTCTGTCAGATTGTGAGGGCATCTCTTGTGCACAGCCCTTGTCAGGGTACCCCAGAGATTTTCTATTGGATGTAGGTGTGGACTCTGGATGGCCTATTCCAAAACATTGATTGTCTTCGGGTGAAGCAATTCTTTTATTGATTTGGATGTATGGTGTGGGTCATTGTCATGTAGAAAGGTGAAATTGCCCTTCATTTACAGCTTTCTAGCAGACACCTGAAGATTTTGGGCCAAAAGAGTCTGGTATTTGGAACTGTTTATAATCTCCTCCACCTTGCCTAAAGCCCCACTTCCAGCTTATGAACAGCAACCCCAAAGCAGAGCACTGCCATCATCATGCTACATTATGGGGTGGTGTTCTTTTGGTGATGCATAGTGTTGTTATTGTACCAAACAAACCTTTTGTAATTGTGGCCAAAAAGTACAACTTTGGTCTCATTACACCATAACACATTTTCCCACATGCTTTTGGGATACCTAATGTATTGTTCCTGAGAATTTAGCCAGACCTGGATGTTGTTCTGTGTGAGAAAATGCTTCCATCTTCTGACCCTACCCCATAAGCCAGACATGTGGACAATACGGGAGATTGTTGTCACATGTAGTACACAACCAGTACTTGCCAGAGATTCCTTCAACTCCTTTAGTGTTGCTGTAGGTCCCCTGGTAGCCTCCCTGACCAGTTTTGGTCTTTTATTTTTATCACATTTGGAGGGATGTCCACTCTTAGCAATGTTACTGTTTCCCTATATTTTCACCGCCTTTTGATGACTGTCTTTACTGTGTTCCATGGTATATGCAATGCTGTGGAAATGTTTTATATCCTTCTCCAGGCTGATACCTTTCAACAATGGGATCCCTTTGATGCTTTGTAAGCTCTATGCGAACCATGGCTGTTGCTGTAGTAGGCAACTGAGTAAATGTTAGGATAATCCTGGTAAGATAGCTGGCCATTATTTGGTGTTAATCAAAGAGTCTCTGTGATTGATGGCAGGTGTGTAACCAAGAAGATGTAGCGCTGTAATTATATCAAAAGCTGCTTCAACACAGTATTAGCTTCAGCCTATGCACACGTATGCATCTAGCTTATTGTATGTTTTGTTTTTTCATAATTGTTCCCCTAACAGATTTGTCTGTTGACAATTGAATTGTACAGGTTATAGGTCACATTAAAGGTTGGAAGAGTTTGAAAATGTTTTATTGTGGTCTCATTCTTGTATATCACAAATACCTGGCATTTTAACAGGGGTGTGTACACCTTTTATATGCACTGTATAAGACTATTTTTTAAAATATAACCCTAGTTTTGGGCCTTTGTCCACCCATTTTGTCAGTTGTTGTCCAGATGTCTTGCAATGACAGGTTGTGAGGTATGCTACAGATATGTTACATCTCCTGCAAATAGGCTCCTGCGATGACCACTGTGATGCAATGCAGTTAACCCCACCACAAGTGAACATGCACATATCACAATAGGCTAAGAGTAACAGTTGTGTGCATGGTAAAATGCATGACCTTAACATGCCTGGGGTACTGGTGAGCCACAACAGGACAATGTCATACTCACTGGTTTCAGGCTGCTGTCCCACATCCAGACCAGAGGTACCTATGTAGTTGTGGGGGTAAGGTTTTGTCAGCAGGCTCACATGTGGCATTGGTACAAGATGAATGCTACTTTTCTGCACATGTACAGTACAAGCTCTGATACTACAAAATCTGCTGTCCTTCACCATAGCTGTGCACTTGTATGCATTACAAAACCCCACCCCCAAATGCAGTTTGACGTGGCACATGCATCTAGATACTCTACAGAAGACAATATGACTGCTACAGTATTCAAGTGATGTGCACTGGGGCCTTACCTGGATGCTCCTCGCCTGTTACCTTGGTGCCACCTACCTCCATGAATTCTGTTTGTTGGCTTTGCTGATGTGTGGTGGTCACCATAAGGTTGGCAAGGAGCTCCTCTGTTGGTGTAAGTGGGGCCTGTGTGGCAGGACCCCCACCTGTAGTGGTATGTTCCCTGGCCACAGCAGTAGCTCTTTGCTGGGCATGCTGTATCAGGTCAGTCGCCCGATGCCTGACCTGATCATATGTGTATCCATGGTGGCCCAGGTTGTTAACTCTGTGGACAAGTTCATCCCACAGGGTGGTCTGCTCCCATAGATTCTGTTGGCTATGATCAAACATCACCCCATGGTGCTGGATGATGGCATCTGTGATGGCTGCATTTCAGCTGCAGTATATGCTGGCTATCTTGGCCACTGTATGTCACCTGGAAGACATAAACGGAGAAACACATCAGAGGACCTCATACAGTGGTCAAAGTTACTTACAGAACCTGCACATCAATATTGATTATCATTAGCCACCACTTACAACCACATCATACACCTGTCATGTATCAGCCCAGTATGGGAATGCATCGCACTCCTGGCTTTGATGTGTCATGTTCCCCCCAATGAGGGCCAGTAAATTGCATACTCCACCATTCATCTTTCACCTTTGTGTAGAGGGATGACAGTGGCCATCTTCCTTGCAGATGAGATGTCATTGGTGCACAGGCTTTGCTTGCATACGGTGTGTAATGGAGCTGGGGGCATATGCCTGTGTTCATGTATGATGCAGACAGGGATGTTATCAGCTCCCATGGAGACTTACATTTGATGCCTTTGATTAGGCATTATGGACCTGCTCCCTGATGATGAGGGGAGGGGTGTGGGTGCTGTGCATATCCACCTATACTGATGGTTGGACGGGAGGGTGATGTTTTCCCTTAACCTGTCTGTAGCGGGTTGGCTATAGCTATGCTGTGTGTGTATGTGGTGTGATTGACCACCAGTACACGGTGGGTTGGATTGTTGCCTCTGAGATTGAAGACAAGTGAAGATGGACTTGTGATTAGCCTTGCTGGATGTGCCCAATATGTACTCATAGTTAGCCTTACAGTAATTCACCTGTGACCTCATATGCTTGTTTCTGACACAGGTTGACTTACTTCCAAGTCGGTGCCTGCTCCTGGTTGGCTCTGTACAGCCAATATAGCAACTGATTATGTGGTTTGTGTATTGCTGCTGTCCAGCAAAGGTGGAGGCAGGTTTTGAGAGTCAGGTATTGCTGAGTCCATACTGCTATGTAGGTGCTCATATAGCTGTTTGTAGTGGGCATGGACACAAGCTCATAACACAGTTGGACAACTCTCCATTTTCATAGGTTCATAGCTTCATAGGTAGGTACTAGGCCATTGGCCCTAGGGCCTATACAGGCCTAGCCAAAAAGGTACCCTACCTTTCGCCACCCAAGAAAATTATTTTCCTGTGCCCCTGTCAAGCAGAGCCACAGAAGTGATCCCTGGGGTGAATTTCCCATTTCCCATCCAATCATCAAGATTTTTCTTGAAGAGTGCTAATGAGGAGCTTTGTTTGACATAGATAGGTAGTCTGTTCCAGAGTATGGGAAGTCTCTGGGACAGGAATCTATCCCTCCAGCATGTTCTGTTTATTGTGGTGATAAGGTTTAGGTCCCTAGAGCATGTAGCTTTGAGGGTTTGGGATTTCTTTAAGTGGAGCATGTCCAACAGCTCTGGGTTTGACATAGCTTTGTATGTTAGGCAGAGATCGCCTCTGAGTAGGCGATATGCCATGGAGTAAAGCTGGAGTTTTTTGAGTCTGCATAAGGCATCTGTTTGAGGCCAGTAATCCTCTTCGTGAGGTATTTTTATGGCATTTCCAGTTGTTGTAGATGTCTTGTGAGGTACATACCAAAAGGGGTATTGTACTCTATAATGGGTCTAATGAGTGATGAGTAGAGGGGAACAATGACCTCTTTTTTTCTGGATGAGAAACCTTTTGTGATGAGGTGTGCCATGTAGAAGGATTTCCTGACCACTGTGGTGATGTGATTATCAAAGGAGAGATTACTATCCACCTGTGTCCCAAGGTCTCTTATCACACTTTCAGTGTTAAGTAGACTACCACCTATGTGGTAGTTCATGGGTACAGAGTTTTTACCAAAGGGGATGACAATGCACTTTTTGGCATTGAGCTTGAGACCATGTCTTTGACACCAGGCATCTGTCTCAGTGATGCCCTTTTGTAGGATGTCCACATCGTTAGGAGTTTTGATTATGGCTCCTAGTTTGCAGTCATCTGCGAATTTAGTTAGCCAATGACCTTCTGTGTTACCCTGTACTTCAGAGATGTAGATACCAAACAGGAGAGGACCCAGGACTGAACCCTATGGTACTCCACTTATCACCGGTCTGAAGTCTAATTTGGAGTCTGCTTCCCATCTTGTGACATAGGGATTTATACCTCGTTTAGTGAGTTTATCTATAATTCCAGAGTGGGCGATGGTGTCAAACGTCTTTGCGAGATCTAGATAGGCGGTGTGAACCACCTTACCCTCATCTATGGCTTTGGTGACTACTTCAAAGAAGTCTATCAGGTTTAGGAGACATGATCTGCATTTTACAAACCCAAACTGTGTGGGGTCCAGAGTTTGGAGATCTCCAATGTCTTTGTTTATGAGTTCCATGATGATACATTCCATGGCCTTGCAGATGAGGCTCGTCAGACTAATGGGTCGGTAGTTCCTGGGGTCTGTTGTGGCCCCCCCATTGTGGAGTGGGATAACTGTCACTGTGCACCATTCAATGGGCACAAAGCCTGAGGTGAGGCTATGATTGAACATGGTACTTAGGTGGGGTGCCAGTTCATTCTGTAGTTCATGTAGAAGGCAGCCTAGGATGTTGTCAGGTCCCATGGATGCTGTGTTCTTGGCTTTGGAGAGTGAGGTTTTTACCTGTGCAGCCATGATTACAGGAAATTTGCATTCTTCCGGTATAAAGATGGGCCCTTTAGGGGGTGAGAGGGGGGTAAAGTTATCACTGAACCTATCTGCCAGGATGTTGGCAATATTAGTTGGTTCTGTATATTTAGTGTCATTGTGCTGTAACAGAGCAGATCTGAGTGCTGCCATTGAGATTCTTGACATAGCTATAGAATGCTTGGTGGTTGTCTTTAGAATCAGTGGCAATTTTGTTTTCATAACTAGCTTTGGAGGATTTTATGAGGGATCTCAGCTTCTTACTGAGGCTGACCAGGGAGTTCCTACAATCGTGGGATTTTACTCTTTTTTGCAACAGTTTCTTTCTTCTGTTGTAGATTTTGTTTATGGCAGAAGACCACCAGATTGGCTTCCTTTTTTGGATGATAGCATCTTGGTTCTGTTAGGGGTAGCACAATTCATGTATTCGTGTAAGTGCTTATAAAGTGCATTTGTGTAGGATTCAGCAGTCGTACCTCTATTGTCCATCTACATGGGTGTCGTGAAGTTTGCCCCCTCTGTCTTAAGAAGTGTGAAGTTGGCTTTAGAGAATTTTTTTACTGTTGTTTTCCTAATGGGGGGTGGGACCAGGATGTGGATGTCTAGGGTGATTAGCTTGTGGTCGGATCTGACCAACGAGGAGCTAACCTCTGGTGTGGAACACCGGTCACCCATGTTGGTGATGACCAGGTCTAGGATATTGCTGCCTCTGGTGGGGGTGTGGATAAGTTGATCCAAGGCATTGAAATTGATGATTTCCAGAAAACGTTGAGCAAAAGAGTTGGTACATGAGTAGTTTTCCCAGTTAATGGTAGGGTAGTTGAAATCACCCATTATTCGAGTGTTGGATTGTACTGTAATATTGTTCAGTGTATCAAGAAAAGAGGAGTGGGAATCCTGGGGCATGGTGGGGGTCTGTAGCAAGCTACAATCTGGATTGCGGTTTTGCCCAGAGTTAGTTCAACTTGGATAATCTCGGATGCATTATGCTGAGCAACTAGCTTGGAGGTGTGGATATCCTTAATGAATATGGACACGCCTCCACCTTTAGTGTTTCGGTCCGGGTTTGGTGGCAGAAAGGTGTGGTATGACTTATAGCCTGGTAATGCAGGGGTGCTCTCTGGAGCTTTGAACCAGGTCTCTGTCACTGCACAGATGTCAATGTTCTCCATTTTAAGGAGTACCTCGAGTGAGTGCATTTTGAGGTTTAAACTTCTAGCATTGAGTAGCATTACCCTCAGATTTTGCTTGCTTGTACCTGTTACGCTGGTGAATTGGTCTTTTGAACCTTGCCTAAAAAAGGCACTATAGGGCTGTCAAGAGCCTTTGCCAATATCCAGAATCCCAAGGGCGACAGGTGCAGGCCATCTCTGACAAAGCAGCGTGGTCTGTCGATCATGTCATCCCAGGCAGACAGATACTGGATTCCTTTAGAATGACACCAGAAGCTTAGCCAATTGTTAAAGCCAATCATTTTGTCCTTGTACTGTGGTGTCATTCTGGGTGATGGCAGGATGCTACTCAGGGCTAGGGTCATACCGGCCTGGGCTACAAGATCGGAGAGCTCTTCCATGTCTCTTTTCATGTAGTCCAGGGAGGTACGTCTCAGGTCATTCACACCAACATGGACAATGACAGAGTCAAATTTGTACTTGTTGTGGAGTGACCTGAGTGCATGCATTAAGTGGCGGATCCTGGCACCTGACAGGCAGCTGACAGTAATTTTTTCCTTGTTTAGCCTGGTGAGTGGAACATCAGTGTGCCTGACTATAGAGTCACCTAAGACTAGAGTGTTGGGTATGTTATGCCTTACGGGCTGTAGTTGAGTGGCACACTGAGTATGTGGACTATGTGTCATTTGGGTTGTGTTGGGGGGGGTGGAGGTTGCTTGCATTTCTGCTTTGGAGGTCTCTGTTGTTTGGGAAAATTTGTACTGAGAGTCTCCGTGAATGTAGGTGTGGGTTTTGTGCTTCTCTGTGTGTGTTTTGGTGGTGTAGGTTTTGAGGGACTATGTGATGAGTGTGGTGCAGTGCAAATGTTTACCTTCTCCTCTTGACTCTCTAGGCCAGTCTTTGGTGAAGAGAGCTTTGCTTCCAGTTTGGCTATATAAGTGCATCTCTCACAGGTCGTAGTGTTGGGTGGTAGGAGGAGAGGGTTGTCTGTGTACATGAGCCAATTGCTGCATTGTCCCAAGATGCCCAGATTCATCAGGTAGACAGGAGAAAACACCGGGAGATGACCTTTAGACATGCCTGAATAGGTGTTATTTATTAAGTACTAAAAACTGTTTTCCTCTAGACAAGTGAGGAAAGTTGAGTGCTGTAGTAATTTGTAACTTATTTAGTGCTTACAATGAGGTCTGAACAAGTGCTGAGCTCAAAGAAACAGATGAGTGCTAAAACTAAAAAGCTGGCTAGTTGCAAGTGAAATTTTGAAGAACAGACTTTATGGCGCCAGGAATAGTTTAACCCCAGTTAAGTGTGGGGGGGGGGGGCTTAGGAGCTCACAAACAGTCCTGGACCCAGCAAATCCATATCTGGACAAGACCTGCCACAGGAAAGGGGGGAAGCAAGCTTATATTTTTTTTCCAGTAAAGTGGAAATGGAGAAAGCTGGAACAGAAGTTAATTCAACACTAAGAATCTGAGTGGATTGGCCTTCACAAATGTTCTATATTAGATTGAGTGAACTAATGACACTAGACTGGGAGGAGTGTCACAGATCAAATATACGGTATGGGCGGGCAACTGCAAATCCACCAAGTATAAGAACACACAACACTAGGGAGGATGTGTGAGAAAATTACAGTTCCTAGCTGTAGCCACTAAATGAAAGTTTTAAACAGATCAAGGAGTAGACTCAAGAATACTTTTAACTGTAAACAGACAATCAAAAAAGCACATAAAAGCTCGGATGGCGCACTCACAAACAGAAAATACAACTCTTAGTATGAAAAAACAGTTTACAGTTAAGTAATGTTAAAACAGTATAAAACAGTACATAAATGCAGTGCAACAATAAAAAAAGCTTTATAACAGTGCAAAATGTAGTAGATCAACTGTATAGCACAATTATATGTGTTTCAGAAGTGCAGTTCAGTGAAATAAGTGTAAGAAATAATTTATCCTGCTCGTGGAATCTTAAGGAATTTCCACTTATGCAATGCAATCCAGAGCCTGAGCAATACAAGCAGAACCTTTATAAGACACAGGGTTTATATAGCAGTAAGAATGGAAGAGTTGGAAAATCAGATTACTACTCAGCCCCTGCTATTACCCAATCCCTTGTACTACAGAAGGTCAGGAGGCCTTGTTACTCTTAATAACAATGAAAACTATCAGCAGAAAATGGCTGCCAGAAACACAGGAAACTCAAACAAAACTACCAGCCTAGACAACAGGCCTCAATCAAGATTATGCCACCTGAGCAGAACACATAAACCTCAATTTAAAAGCATAGAAAGAACACCCACAAAGAGAAAATACAAGTCTCAGTATGAAAAAGCAGTTTACAATTTAGTAATTAAATAAAAAATGCAATTATAGTAATGCACACTATTACAGTTCCTAGCTGTAGCCACTAAATGAAAGTTTTAAACAGATCAAGGAGCAGACTCGAGAATGCTTTTAACTGTAAACAGACAATGAAAAATACACAGAAAAGCTCGGATACAGCACTCACAAACAGAAAATGCAACTCTCAGTATGAAAAAGCAGTTTACAGTTAAGTAATTTTAAAACAGTATAAAACAGTACATAAATGCAGTGAAACAATAAAAAAAGCTTTATAACAGTGCAAATGTAGTAGATCAACTGTATAGCACAATTATAAGCATTTCAGAAGTACAGTTCAGTGAAATAAGTGTAAGAAATAATTTATCCTGCTCTTGGAATCTTAAGGAATTTCCACTTATGCAATGCAGTCCAGAGCCTGAGCAATACAAGCAATCAATCTGATAATCATACTTATTCTAGTACCCATGTCTGTATCAGGGCAATGCAACAGCCATTAGCTGTAGAGATTTATGTCTGTTGGATGCACACAGACTAAGATTACACATGTATACAACATTTGCCTGACATTTTATATCTCATGTCTGTTGTCATGAGGCTTCCAGGTATACCTACTCAACATACATGTGCACAGGTGATACCTGATATACATATCTGTTCTATGTCAGTATGGCACACTGTATTTACACTCTTGCTGCTCAGTTATACCTCTCAACCTGTTAGAGCAGGACATCTGGAGGTTGCCACACATAAATAAGGGAGGCAATTCCCCAACATTAGTGACGCTTTATTAATATTGCTGTAACACACTTAAGTCAGTTGATAGAACAGTAGGCTATGCATTCACAGAAATACCCTGGAGGATGTCTGACACTCATATGTATGCTATTATGTTCTAATGTCAGTTTCACAGATTTGTCAGACATAACAAAACTCTATGAGTAAATGACTACAAATATGAGGCACACATATGGTCAGTGTGCATAACACTGGACAGTTGAATGGTATGAGCTCAATATATCACATGCAATTCAACACACACATCTGCAACAGTAGTTTATTATGCACATATCCTGTATAGATCTCTTAGATTTGTGAGACAAACATGTGTATCATTGTTGTATTCACAAGTAACATATGGATATTTACGACATCCCACTAGTTGGCCTAGCAGTGTCACAGTCAGTATTGTTCAACAGACACTCCAGTAGTAGTCATTTGTGAGCCATCCTTTCCTGGGTGACTCAGGGGCCTGAGCTGTGATCTATTTCACTGCTGATAGACCCAGGTGCTACGGCCATAGGTGCTGATCAGCAATATATCAGTAGAGCAAGACTTGTTGAGACATATTTGTTAAACTTCCTATTTCCCATTATTACATACCCCCTACTGCATTCCATTACATGCTTGCTTGATTGACATACCTTTTTTTCCAGTGGTGGTGCTGCGATAGCGTTGTCGCCTAACAGTAAGACTCTGTCCGGTTCGATTCTCAGCTAGAGCGTCTTCTGCATGGAGACATGCGTGAATGGGCATACCTTCATTGAAGGTTGTGCATCAGGGCTGGTAACTTGGCACATAAAAAGCAACTACCAATCATTAGCGGACCAGAGTTCCGCTGTAGCGACCCCTAACTGGGAAAAGCCGAAAGACACAACAACATAGTTGGGTTACTTCCAATTTCTGTTTTGTTTCTTTTTGTTTGTCAGTCTGTCTGTCTGTCTGTCTGTCTCTCTCTCTCTCTCTCAGAGATGCTGGGTATACATATGTTTTGCATAGGCAGCAGCTTGCCTTTTATAGGTAATGCTCATGAGCAGCTGATGGCCTGTACACCAATTGCTGTCCCCCACTTGCTAATTGCATGCAAAACAGCAGTGCTGTTATTCCTATAGCCAATGGCATGGCAACACACTCCTATAATTGAGTACTTCATGTGAGCATTGGCCATTTTCCTTGCCTGTGAGGAGGACATCATGGAGGTGTTTGAACAACAGCATCACAGAGGGTAGTTAGAAATACCTCTTACAAGACATGTGGACACAGCCCAACAAAATGGGGGAGAAGGTTCCAGACCTAGTGACAGACTGTATGTATTGCTGTAATACAGTGGGATTAATGCTAGTTTAACAGGGTTTGTGTGGACATGGACTTTCTGTGTGATATTAAGTCTGACAGTGTTGTGTGGTTAACATAACTCTCAACTATAGGGTTATCCACAGAATGGCCAGAGGTTTGACTCCTATGTTTGGTCTGTTCCTTAGACAGTTTTTGTCCTTAGCAAATCAGTAGCATATTCTGGGGATTGCAGTCAGTACATGCTAACATCCATTTGTGTGTCTGACTTCATAGCCCTCAGAATGGATGTGTTACAACAGACCCTGTAACACCAGCAACTTTCTCAGTTTATAACAGCAATATTTCAAATATGCCCCTGTTTTTGGGCCTCTGTCCCCAGTTATGTCAGACTTTGTCCAGATGTCATGCAGTAAGAGGTTGATAGGTATGGTATATCATTATTTAGTGCCTTCATTCCTGATATCATCCCGGTGATGTAGCAGAATGCCAGACATGTTCTGAGGTAGAGAATATATATAAGGGACAAAGCCTGGATATTCTGTGCGAATCTGTACAGTTGAGAGGTCTGTGTATGTCTGGTGATTGTTAACAGACTGTCAGGATTGAGTAGCAGTGTAGTGTGTAAATGTTATGTGGGCTGTGTAGGGAGGGGGTAGATGTAAGTGTCATGGCACCTTTTCTATCTGAATGTGCATGCTGCTCCAGTTTCTGGTGGTCTGTTGGCTGTATTTGTTTGTGGGGGCAGACTGAGACATGTCCGTACCACCTCAAGCTTCCTACTATGCTGTGAATTGGGCCATTTATGTAGGGGTAGTATGTAAGTGGCAAACATGATATTTTTCTTCACACAGTTGTTATACTCTACTGTTCATTTGCCTATTTGCGCTATGACTGTGGTGAAATTGGTTGTGGGTGTACACTTTCACACTGGTGTCTGTTTCTCACTACTGTTACATACCTGTAATGCCTGATATATTTGCAAATGCATGTGTAATTCCACATAGCTGATTTGGGACAGTGTTGTGTCAGTCTGATTGTATTTTGGATGGTGCTTGGTGACATGCTTAGCAGCTCAGTGTTGTTTCCCTAATGTCATGTTATGTCCAGATATGCGTAAGATGTCCGGTTGTCTGGCTCACATCTTTGGTCCAGTTCCCATAACTGTTATGTATTTGTGACAAATCAGTGCGATGATGTGAGGATTTAAGTCACTAAATAATGAGAAGCAATTGAGTCTTGGACTTGTGCTATTTCAGTAAATATATGTTGGAACAGACAGTCTTACTGCAGCAACTCTCTCAGCTTATCTACTCAAGTATTTCAGATATGTCCTTATGTTCATGGCTTTCTCCCACCACTTTGTCAGGCTTGGACCACATTCATTGCACTAAGGGGTTCTGAGCATACCTGCCAACTGGCTGGATTGTTTTAGAATGTCCAGGATTATTGCTCATATTTTCGGTCTGTTCCACAAATAATTTGTATTTCTCTGGTAAATCCCTATGATGATCTGAGGATTCCTGTCAGTAAATGTTGATATACATTTCAGTGTCAGACCTCATATCCTTCAAAAAATGTATGCTGAAACAAACCCTGTTACTCTTACAACTGTCTATGTTTCTAATGGCAATACATAAAGTATGTCCCTATGTTTGGGCCATTGTCCCCCCATTTTGACAACCTGTGCCCGGATGTCTTGCACTAAAAGGTTAAGAGGTATGGTTCTAAGGTATATAAAACCACAGTAAATGATGGAAAAGGAGAAAAACCACCAGCCAGTAAACCAAAAAAGATTTATTTCTCTCTCTCTCTCACTCTGATGTCTCGGATACACAAGCCTTCACTGGTTCTAAGGTATGACTGCACTGCATGTTATGTACAGTGGAGGCCCAGGGAGAAATGCTCCAGATGCATGTCTTTGTGATGTGGGAGAAAAGCAGAGCACCCAGAGGAAATGCACATGAATGCAGGGAGGACATGCAGACTGCACACAGCAGGCACCCCAGCCAAGAATCAAACTGGTGAACCTTTTCCTGGGAGGCAACAACACTACTGCTGCACCACTGCACCATCCCAATTACATATATATATATATATATATATATATATATATATATATATATATATATATTTTTTTTTTTTTATATATATATTTTTCATATATATGTATCTCCATACATATATATCTGTATATTTATATATACAAAACCTGAGTGATTCCACAGAGCATTTTCCCTACTGTTGAATGACTCTACTGAATGATGTGTTAGAAAAAGCATGCGAAATTCCTACAGCTCAAGTGGTGTGATGGTACATTGCTCTGACTATAGTGTGCCGGATCCTGGGTTCACGACTTGACAGGCTGATTATTTTATTGCTAGACAAAACAGTGGCTGATGGAGACAGAGTGATTAAAGCAGTTTTAAGTGGCTTTAAGTTGATTTGCCCAGGGTTGCAGGAAGGTAAACTCAAACAAAGAGGCCAGCACCAAAGTGCTGTAGCATAAGATATTTTTTAATAACATAGCATCATACCTCTATATCTTACTATGCTACAACACTTTGGTGCTGGCCTCTTTGTTTGCATTTAGACTTTTCTGGCTTTTTGCACCTGCCATACTTGCGAAGGTGTTTGTCTTCTCTTGTGGGAAGCTTAGCAATGCCAAGATATGGTTAACCTTAGAGATGCTTAATCCGTTTTGGCTTCACATAGCATCACGCAAACTCGCTTACTCCCCCTTACTCCCGCTTACACCTGTGCTAGTTCCTTTAAAAATAAGAAAAAGGGGTTATAGGAAAGTGGTGAGAAAGGGGCATGCAGATGGAAAAACAGTATGAAAGTTAGCTAAGGATGTGAAAGATGGGTGTAGGGAAGGTCCATAGCTGTCCATTTCTCATACTGCAACAGCTGTGCATTTGTACAGAATTTCGAGGTGTATTTGGACACTCAAACCCCAGAGAGGGGTGAAGACAACAGACTGGATTAAATGTGTCCACTGGACACCTGTATGAAATGGACAGCTATGTACGGGGCGATACTTTTTTGGGGACAGATGCCCTTTTTTCTTTGTTAAGGTGAGAGTGGGATGTTGGGGAAGGACTGTATGTATGTCTAGGGAGAAAGGTTGGGTAGGGAGACAGACAAGACCAAGAAAACAGCAGACAGGGGTGGTGTATGAAACAAGTTGGGGGTAAATACCTTGGACAGGAAGGGTGTTTGGGAATCAGAGGCTCATGAGTCCCCATATGGATATGGTGTGACTGACTTCCCCACCTGCAGGTAGTCATGACTGCACCTTCACAGCCCCGATGGTGGCTGTGCTGGGGCCTGGACAGGAGGGACGGCCTGTCCATCAAGGTGCACCAGGCAGCCCTCCATCTGGCACTGCTGGCCACCTAACTCAGAGCAGATGACACTGCACATCATAGCCCAGAATTGATGGCATATGACGGGCTCATCTCCACGCCCATGCCCAGGTGGTGCAGGACCTGCAGAAGATGAAGTTCCAAGGTGGGTCCCAGACATGCTGGAGCCTGCTGCCATGGCCAGATGGGGCATGACAGGTGGATCCGCTAGGATCAGCCTTCCCAAAAGTATTATGATGTTGAGGTTTTCCAAGATATATTGGTTAGTCATAAACAAAACATTTCAAGATTAGTTTTAAAGGGATGCATGAGTGTTCATATTAACACAAAACAACAGATGTGAAACAGTTGCATAGCAAACAGAACACATGCCTAACTGGAACAACAGTAAGCATTATAACAGCATGCCAGAAGCAATGACGGCAACAAGCCACCAACAATGGAATTTGAACAACGTATGTTAACATGCAACCAATTAATTGTATTAACAATAATGTGACACATATCCCAACATTAGGTTTGATAAAAACATACCCGTAGTATATGACTAATAATTAGTGATGCAGATGAGGGGTCGGGGGAGAGAAGAAAAGTACATTAACAACTGCACAGGCATCTATTTTTACAACAGTAATGCTCAATACTGTAGAGGTCTGCCCTCACTTTACATTTGCCTATGGCCTACCTATGACATACACATATTTGTGAGAGAGGCCATGTAGATGGCCTTCCGTACAATGGTGCCCACATGGTGGGAATCTGTCAGGTTGCTACCAACCTCAGTGCACAAGTTGCTTTACACCTGATTGCAAGCTCAGTGCATTATTACTGTCATACTTAGTGTGGTTGACATCTGCCACAGCAGGGGGAATGATGCCTCTCCTGGCATTCTGTTTGCGATAATGCTTCTTGTATCAGTCAGTAATTGAGTGAGTGCTTCTTGGGTGATGATCACATCAATAAGGGAATGTAAGACAGTGGGCAGCTTGCAAGCATCTGTACACCTGGTCAGCCCAAACCACTACTTTTGTACTGTACCTCAGATATATATATATATCTCAAAGAGTAGAGGCCCCCAGACCAATCCTTGGGGGTACACCGTTGTGAATGAATCTACTATTAGAGGTGGGTTCTACTACTTTGACTGAGTGAGTACAGGTTGGTGCCTAGCTGTGTAGGCTTATGTATCCTGTCTACCTGGAGATTAGTGAGAAAGGATTGGGCTAGGTGAAGGTAGGCATTTTTTACCATCTTCCCCTTGTCCCTGTGTTTGTTGACCACTGCAGATAGGTTGATCAGGTTTAACAGGCCTGATCTCCCTTTGACAATACCATAGTGTGTGGGCCCAGGCATTTTTATGTTGCTGATGTCCCTGTTCATAATGTGCTTGATATTGCCTTCCATGCCCTTGCAGAGCAGGCTAGTTAGGCTGATCTGCATAACACTGGCTGGGTTGGTGGATTGCTCTGCCTTTGTGCATAAGATGACAGTGTCTGTCCTCTGTGCAGATGGGATGACACTAGTGCTCAGACTGTGGTTGACTACAGTGCAGAATGGATCTGAGGGCACATTCCTGTGTTCATGTGGGATGAGCCAGGGATGGTGTCATGTCTATGGAGACCTCTGTGTGTTGTTTTCGAGAGGGCATCATGGACATGCTTCCTGATGATGAGGGGAGGGTGCAGGTGTTGTACATGCACATGTGTACCACATGTGGGGGGATAGGGGGTGGTGTTTACACTTCACCTGTCTGCAGCCGGTTGCCTATATATATGCCATATGTGCTTGTGGTGTTATTGACCACCACTACAGAGCAGATGTGTGTGTTGCCTCTGTAATTGCAGACACATGTGTGGAAGGCCTAGTGATTTGCCTTGGGGGATGTGTCCAATTTGCACTCAAAGACAACCTTAGGGTACATAGGTTCATAGGTTCATAGGTTGGTACTAGGCTATCAGCCCTAGAGCCTATACAAGCCTAGCCATAACAATTTCCTAACTATTTCTTCCCACACTATTTACTTCCCTGGACCCCCTGACTAGCAAGGCAACTGACGTGATCCCCAGGGTGAATTTCCTTTCTCCCATCCAATTGTCAAGGTTCCTTTTGAAGAGGGCCAAAGAGGCACTCTGCTTGTCATTTATGGGTAATCTATTCCAGAGTCTGGGAGTCTCTGGGTCAGGAACTTATCCCTCCAGCATGTTTTGTTTATTGTGATGACAAGGTTTAGATCCCTGGAACGTGTGGCTCTGAGGGACTGGGATTTCTTTAAGTGTAGCATGTCCAACAGCTCTGGATTTGACATGGCCTTGTATGTTAAGCAGAGATTGCCTCTGACCTTATTTGCTGGGACAGACCAAGGTGACATTGCTTCCAATGAGGTATCTGTTCCTTCTTGACCCATCCAGCAATTGTTTCCACCTATTATTGTATGTGTGTATTGCTGCTGTCCACCACAGGCATTTACCCTATCTTGAGGGAGATTATGTTATCCTGTGAGGTACTGCTAAGTCCATCCAGCTATGTAGGTGACCACATAGTATTGTAGTGTGGGCCTAGACACTGCTGCAAGTTCCAACAAATGGGACGTTGGCTGTACAGCTACTTCTACTTACTCTGAGGAGATTTATACTTATTTGTGTATAGTTCATTCTGTTTGACACTGTAAAGGGGGGGCAGTGGAGATGGTGACCTGAACAATGCTGGTTATGTGGTCAGATATTACCAAGGGGGATATCACGGTAGGAGTGCTACACTGGCTACTCATGTTGGTTAGGACCAGGTACATGAGATTCCCACCTGCCGTAGGAGTGCTGACCAGCCGATTCACTGCATTACCATTGATAAAGCCAAGGAATCTATGTGCGTTCATGTTTAGGTGGCATAGGTCATGCACACTATGGTGGGTAGTTGAAGTCACCCAGGACCAGGGTAGATGACTGAATCCTGACAGATTCCAGCAGGTTCTAATAGGTGTGGTGGGTCTCCAAGTCATGGTTGATTTGGTATGATTTGAGTAGATGTTTTATCAACTGTTAACTGCACTCAGGATTTCACCCATGCGTCATGTTGTTTGGCCAGCCTGGAGGTGTGTATGTGTATGCTAATGCTCAACACTCCACCTCCTGTGGCTTTGCGGGCCTCCATTTGGGGTCTAAGCATATGATGGGATGAGTGACCTGGCAAGTTTGTTGTGCTCTCCACAGCTAGAGTGCAGGTGCCTGAGACTGCACAAATGTCAGCATCCCACAGGACAAGGTACGCTTGCATTGACATGGGTGTTATGGTGAAACACGAAGCTCCTGTTAGAGCAAGACATCTGCACACAAGTACACATCAGTGGTGGGAAAAGGCCAGTAAATATTGTCACTTTATGACTCTAGCTGAAACACAATTAGCTGCCAGCAAAGGTGGCATCACATTCACAAGTGTACTCTGCAGGATATGACATCTGACAATGAACTGTATGCTAATTTGTTATGACTTCAGTCTTTAATGGTTTACCAGTGATGTGCTAGACAATACACAACTGTCTGAGGCATTGACTACAAATATTAGACAGACATGTTGTCAGTCTACAAAACTGGACAGTTGTCAGGTATGGGCTCAGTATATCACATACAGTTCAATACACAACTGTCATGTAGTATGTACATACCCGATGTAGATCTCTTACATTTGTAAGGCAAGCATATGTATCAGAGTAGCCTTCATAGGTGACATACGAATAATTACAACATCCCAGGTAGCTGGCCTACCACTGACACACTCAGTATTGGACAACAGAGACTCCATTAGTAGTCATACATGAGCTGACCTTTGTTGGGGTGACTCAGGAACCAGAGATGCGCTCCATGTCAATGCAGGTAGGGCAAGCAGAAAAGGCCATAGCTGCTGGACAGCAGCATGTGAGTCCAGCAGGTCTTGTCATGGCATATTGTTTAATATATCCCATTTGACATAATTGCATCCCTTCGTCTGTATTCCATTAGAAGCTTACATAGTTGACATATCCGTTATAGTGCTCAGGAGTTTTCTCAAAACAATGCAAATGTTTAGATTTGTGTAGTCACAGTCTGTCTTTGTGTCACGCTTTGTCCAGATGTCTTGCAGTAAGAGGGTCAGAGGTATTGTGATATCATTATTTAGTGACTGCACTCGAGGTATTATGCCACTGACTTAGCAGATTCCTGGAAGTGGTATGCAGCAGTGGCCATGAATATGGTCTCACACCCTGGACATTCTGTGGAAATCTGTACATATGAGAGTTATGTATGTCTGGCCATTGTGAAGTGACTAACAAGATTGTGCAGTAGTGTTGTGTGCAGATGTTTGGTTGAGTAGGGAGAGTAGCAGATGTAAGTGTCACAGATCCTTTTTCTATCTGACTGTACATGCTGCTATGGTTGCTGGTGGTCTATCAGGTGTGTATATTTCTAGGGGAAGAATGAGGAATGTCCTGTAACACCTCAGGATTCCCAGTACATGGTGAGTTGGGTGAGTATATGCCAGTTTAGTGTGTGACTGAGAATCAGGATATGTTCAAGCAAACAGTCGTTCTACTCTAGAGTTCATTTGAGGTACTGGTATGTTGCTGTGACTGTGGTGCAAATGGCTGTGGGTGGACATTTATGCACCACTATCTGCTTTTACCTACATTTCCATCCCTGTAGTGCATGATATATTAGGATATACATGGGTAATTGGCCAGACCTGATTTGGGTTAGAGTCATGTTAGTCTTACTGTGGTTCAGAAGGTGCTGGGTGAAATGGCTGGCAGCTGTCATGGGTTTTTCCATTCTGCTACATGACTGCGGTCATATCACTCCACTGCTCAGATGACTAGACACTGTCCAGATGCATGGCTCATATGTTTTGTCTGTTGGCCACAGCACTTGTGGGTTTTTGAGAAATCACTGAGATGATGTGAGCATTGACATCAGTAAATAATGACATTCATTTGTGTTTCAGACCTGGACTCTGTCTGGCACTGTATGTTAAAGTAAACAATGCCACTCTAGCAGACTTCTACACATATGACAACCATATTTCAAAGATGTCACTATTGTTTGCCCTTTATCCCCCCATTTGTCAGGCTTTTTGCAGATGTGTTACAGTAAGAGGTTGATTATCTGTCTATATATCTATGTATGAATGAATATATATATATATATATATATATATATATATATATATATATATATATATACACACATATATATATATATATATATATATATATATATATATATATATATATATATATATATATATATATATATATATATATATATATATATATATATATATATATATATATATATATATATATATATATATATATATATATATATATATATATATATATATATATATATATATATATATATATATATATATATATATATATATATATATATATATATATATATATATATATATATATATATATATATATATATATATATATATATATAGGTTCACTTCAGAAGCTTGAAATACTAAAATCTCAAATTTCAGTATCTCGTGCCCAAGAAGTGGAATCCACAAAACAATAAAAACTAAAAACCGCGAAATTCAAAACCTCGAATACCAGAAGTTTTGAATTTTGCAGTTTTACTACACCCCCCACTTAAATATTCTCACTACGAGATTTCACTACATACAAACACACACAAAACACCACCACACAAGCTACTTTCTCTTCGCACACACACATCACAGCAGCAAAACACACTGACACACACCACGGCCCATACCCAAACCCCTTAACATGCACACACTTACCTGAATACATAACCATAGCGGAACTTTAGAAGTGTGAAATTCAAAACCTCAGGTATTCGAGGTTTTGAATTTCACGCTTCTAAACTTTCGCTATTATGTGGCTTCAGCTTCTTAGGCTCGAAATATTGAAATTTGAGATTTCAGTATTTCGAGCTTCTGAATGGAACCCATATATATATATATATATATATATATATATATATATATATATATATATATATATATATAATATATATATATATATATATATATATATATATATATATATATATATACATATACATATATATATATATATGTATATAACAATGCTACATTTATATGATTCCTCCTTATGTTGAATAACTGTTGTACATGATATGTTCGGAAAACATTTGAAATTCCTACAACTCAGATGGTGTGGAGGTATGTATGCTGTGATTGTTGTACGCAGGGTCCTGGTTTGCAGATTTGGAAGTGATTACTTTTTTCATTAATGTTAAATGACCAGAATGAATAATGTATTTGTAAAAGCATTGCAGATTACTACAGCTCTGATGGTCTAGTGGTATGTTCCTGTGATTGTACTGCACAGCATTCCGGGTTTGAGACTTGGCAAGGTTGATTATTTTGTTGCCTGGCAGAACAAGGGCTGATGGAGACAGAGTGATTAAGGCACTTTTAAGCAGTTGTAAGCAGGTTTGCATGGAGCTAAGTGATGCTAACACACAGTTAAGTCCTGTTAACTTCGCTTAGCACCTCTTACTCCCGCTTACACCCACGCTAATTTTCTTTAAAGAAAAGAAAAAAGGGTGATAGGAAATTGGTGAAATGGGAGCAAGCAGAGGGCAAAACATTATGAAAAACAGCTATGGATGTGCAGGACTGGTGTAGGAAAGAACCATAGCTTTACATTTCTTTGGCAGCAACAGCTGTAAATTAAATGTGTAGTACTTGGAATTTACAGCCTTACACCACACAGGGAGGGGTGTTGGCGACAGACATTTGCTAAGTAATCTGTTGGTTAATTGATTATTTCACTGTACATGAGGCTGAAATGTAGAGCTATGTATGGGGCAAATGTTTTTTTTTTTTTGTGGGACAGATGTCCTTTTTCTTAAGGTGAGAGTGGGATGTTGGTGAAGGGCTGTAGGTATGTTTGCAGAGGTAGGTTGGGTGGGATAAGTTTTATTTGCAGACAGAAAAGACAGCAGACATGGGTGGTATATGACACTTGAGGGGGTAAACACCTTTGATGGGGAGGGTGGTTGGAAATCCAAAGCCCTTGTGCCCCCAAATGGATGCAGTGGGACTGAGGTCCCCACCCATGGGCAGTCACCACTGCTTCTCCACGGCTCCAAATGTGGCTGTTTTGGGGGCTGGACAGGAGGGGCAGCCTGCCCATTGAGGTGCACCAGGCGGCCTTCAATCTGCCGCAGCTGCCCACCCAACTCTGCTTGGATGGTGCTGTGCACCAAACCCCGGAACTGATTATGAGTGACAAGCTCCTGCCTGTGCCCAATCCCATGGGGGGACAGGCCCCATCCCCTGAGGTAGTTCCACCCGAAGGTGGTGCAGGACCAATGGATGAGGAAGTCCCAGGTTGGGTCCTAGATGTACTGGGGCCCAGTGCCATGGCTAGAAGAGGTAGGACAGGTGGATCCTTCTGTATCTGCCTTCCAAAATGTATTATGGTGTTGAGGTTTTAAAAAATATATGTTGGTTAGTCATGTAAAACACATTTCAAGATTAGTTATAACAGCATGCGTGGGTGTTCCAATTAACCCCATAAAACAGATTTAATACAGTTGCATAGCAAAACAAACACATGTATAAATGGAACAACAGTATGCATTGTAACAGCATGCGAGTAACATTGACGGCAACAGGCCACCAACAATGGTATTTGAACAAGGTATGTTAACATGCAACCCATCAAATATATGAATAATAGCAGAACACAAGTCCCAACATTATTTTTGGAGAAAAACATACTTGCAGTATATGAATTATAGTATTGATCCAGATGAGGGGTGGGGGGAGAGACAAAAAGTCCATTAACAACTGTTTATGCTTCTATTTTCCACAACAGTACTGCTCAATAATCTGTGGGTCTACCCTCATTTTACATCTGGCTATGGCCCATAGCTTCTGTAGCACAAACATACCTATAACACTATCAGCCTGGAATGATATGGGGCAAACTGTGACAACTCTGGGTACATGACTAGAGGGGACTCGTACATGTCCAGGTTACATATCTGGCAGGGGGAGGTACCCTGAACTGCTGTTATGTGAATGTGCTACTGGCATACTTCAACTGGTTTTCTATCTGTGTCCAGGGTTATTGGCAGCAGTAACCACTAGCCATAACAGCATGACACTTGAAAGACATGTATTGGGAAGAGTGCAGTTTGTATGTACCTATCCTGCTGTCATTTGCAAGCATGTGGTAGGACAGTTGAACAGTTCTACACAGTTTATTAGTATAACCTTCATACAGCTACTACCAACATTTCCTTACCTGTAAAACCTGTGGGGAAAATATCTGTTAACACTACCTGACTGTTTTTACATTTATAATAATAACTAAAAGATGAGCGATGCACCACACCATAAAACGTATCTCAACGATTTATTCAGAGCTGTATCTCAACAAGACAAAAAACAACAAACAACGGATTAGCGCTTTCAGCTATCAAAGCCTTCTTCAGATCCACATTCAAGAGCCACATCTCAATCTAATATAAAGCATAGAGCAGCCAATGACAAAAAACATGTAAACAAGCTGCTTTGCTCTAACCAATACAAGTGCTTATACAAGCACTTCATCATCCAATGTGTTTCGTTATTCTAATTAGCTTTGACTAGCAAGTTAAGATGGAAAATGTAAATTAGACTTCGCTTTCTCAGACATCATTGGTCTCAGCTAGCAAATGAAAGCAGAAATGTAAATCAGACTTTACTTGCTTAAAAATCATTGGTTTACTTTAAACATTAGACAAAACCTAGCTTTAACTAGCAAGTTAGAATGGAAAATGTAAATTAAACTTCACTTTCTCAAACATCTTTGGTCTGGGCTAGCAAATGAAAGCAGAAATGTAAATCAGACTTTGCTTGCTTAGAAATCATTGGTTTACGTTAAACATTAGACAAAACATAGGGAACTTATATCAAAAGAGTATTCCCTATCGCTTTCATAAGAAAAAAAATAAGTTATTCCAAGTTCACTCATCAAAAAGTGCGATTCTATAAAGACATTTAACAAAACATATCTTACTAAAATATAAATAATTAAAACATTTTAGCATTTAAAAAATACGTATGCAAAGTCCTTAATAACAAAGTGCTAATAAAATATATAAAATGTAATATATCTATAAATTATGTAATATATACTACCTACATAAAAATTATTAAACAACAGAAGCAGAAAAAATATACATTAATAGTATAAGCAAACACTATCGTTGAAGATGTCATAAACAACAAACCCTAGGAGCTATAAAAAGTCTGAACAGCACCATAAAAAGATATGATAACCATCTTGAACTACCACTAGCCATAACAGCATGACACTTGAAAGACATATATCGGGAAGAGTGCAGTTTGTACGTACCTATCCTGTTGTCATTTGCAAGCATGTGGTAGGACAGTTGAACAGTTCTACACAGTTTATAAGTATACCCTTCATACAGCTACTACCAACATTTCCTTACCTGTAAAACCTGTGGGGAAAATATCTAACACTACCTGACTGTTTTTACATTTATTCCTGATTCCTTGTGTGCAGATTTGCACACATCTAAGTACCAGTCTCTGGAGTCGAACCTTGTCTGGGTGTGCAAAATTAAGAACTGAGCTATTTCTCATCATACTGAGCTACTGGGAAACATTTGCTTCTTGTTTCACTGGTTTCTGCCTAATAGTCTCTTGGTTAGACGGTCTGAACTTGTAATCCTGTGATGTATGCATGACAAATAGTTATTATACTGTGCATTAATCCTTTGGATTACTACAACCTGGAAAGCAAAGGATAACATAAGGCAATGCTGGATAGAACACACTTTGAAACTTTACACATTACTATTGAGGGTTCATAGCTTAGTACAGTATATATTTCACATTTCAGTTATATCTTGTTTTACAGCTCCACTATCTACAGTTTTTCTTACAGCTGGTTCACAGAACAACCTCAGTTAATGTATGCTGTCACAGACACATTTGCCGGGAAGAACCTGTATACATTCTATATGTCTGAAACAACATACCAGAATAAACACAACAATTTTTTGTAGGAATCTTTATTGCACATCAGTATTAGTCGGTCAACCTTTTTTATTTATTCAGTTCACACAGTAACAGTATACCTACTAGCAGTAAGCAATGTACTCCTTCTTAGCTATTTGAACAATATACTGCAAAATAGATTTTTACTCACCAGCCTGTCGGCGCAGCCTCAGCAGTCTATCGACATGGGATTCTATGTTCATAGCCATCTCTGCTGCAGCTGTAGGGGAGAAAAACAAACATTATGCATACCTGTCTATCACATTCTCAGGCTAGTATTTGCTACAAACTACTTGATAGTGATACTTACTCACTACTAGAGCATTCCATGCCCATGCATCTTGGACCCACTGGGCCAAGAGCCCCCCTTCCTCTGCTTTAGGTCAGCATAGTGGTGCTGTACCTGGTCACCGGTCTGGGGGATGCCAGTAGCACTGGTGAGATCATGTGTGAGACGGTCCCAGGCCTCCGCTTTGTATTGTGAGCCCTGGTACTGGCCCTGCAGCAGTTTATCATCATGGTTTTCTGCAAAGAGTCCAGCCATGACCCTGGATTCCTGAATACTCCAGCACTGCACCCAAAAGCACGCTCCCTCTCCAACGCCAGACATGTTCCTGCAGAGATCAAACTAAACAGGTTATGGCTGTATTCCTGCCTGCACAGTTTAAATAAGGCCATATTCCCAACTTTACTGTCATTGGACCATTTCAAAAATACTGAGCCCAGTTTAGCAGCGTGAAAATCAGTTAAGCTGTGTTGAACAGTGCTTAAAGTGGTACTTGCTGAGCACTGCTTAAGAGTGCGCAAATATGCTTACCTGAGCTACCTGCTGCTTTTCAATTATGTCTAAGCTATGTTTAGACCTGATAACCATAGTTGAGCATTGTTGACAATTGCTCACTTTTCATTTTAAAGAAGTATCAGAATAATTACTTAATTTAGTAGGTGTATATGATTTACTTTGCATGGCATCCCTCTGTGTGCTTTCATTACATTAGCAAGGGGTGTGACTATATTGTATGGGACACTTGTACATACATGGATGATTTCACATGTTATATGCATTAATACTTACATTTTACACCAGCTACAGTACCCTGGATGACAAAAGCCAGTTACTACATAATTTACATTGAAAAAAAAATTGTTTTAACATTGCTTTCTTATATAAAAATCACTTGTCTGTCTTGGTACTCAAACTGTGAACACCTGCATGTAAAGCCGGGACTCTAACCACTACACTATCTCGGTTTGGGAATTCCAGCTGTATATTTTATTTATCTCCTATGGGATGTTTAAACAATGCTAAGCAGATGGCCATAATGCACACACCCGCTCAGCTATGCTTAAACATTTCTTAGCATGGAAAAAAAAAATATTATATTTTTATTATATTATTATGTTATATAGTGAGTATTGTGATTTTCTGACAAGTCATCGAGGACTGCAGTCAGGAAATAATGGCATACAGTTGACTTTCAGACGTTTCTCCTTTGGAAATTAATGCTAATGCATAACCTGTTTGCTATCAACTTTCTAAGTTTGTGAGAGAAATATTTAAGAAGTGTCCCTATTTTTAGGGATTTGTTCCCCCCCCATTATTTGTGCCTTTGCCATATGGACTGTAGTCAGGAAATAATGGCATACATTTGACTTTCAGACTTCTATCCTTTGGAAATTCATGCTAATGCATAACCTATTTGCTATCAACTTTCAAAGTTTGTGAGAGCGATATTTAAGTAGTGTCCCTATTTTTAGGGCTTTGTCCTCCCATTATTTGTGCCTTTGTCCACATTTCCTGCTTTAGCAGGTTGCGAGGTGTAGTATGGCACTTTTACAATGCAGGGGGTGAGTCACAGAACCTGTCACACACCCCTGCATTGCTTTCCTGCTGCCATATGTATTTTAGTGTCCACAGACACTGAAATACCCATTTATTTAATTTCAGTGTCCGCGGACAGTGAAATACTGGCATAATATTAGAGAAATTCTCTAATATTATGCTGCATTAGTTTTAGAAAGTGCTGTATGGCACTTTCTGACTGCAGGGGCATGTTAACTGTGCAAGCGGTGCTAGAACATGCCCCCTGCACTCATTCACTGTTCATGTCCATACAGCCCTTATCAGTAGCACGCCTTCATGAATATGCAAGGTGCGCTGCTGTTAGGGCTGTACAGACACAGACACAATTCACTCCGTGCAGGAATAGCACTATTCCTGCATGGAGTTTATTGAATCCCAGGGTCTGTTAATGCTTTACTGTGTGTGTATATATACACATAGATAAATATATATATATATATATATATATATATATATATATATATATATATATATATGTACATACTGTTATATGAACTTGTATATTGTATTTGTTTTGCATATAATTATTATTGCTAGTTTTGTTTCTGTTTTGGAGCTTTTTCCCTGAGCCTCCACTGAAAATGGACTTCTGGCCCAGTCGGCGGTTAACAAATGTAATAAATAAATAGATAAATAATAAATAAATGTATATAGAGCTGAAATCAAGTCCATTCAGTCTTGCTTGAGAAATCACAGTGATTATATGTATGGTTTTCTGTCTTGTAAATCTTTCCTAACATAAAATAGTTAGGTCCAGTATTTCTTCAATAAAAGGCAGCTTAAATATTCTGCCTTTTACAATTGACTGTTATTTTTATTTTCTTTGTGCATTGTCTTAACCTCTACATACATAATCATTATCATTAGTGTCTTAACTGTTTAAGTAAAGTTGCATTTATTACATTTTAAGACCGTGTGTCTGGTATTTATTTTATGCTTACACATTATTGCTTATTATCTGAAAATGGGATATAATTCTGAAGGTTGGCAAAAATGTGGTATCTACCTATAGAAGCCGGATTATTTGAGCATGCTCTCAGTGAAATACTACTTTTTTCTGGTTTACAGTTAGCTAACCTGCGCCATATTTAGAATGGTGGCAGTACTACCATGCCTGGATGAAAACTCTGAGGTACTGAAGAATTCTACCAGCCTTTCCTGGGAAATGTGATGTGTGTGTGAGTGTGTGTATGTTTGTGTGTGTGTGTGTGTGTGTGTGTGTGTGTGTGTGTGTGTGTGTGTGTGTGTGTGTGTGTGTGTGTGTGAATAAAAATATAACAAAATTGAAAAGCAGTTACCATGAGTAAGGCATACCTAAAGTCTCTGTGGTTCACAGAGACAGTGGTGATAAAGGGCCTGGGCACTATGCTAAGGACTCAGCTCTATAAAGGATCAGTGTGCAGTACTAGTCTAGGTGTGAATGTTGAAAGCCCATATCCAAGACAGAAGTTTTATGCTCTTAGAGCCAGTTTGCATTTAGTGAACTGGTATTTGAATCTGATCTGTGTGCACCTTTCTTTTTAGTTTGACATTTTAGGTACCAGTTGTGTGATTTGAAATAACTTCCGTTTGGTGGCCAACAACCCCATTTGAGGCAGTTGAATGAATCCAAGGACCATAGTCCCTGTTCATTGCATAGCCAGATGGTACATAGTTAACATTAGTGGGATTCAAACCCCTCCAGTGTCGCTAGGTCCTCCACATACAGGTACAAGGGAGGACAGCTGTCACAAAAATACTTGTTTTGGAACTCGGTTTTGTGTTGGGTGTGGTCTGTTATGAAACTTGTCAAAATGAAAATTATGAAAATCTAAAATTCCTATAAGAAAAGTGATAGTTTATAAGAGACAACTGCTTTTAATGATTTAATAAGCAGGAAGGCAAGGAACAGACATGATTTCTTTAGAAGGTTTACTAATTTCAAGTAAATGTATATTTTAATGAACAAGAGAAATCTATGGATACCTGTACACTAATGAAGATCCCACATGTTGCAGCACAGCTTTCCATATGGTGAAGAGGTGCAGTCAGTCCAGTAAGGGCCATCCAAAAAGCAGCAAGCGAGTGCTAAGTGCCTGAAGGTCAGATACCCCTTGTGATGTGTGCCATACTTCAGGGAAGTCATTGTGCCTAAAGGTCATATACCCAGTGTGATGTGTAGCATATTTCTGGAAGGTCAGTATGTCTGAAGGCCAGAAACCCCATGCGATATGTGGCATACTTCAGGGAAGTCAGTTTTTCTGACGGTCAGATATCCGGTGTGATATGTGGGATACTTCAAGGATGTTTAGCTGCACTAAACAGATCAGCTTAAAGTACTAGAATTGCTCCTCCATAATCTAAATGTTTTTGTTGATGGTGGCTAGTAACAAGACTAAAGGGTTTTTTGAGAAGTAACAGAGTACTGAACTCATGGAATCAATACAGGTCCTTTGAGATATATCGGAGTGCCTTGGTATAGAATTTATATCAGGCAATCATGGCAGAAAAAGTGACACTGTTAAGAAAAGTTGGAGGAGAAAATATCATCCAAATTCTATAACTTTCTAAAGAAATATGATTCGGTACAGAAAATGATGGAAAACTATACGTGCTAATTTCACTGAACACTACACGAATACTGTGAAAGGTGTTTCCACCAATGAAAGGAAAGAAAAGGATAGGAAAGGAAAGCACCAAGGAAGGAATTATGACAGTTTGACAAATGTTGCTAAAAGGTATGGAGTAGCAGCAAACTGTCTGCAGCAATGGGTGTGCACAGTATAGCTTATGCATATGAACAATACTGATTGCTCTGGACACCATGGGTGTAAATGGTAGGCTAAATGGGCAAAGGTTCTACCTACTGTCAGGATGGCTCTATACTTTTATGTTGCCATATCCTCACTACCAACCAATCTTTTGAGACATCCTTCACGCCACACAACTTTGCCGCCACACACAAAGCTGCTAAATGAACTTTGATTGTTCACACTGCTTCCCCCCAAAGACCATCTGTACACTACATAATGCATGCTATCTCCACAGGTCATCTATGCTGCAACAGCAATTGACTGACAAAATTTGCAAAAGCACCTAATGCAGAGTTGTATGCATTCCAGGTGGGTTTAGCCGAGGATTTATGTATTAGCCATACTGTAGTGGATCTCCAATGTCCCATACTTCCTCTGGAATGACTACCAGCATCTGACCTGCTGTTGGCACTGCTGCTCAAAATTGAAAAACTTAAGCCAAGAAAGGCTATCAGCTACCTGGTCAACCCTGCATGATATAAGCCTAGCTGAAAACATAAAATTGATCAATAGACTATGCAACACCAGCTGCCACCGTACCAATAACACTACCAGGGATCTGGCAGTTTTTTAGCCAGCACCTGTACAACAGCCTTGTTATCTGAATAAAACATCACTTTTCTATTGTACAACTGCACATCACAGTGGCCCTCCAAATGGCATAATCTCTAAAAATGTCACATCCTGTTTCCACTCTTCTGCTCAATCTTCTGGTCACCATGCAGCAAACATTCTCCACCAAAAAAGGCTCCCATGCCATGTGCCTGAGCCACATCAGTAAATAGGCTCATTTCTTCCCATGAAACCCAATCATTCTGCCAAAAATGATACATCATTAAAAGAATTGAAAAATGAAGTCCATAATCCCAAATCTTCTTTGACCAGCTTCACAACACACACCCAGTGATGCTTGCTTTTACCACAATTTATTAAACATTTGATCAACCTACAAAACATCCTACCTGGACTGGTAGCCCTACACGCCAAATTTAGCAAGCCTAGATATTCCATCACATGTCTAATCCTTACCTTGTCCCTTGCCTAAAATTCAGTGATCTTTTGCCACAACTTCCCTAGCTTAAACAAATAAAGTTTACTGCTTTCTGCATCTACCATCTAGCCCAGGAATTGCAATGCCTTCAAGGGGCCTTCCTGCTTGTCTGGTGCTAATGGGACACCTAACTCATCACAAATAGCTACAAACTCCTGCAGCTATACCTGAGCACCTTACTGACCCTCTCCTATCAACAAAAAATCATCCAAACAGTGAACTGTTATCTGATTTTGTATCATCTGCTGCCATATCCATTGTAACAAAGAACTAAACTTCTCAAACGTAGCACACATGACAGCACAACCCATTGGCATAGCTTTGACAAAATAAAATTTGTCATTCACAAACATGACTAACATCAGCCAATCAACTGGCGTCAATGGCAGTAAACAAAAAAATGGCTTCAATGTCCAGTTTTATTAACCATGGGTATAAAAACTCCCTAGCAAAACAGACTGCATCATCCAGTGATAAATACTGAACTTTCAAGTCCATTGTAATTGTTAGCCAACTCTCCTCTTGGGAAAGACAAGTGATGGATTAGTCTGAACTCCCCTTGTCTCTTCTTGGGTATCAGACCCAAAGGAGACACCATGAATAACTCAAATGCGTCTGGCAACCAAGAAGAGACAAAGCTTGCACTATATCTGCCTTGCCTTGAGTGGAATGCATATTCTTACATACTTTGTTGTTATTTCCATTAACTGTGGATTTGATAGAGAAGTTCTACTGGATCCCCTGTAAAACCTCACTCGCCATGTCCTGACTTGGGCAATCTTTCAAGCAGCATCTCAACACCAGCATTCTAATAGGGGTATAATGACACTCTGCTCTGTTTAAAACCTCAAGAGGGAGCTTATCTCCTTTGGCCTTGAAAATTTCTCCTGCTCTTAATGTTCTGATAGGCTGAACCTGCCTGACCACTTATCTCTTGTGTTAGACCTCCTGTGGGAACTGCTCCACCATCTTTATGTCAACATTTTTGTGCAACATAAGTTCCCCTGCACTTTGAGCTGATATGCTCAAAACAGCACACTGGCCAGGCACACTTACCCTGATTATTAGACCAACATGCCCCAGTCCAGTCCCTGGTATCCTTTCCAAAATGTGTCTGTACACCATCATGTCTAGCATAGTGGTTATCCAGATGTCTGCATGCCTGACATTCCACTGCAGGGTGTTGTCTACTGTCTTCCTTTTCCTTAAATTCTAGGTGTACCACAGCCATGCATTACTTGACCTGAAACATTGTGCCTCTCTAATTGTCAAAAAGTAAGCCAGTAGTGGTAATGCCTGTAAACTATCCTTTTCCAGTATCACTGACATATAATAAATGAAGTCCACTGTCCAATTGTCCCATATCTGTGTTCTGAATTTCCACTGTCTTTTCCTACCTAACACTGCCAAAGCTGTCAACAAATCCTTTGTTGCTGGGAAGTCGGCACTCTGTTAACATCGATCAATTCAAATAGGTCAACATAATCACTACGCCAAATCTTTTCCTTCACAGCCATGGTGATGTTGAGGGTTATGAAAAGCCCTGAACAACCTGTCAAACAGGGCTGCATGGCCAGCCATTCACCTGGCCTTGTGATTAATTCCTCATTACCATCCTTTGTTGATGATGGTTGGTGCTTATCTTCTGTGAAAGCTGATTCTAAGTCAACCGTGCCACCTGTACATTCACTCCCTCCCAGCACGCCTATCTGGCTCCTAACCTCCTGCACTTGCTCCTCAAAACTCATAAAATCTCCCAAAGCATTATGGCCATACTCTTCTATACCATGCAACAACTTACCTACCCACTGTATATGCACATTGTCATTTAGATGAGTTGTAACATTGTTGTTACCTGCTGGTGTCTGGCTGTCTGTGGGTTGGATGCCCTCCGAGACTGGCACTGCTCTCCATCTTGCACATTTTTTCCTGTCACTTCTGACTGCTGCTCCACATCCTTCTGTTTCCTGCACCTTCAGGTCTTGTGTCCTGCATATCTGGCCAGGATTTAGTGCTCTGCATTAGATGGGCCTTCAGCTTCTTTAAAGAGTTCCTCCGCCTGTGCTATAATTTGCATGCATCACTCCTTCAGTGATATGACTGCAATCTGTAGCATAAAAATAGAACTGTTACTCAAGCCTCTTCCTCCCCCTGCTGTTTATTGCTCTCAACAGCAGTCATCCGTTTTCTTGCTATTTTTTATGGCCTCTCTAACTTGCTTTATCAACTCATTAATACCATCTCCAAAATGTTGACTACCTTTAAAAAGGAAGGTTCAGCATGTGGTTTTCAAACCCTATGGTTTCTAAATTCCTTGACTGAAACACCCTTCTGGCTGTGGTCTGAGCAGCTGAAATAAGTGCTAATGCCTTCATAATATTGTTTGTGATGTCTGATAGATACTAATGCTAGACTGAAGCAAAGGCATTTTCTTTTTATTTATCTTCAGGCAACGCTTATGAAAACTGGTCTAAGCAAGACATAAGCGCCTCAGCAACATAAGAGGTGGCAGAAGCAGACGTACTAATTTGCCCCAATCTGATAAAATTGTCTAAGAAGTATAGTCAATTCTGCATTTTACCCATCTTTAGGAATAATGTTTCCCAGTGTAGTTAATAGACTGTGCTTTACAAAGTCAACAACTACTAAATCTACAGTATTAGAAGCAGCCAACATCTTTGTCCAATCCATGAGGAGTGGATACTGTTTCTTTTGATGACCAGCCATAGCCCATTTCTTACCCACATTCCTCCCTTCATTCTTATAAGTGTCTCAAACTCTTAAACTGAGGGAAAATTTACCCAGGTTGGCATTTTTCCATAAGCATTAGCATCCTCTGGTTGTACATGTGATTTGGCAGCAGTCAAGTTTAAATACTCCATGAGCATCATTAGTAAACTGCATTGACATGCTCATATTAAGCAAAATCTATCATGAAGTGGTATTTCCAACTCAATATCTATCCCACTTTCAGTGTCTTTCCCATTCTACCCTGCATCTTTTGTTTACTCAAACTTTCCTCATCTTTCTACTATGGCTCTGCTTTGGCTGTCCCTACTTCTACTTCAATCTATTAGCCATCTTAATCCCTTAACTACAATCAATTAATGCAACCCACCATCAAATAAGCCTGGGACTGGAGTGAACTGACCAGTAGAAGCAAAATAGGTGTAACAAAAACTAACCGACCAATATGCTAAATACCATACTGAGATCAAATCAGAAAGCGCAAGTTCTCTGAGCTGGTAAGTAAAAGCTCACTACATTTACCTACTAAAATTTAGGTTTTTAAGCACTAAAAATAAAAATTAAAACTGCGTGCCTGATTTAGCTATGTTTCTTATTTATGTTACAAGAGCCCATTAACAAAACTAGATAATACCATATTTTTAAGAACTGTTCACATGATGGAGCTGGATGCTTCTTCCTGTATTGAAAGGCAAATTTGCAAAACAAGCCCGACCAGAAAATTGCCTGGAAGCTAGAAAACATGTGCTAAAATTTTAATGGGTCCTCAGATTTTAAAATAGCCACAACATACACAGTGATCGACTGTACACAAAACACACTCCCAGTCTTGGCTATTCCCACATGGAGAGATAATCCCAATTTGTATGGTCCTATGAGGTACACAACTTATGAATGTGTTACTGTTCTCTAACATACTGCCCAAACATTCCACAGTAAAGGGAAGAGAATCCATTAACCGAACAAAACCTGCCCTTTATTAATCTCACTTCCTCTCTGTCTATGTATCTTAACCATTGCCCCCCATCCTGCTCAGCTCATTTTATATATTCTCTGACTCGACTCCTATTTTCTAACCTATTCATCTTTTTATTTATTTCCAACCCTCTAGATGCCCCTTACACAGATGCATCTGTACCCAAACTACATTTGTCCTTTCAGCATTTATCACCCCTCATAAACTTTTTAGTCAAATGTGCTTTAGACATTTTAAGCTGTCACCATATTCTTTTTACTGTAACTATATATATACATGTATATATATATATATATATATATATATATATATATATATGGATCCCCTTCAGTTGATCGAACATTTACAAGTTCAAACCACATATGGCCGAAACCATATGTTCGAACTCGTAAAAGTTCGTTCGGACTGAATGAAGATCTCCATACAGAGCGGAAAGGGAAGATTTCCCATTTCCACAATGTAGTGCGATCTCGGAGTTGGTATATTTAAGTAAGGGGGGTGTGGGGGTGCAGGGATGCATAGCCCCCCTTCTATAGATGTTTAGTTTTGTGTTTTTCTGTTTTATGTGTTTTTATTTCAGTGTTCGAACTTTTATGAGTTCAAACATATGGTCTCGACTACATGTGGTTCGAACTTGTAAAAGTTTGACCTACTGAAGTAGATCCATATATGCATATATGTATATAGCTACATAACATACATTTGGTCTAAATTATCCAAGGCCAACATTTTGTTAATTAACTGCATTTGGTTGACTGAACAGAAGGTTGACAGGTGTGCAAGATCACACATTTCTTGGGGTTGGGAAATATGCCCTTTCCCTGATATTGTGCAATCTTGGAGATAGCATCTATAATTAGCAGAGAGATGTGCAGGTGTGCTTGCCCCATGCAAACATATGTTGTTTTTGTTGTTTTTTGTAATAAAATTTTGCATGTGATGAGGTTGTTTCTTGGTGCATTCATGGTAACATGTCAACGTTGGTATACCAATGCATATATAACCTTTAACCCCTCTTTGTTTACTGCAATGAGCTGTGTTCAAATAATTATCTCTGTTCATTTCTTTGCTTCTTGCTGCAGTAACAAATCTGTGTCCACTGCCCCAAACCCATCATCATCATACTGTGCATTCTTAAACGCATGAGGTTCACAGAGTCCAGGAAAGAGAATAGTCTGAATTCAGTTACTGAAAAGTATTTCTAAATTTTATGAGCTTGCTTACCATGACAGCATTAATTTAAATTTACAAAGGGTGGGGCTGGAATTCTCACTCTTGGTGTCTTTGGCATATCTCCCCTGGGTGAATATATAGAATTGTTATTATAATTAAACAAATATCCCCTGCCAACCACACTTTGAATATTTTTTTTGTGGAGAAAATGTAACATACGCTTTAGACTATCCATACAGAAAGGTAAAGGTAGGACAGCAATGGTCTTTAGCATTAGATTACATAAAAATGTCAGAAACATCAAGAAAAGTAATAACAATTGCCCTGTAGCTTTACATTTTAATACTAAACATGTCTGAGATAATAATTTATCAGAGGCCACTATTTTAAAAGAAATAGGTACACTTTTAAGGATGATTTTTATATTAAGAATAGATATTTGCATAAAGAAAGTGTATTCATAGTAAAATATGATATTTTAAAATATATGAGACTGAATGCAGAAATCATTTGGAAATGTTTACTTAACTGTCTGCTGTTTTTCATTCCTGCTTATTTATTGAATTTTTTTTATAAGTATACATCTTTTACCTTGTTGCATTTAATCTCCCTGAAGGCATGTACCAAAGGAAAAGAGGTCAATAAAAGTGATTTTATCCATGCAGTTATCATTATTTCATTTCTGCGAATAATTCACAGCAGTCAGCAGTTAAGTTCGATACTCAGGGCTCCATACATGCTTTCACAAACATTTATTATCATTAAGCAATGGGTTCCAAAGCCTTAAGCCACTGTTGAACTTTCTCTTAGCTTTTAAATTAATTGTGCTGGTAAAACTTGGCTGTAAAACTTGCTTACAGAGTTCTAGTGCCAGCAAACCTCCTTATCTGTCAGTGGTAGACCAAATATCAGCAAAATAGTTCATTCATTTATATTCATCAGTGCTACATACAGATCTCAAATTCATACAAATAGAGTTTGTAGCTCTAATAAATTAAACATTTTCTTTGGAAAGATATGAAGTCCTTCCAGATATCCTTATCAGACAACTAAAGATTATTATGTACCTTTCAGTGATGCAAGACATTTTGTGCAAAACTATGACAGTTTTCCTAGTATTATGAAAATCAAACTTAGGGATTCATTAAATGACATGCTCCCATGACATGCTAGTTTGGGATTCAGAACCATGTTAGTCGTAATGAGGTAAGACCTCATTATCAGCTAATTTGCATGTTCCTGAATTATATTTATTACTGTGATGTGCAGATCTTTTCTGATCTGCATGCTGCCACAGTAAACTGTTGCTTGTATAGGCAGTGGTATTCCCCCCAGTCACTGTCTCACCCTCACAAGTATACATGCACACACATACACAAACACACAGACCAGTCATTCTATCTGTCCTTGTCCTGTCTGCCCTCCTATGGGTCCCTTCACCCCCATAATAGTTGAAGTTTCCTTATGGTTTCTGTCTAGTTTGCCCTGCTGTGTAGTGCATCCCCCACCCCCAATCCCCATGCTGCTGTCAGCACCATTAAGGCACTTACTATTTAGTAACCCCTGATGTCTAATATAAGCCTCCATCCCTGATCCTCTACAGATGTTTTTTATATTAAACACTGATATTATGGCACTTAATGTTATGAATAAGAATAATCTCTGGTGTCTAGTATGTCCTCCCACCCCACCCTTCAATTCCCATTCTGCTGTCGGTGTTATTAAAGCATTTACTAGTAAGAGTCATTCCTGGTATTTAATGCATCCCCCAACCCCTGATCCCTATACTGTGGTTGGTGCCATTATGACACGTACGATCCTTGGTGTCTGGTGAACCCTTCCAGCCTTTAGATCCCTGTACCATGCTCATGGTTGTAGTACTAGTGGTATTCCCCCAGTCACTCTCCCATCCTCACAAGTATACATGCACACACATAACAAACACACAGACCAGTCATTCTATCTGTCCCTGTCCTGTCTGCCCTCCTGAGGGTCCCTCCACCCCCATAATAGTTGAAGTTCCATTACGGTTTCTGCCTAGTTTGCCCTGCTGTGTAGTGCATCCCCTACCCCCAATCTCCATACTGCTGTCAGCATCATTAAGGCACACATTAATACTGTAATGTGGTAGGGATGGTCATGCTGATGTACATGGCTGAGCAATTTATTGAATTGCTAGATGTGTTGATAGCTTCCTGGAAGTGGTTCCTGGGAGGGTCTACTTTATAACAGTGAAATTTCATAACGTTGAATTTCATAACATTGAGACTAAAAGATCTAAATCCCAAAACATGGAAAACCCAAAACACTGAAAACTCTGAACTTTAAAAGTGTCCTTTATAAACTGAAAACTACAATGCATATGTAAATAACATCTTCTCCACCTACAACAACACCTAACTAACAAACACACTTTCTACTATGTTTCTGCAGGGGAGCAAGACCCCCTGCACCCCCCATGTGGGGGGCTTTCCCCCCACACCCCCTGTAAATTAAATATACCAACTCTAAGATCACACTACAGTGGAAAAAAGTTATTTTTCTAACCTCACTTCACTGAAACATAGTAGAAAGTGTGTTTGTTAATTAGGTGTTGTAGGTGGAGGGGATCTTATATAGTTGTGCAATGTAGTTTTCAATGTTATGAAGCACACTTTCAATGTTCTGAGTTTTCAATATTTTGGGTTTTCAGTGTTTTGAATTTTCGATGTTATGGTCTCAATGTTATGAAATTCAGCATTATGAAATTTCAATGTTATGAAGTAGACCCTGCACATCGCAAATTTTCATATGCCTCTCCCCAGGCAATCTCATTAGCATTCAACATGGCTGTGGGTCCAGCTCTACTACTGCACATCTGCATGCTAGAGCACCAAGCAGCAATGTTAGGACAGTTGCTGAACTGGAGAAAGCTAAAGCGACATGTACATGGAGGTGTGCACGTCACAGCACCTTAAAGAGTCTGAGTCTTAAGGTCTGTATTATACAAATTTATTATGTTTAATGCTCATATGCAGATTTTGTAAACTGTGCAGAGATAACAGCCATATTTATAATGAATAATAAGTTTAGTAGGTGCAGTGGGGATAGCTGTTAATGTAGGCTCACACTGTTTATCTGCTGGGCATCAAATGAAAAATGCCCAACTAAAGTGGTGTGTGCATCAGACAGTCATAACGTTAAGTAGAAACTAAACAACTTTAAAGTATCCACAACTGTAATGGCATGTTTTTTTTCTTACATATGTCAAGGCTGCTGTGAGCAATTAAGAGTTAATCCAGATCTTTTTCTTGGTACGGGTTATGCTACTTCTTTCCATTTGAATTTGTTTTTTATTTCTATTAAACATTGATGTTATAGCAGTCTAGCATTTTTACTACTGCCTGATAAAAATAAAATGAAGTTACAAATGCCAAACTATTACCTGATAAACTCAAAATGAACTTAGAAATGTCAAACTTTAGTTAAAGCAAAAGAAAATGCGACTCTAAAACAGCAGAATGTCAGTATTTATACTTCCCTGAGTTCAGTATTTTGCCGTTCTCCTGTTTTCCATTTCACTTCAAAGGCATAGTTGTTCTAATATACCTTTGAACCCCTGTTTTAACAACGTAAGACACCAGCCTTTACAAGCCTTCCATTACTCTTACAAAACTTCACATCCCGCTAGGTTTTCCCCACATGCCCACCATCACAGTATCACAGTTCTTCACACATTACCACACTGTCAGAACCAGCTTTGAAACTGTTTTATCAGTTCTTTTCTCATACTGCTGCATTTTGTCATTCACAGGTGAGCATTTGGTGAGAACACTATCACACTCCGTAGGTTTCTGCAAATTGCTACAAACTTCTTTACTTTCTCTGTTGCTTTTTGTAACCCTTTACGTCAGGTTATTTTTCCCACTTAACTAAACGTGCGTATCTTTCTTTCCCCATAATCAGTCTTGGCACTGCTAGGCCCATTCCTGTAAAATTTAGAGCTGAGACTTTTTGTAAGTCGCCAAGTTCCTTCTTAGCCCTTTACTCATTACTTGTCATTAGCGATTCACTCATCACTTGTACCCTGTCTGCTTCACCTATGCCACATCTGTCTACTTCAACTATGCTACACGTCTGATCCTTGAAATTCTGAGGTTGGCCTATCTATTCGATAGCCACCAGAAATAACACAGAGTGCTAAAGCACTTGAGTTAGTAAAAAAAAAAAAAAAAAAAAAAAAAGTTCAGTTTTAAACTTGCTATATTAGCAACAAGCAGGTGCTATCACTCCATGCATGGAGCACCAGCCTTAAAAGAAACAAAAAAAATATTTTCTTTTGAACTGTAGCAAACTGCTTGATATATTTGTAGCAAAAAAATGTTCATACCAATAATCGTTTTTCTTTTGATTTCTTTTTTTATCTGTAGCAGAAGACTGCCTCCTACATTTGTAGCAAAGAGATGCTACAGTTCATACCATGTATGGAGCACTACGATGTCCGGATGATGATCTGCCTTAAAAGTTGTCTAAGTCAGTTTCATTCAGCAGACCACACATGAAGCCCTACAGTGGTCAGATTTTAATTAAAAAAATGTCTTTTAAACTGTAGAAACTGCAATCAAAACATTTTTGATTTTACAGACTAAATGTATTAAGGGGGATCTAAACATTCGGGTATTACCTGGCACACTTATAGCAAAGTACAAAGATCAGGGGCAGGATTTATGAACAGCCAGTCTCAGCGCTGCTATCATATGTGTATCAAAAAGCTACTTTGTATTTATTAAACAAAGGTAAACAGCAGAATATGCTAATGAAAGCATAATCAGCTGATAATTAAACAATTCAAGTGTGGCACTAAATCGAGAGTTGGTGACAGTTAACACAATACCCCAACTCCATGTAGAAAAAATGGGAAAAAGGGGGCTGATGATGATGATGATGATGATAAACAATTCAAATGGCAGAGCCATTCAGGAAGCTATAAAGTAATCATGTAGAACTGGTGTAACCCTTTGCTATGAATAACAAAACCTATTGGAGTACAGCCAACATCATACTTAGGAAAAAAAAAAAACTAATGTTAGGGACCGCTGCTGCTGATCTCTTGCACTTGTATGTATAACAGGCTCAAATTTATGTTACTGATGCTTCTGATAGACCTCATCCAAAACATATCATGAACTGCATGATATTGAAATATCGTCTGTGCAGGCAACCCAGACAGTTACCACAACATACATATGGAACACCTCAAAGCTTTTACACAAGGTTTGCTAGGGGTGATGTTCCACAAGGGCATCTACAGGATGATGCAGGTTGTGCACTGGAACTGTGGCTCATGACACCTATCAGAAACGCACACACACACGCACCCACAGAAGAAGGATACAATGATTCTCATGCTTAAACTAAAAACATCATTGAGCATGTGTTGGGCATGCTGAAGTCATGATTCCACTGTCTGAACATATCAGGGGTGCCTGCAGTATGATCCCGGCTCCTGTGTAGAAATTTTTACAGTCTGTGCCATGTTGCACAATGTAATCTTGAGGAAACAGCTGCAGCAGGGACAGCAAGGGGCAGAACCACATATTTCTGGACCACAGGCAGGGCCAGCACCTCCAGAACACACATACAAGGATTTTGAGGGAGAACCTCCAGCTGCAGAGGGAGCCAGCAGATGTAGGTGTGCACAATATGCCTTTACCCTAGCCAAGAGGCAAAGGATAGCACACACACTCAAAATGTAAGAGGCAAATGATAGCACACACATTCATCAGTGAAGGAATGCACATAACAATCTAAGCAGATACAAATATTAAAAGTGATGCCATCCAATGTCTACAAACTTTACTTACTGATGTAATGGCTCTGTACAGATATCATCAGACAGGGACAGCCTGACAGCGCATGACTCATAACTGCAGTAATGTCAAGATAAGTATGGAACCTGTGTTGTACAAACAAATGTGCAAGAAGATAAACGTAAATGATATAGCTACATACTGTTAGTCATAAATATACTCAGTCAGAACTTTTGTGAGATGTCCACAAATAGCACTCTTGGCTTATAGGAATGATATCTGCAATATACAGCTATGCATTGTATGCAATAAATGATTTTAAGCCATTTACTTTTCCACTGTGCACAAAACAGTCAAAGGGCAATTAGATCAACAGTTTCACAAATGAAGCAATAAGCAGGAATACAAAATCAGTGATTTGAGTGCATGACATACAATACTAACTGAAAAAAGCCTTTTGAAATGACTAGTTACAAAAACATCCAAAATTCTCTTACGGAATAAATTTACATACAATCAAAATAGTGAGAAACACTCTCTTAGCTATCTTCTTTGTGCACCATACATATATGAAACCCTAAGTCAAACCCAAATGAACAAAGGCCATGGGACAGTCATCATCATTTGCATGGGGGGTGGGCAGTAGGCCAAGGCTGACACCAAAGTAGTGAGTGTATATGAGTAAGAAACACAGAACATTCAGAAGAGTAGGAAATATCTTTCTGAGCCACTAACAGGAGATGTATCCCAATCAAAATTAAGGTTTTCTAAGCTTGCATGTGTGTGGGTTGGTATGGTCAGTTTTTGTGAAGTGTGTGTGTGTGTGTGTGTGTGTGTGTGTGTGTGTGTGTGTGTGTGTGTGTGTGTGTGTGTGTGTCTGCATGAACACAATCAAGCTGTATGCAAGCACTATGTCCTGGCATGTCAGATAGGTGTGAGCTGTGATAGCGGAGTTGTCAGTTCAATTTCATTACACCCGACCATGTGAACTACCTCTGGCAGGAGTTGTACTGCCACTTCCACATCTCCAATTTGAAGTGGAGGTGCTACCTGAATGTGAGTGATGTCAGTTGGATGAGCTCTCTTCATGACTACATCCAGGACCATGACCCCATGGCCTACCACATCTGGGTGTGGACACCTCAATCACTGAGGAAGCAGTAGAAGTAGTGCCACTATGGGAGCAGGATCTGGCACGGCCACACTGGTAATGCCAGAGGATGTTGTGGCCCTACAGACATGTGGATACAGACCCTCCCCCATGAGATGTCCCATCACAGACACTGCCCAATCTAGTGTGTCACTCATCTTATCCAATGAGTTGCCCACATGACTGAGGCAGTCATGCACATCAGTCCACCATGATCATGACTTGAACAATCTCTCTGAGGTCCTGGTGGAACATTCCTGTGCTCCATGATGGCCCTATGCATATGTCTGGTGGTATGTAATGGCACAAGAGCATCAGAACGAAGGTAGACAGTAGGCCTCCTATTAGCACCTTTAGCAATCTTCCTGTGTGGTACCATACCTCCTGATGGCTACAGACATACTCAACCAGCTCTGCAACTGAAGTAACCCCACTATCCTGATCAACTGTGCCACCCTCATCCTGTTCTATATCTGAGGCCTCAGTGGAATGGGTATGTGTAGGCATAATAACTGTGTCCAAAATAAGGTCAGTAGATGTGTAAGCCACAACTTCAGTGTCAAACTGAAGCTCTGCACCCTGTGACTGGGCCTCTTTATCACCACTATCACAGGTGATCCAGGGTTCAAATCCAGAAAGCACTTGGTGATCCAGGGTTCAAATCCAGATAGCACTTATTTTTACAATGGATGCCAGAATGCAGTTTCTAACAACACTTTGATTAGGAAGGTAACACTACATAATTATCCATCATTTGTCTCTAATACATAAAACAAGAAGGCTTGAGGTTTCATTCAGATGCTTTAATACATAGAAACACATCAGGATGGATAGCAGCATAATTAAGTATGAACAAACTAGTTAACAAACAGAGCCTACATACAGATATGTTCACATCTAAACAGCTAACTTCAAAATGGCAGTCAGACTCGCACGTGCTCAGTATTTATACACTTGTGTAAGCACTTGGATAGCTTCTTAAAGTTATATACACACATATTGATCAACATCCTCCCTCTTAAAAAGACTGCCTTTTATGCAAAACAATATCAGAGCTAGACGTGCATTAGTATATACATTGGAAACAAAATACAATGTTCATGTCCAAGTTACTTCATATCTTTTACAGGGTTTAGATATTCAACCATATCTTGTAACATGACAGTTGGGACTAAATTTAGGAACAGGGACAGTCTGCAGTGCACAACCTGTATCAGGAACTTCTGGATTCATCATAGGAACAGGAATGTCCTCCTGAATTTCCTCTGGAATTGGAACACCAGACAACTGACTCTGAGATAAAGAGTCTTTCTCACAGGTTATATGCTGTGGTATAGGCACTGACACTGGTCTGAAATGCTTCTGATTCCACCCAAAAGTTTCTCCTTCTAATTCCACAATGTATGATCTCAGCTCTGGACCGATATTCTTCATGACACCAATCTGATAATAACCTTTGGACGTTTGCATCCTTACCACTTCTCCTTCTCATAATGGATTGAGAGGTTCACTGGTGTTATTATAATAGGACTTTTGCAACAGGCATTTCCTCAACAGATTGGTTTTCACTGATTTGTTGTTCTTGACACATGGAACCAACAATTGACTACTGATTGGTAATATGGTTCTTGTTTGTCTCGATAGAAGTCTCTAAGCAGGTAAATCAAGATGCTTATCACAAGGAACATTTCTGAGATTCAAGAGATTCAGGGAAACAAAACTATTGTCTCGTTTTGACTTCTCAAGTAACTGTTTTGCACTTTGCACTACACGTTCTGCCAAACGATTTGACTGCGGGTACTCTGGACTATTTGTGACATAAGTAAAGTCCCATTCTTCAGCAAATCCTTTGAACTGTTGCCTTGTAAACTGCATGCCATTGTCTAAAATAACTTTGTGCAGACTATCATGGACAGAAAAATTATATTTCGTCTTAGTAAAAACTGTACTGGATGCTGGGTTAAGAAGGAAGTCAATCTCGAACCAGCTGGAGTAAGAGTCCACTAACACCAAATAATGCTGACCATTCCACATAAAAATATCTGTGGCTACTGTTAACCAGGGTAGTTCTGGAATTTCACTAAGCTGAAGTGGTTTCTTCTGTTCATGTGGCTTTGTACTATTGCACACTGAACAAGACAAATGTGCTGTCTTGATGTCTTGTGACATAGAAGGCCAGAATGCAAGTCCTCTCGCCTTTCTTTTGGTAGATTTGGTTCCTGGGTGACCATGATGCAAGATAGTAATGTACTCTTTTTGCAAGGTCTTTGGAATGATTACTTTTGGACCTTTCATTATGATACCTTTGTCTCACAAAATCTCATCTCTGTATGGAAAATAAGGTTGCACTTCTTGATGTAAACTAGATTGCCTTGATGGCCATGCTTGATTGATAAAGTGGTTGAGCCTTTGTAAAACTGGATCTGTGACTGTGTGATCTCTTAGCTCATCATGATGTGTGGAAGAAAAATTTCTCACTTCCATGACTTCAAAATCATCAATCGAATGATAACCTTCATTGCCATTCTGTTCAATGGTATTTCTGGGTGATCTAGATAATGTATCAGCAAGAAGTTTGCCTTTCTTGTAGACAAGATTGAAATTGCACTTTTGCAATCTCAGCATCATACGTTGCAGTCTGGCTGGAGCTGATTGCATTGGCTTTCTCAGAATAGTGACTAATGTTGTTCTGTTTCGATCTGGATCATAAACATAATCATGGAACTTTGAACATGCAAATGCAATTGCCAAAAGCTCTTTCTCGATATGGGCATACTGCATCTCAGTTTGGGTAAGAGTTCTCAATGCATAGACAACAGGTTGATCCTCTTGTGGAACAACTGCACCAAGTCCAAATTTTAAAGCATCACAGGAAAGTGTAACTGGCTTGTGAAAATCATAGTATCTGAGAGTTGGCGGACTAGCAATTCTCTGCTTCAGGGCATCAAATGATCTTTGGTGTTGCTCTAACCAAGACCAAGATACATCTTTATGTGTCAGCTCTCTGAGTGGTGCTGATAGTTGGCTCAAGTCTGGAATAAGCTTGTATAGGTAGTTGACCATGCCAAGAAAATGTTGGTCTTAAACATTGTCTGGAGCTGGCATCTCGAGAATGGCTGTTTGCTTTGAAGGGTCTGGTCATAAGCCTGTACTAGTAAATAAATGACCAACATAAGTAACTTCTTGTAGCCTAAATTTCCATTTCTGTGGATTGAGCTTAATATTAAGTTGATGTGTCCTTTCTAGAACTTTTCTGAGGATTCTGTCATGCTCTCCTTCATCACAACCTCCTACTGGTATGTCTTCTGCTATGACAGCACAAGGATACCCAGAAAGAATTTGCTCCATTGCATGCTGAAAGACTTTATTTGTAGAATGTATCCCAAATGGCATTCTCAAAAATCTTTCCCTGCCAGAGTACTGAAAGTATTGAGCATTGAGGATTTTTTGTCAAGCTGAATTTGCTAAAATGAACTTTTTGAATCTAGGACAGAAAAAATAGTGGCATTTGGTATCAAGGCTGTGACTTCTTTGACTGTGTGCATTGGATGATGAGGTGTTTTTAGTGCTTTGTTCAAATCTTGGGGGTCAATACATATTCTGATGTCATCTGAGCTTTTCTTGAGAGCTATCACAATGAAAGATATTCATTTGATTGGAGTTTCGACTGGACAAATCACACTTTGTCACACCATTTTATCTAGTTCGGCTTTGACTCTATCCTGCATGGCTATTAGAACTTTACATGCTGGCCTGATAACTGGACTGACCTCTGGGTCTGACTTCATGGAGTACACAACTGGAAGTTTGTCTAGTTTGTCTTGGAAAAGATCAGCATTTGTAGAAAAAAATGTGCTGGGCAAAATTAGAGTAGTGGCCTTTTAAGCTAACTTGGTGTACTTCCTTGTTAAATGAAAGCAGTCCCCTTTTCAAACTGTCTCTGAGCCCTAATAATGACTGGACGTGCCTCTTGACCACATAAAAATAACATGTCATAGCTTCTTCCAGCAGAGTAATATGAAAGCACTTCTGGGCTTTCGGTTTGAATTTCTTCACCTCTATAAGCAACAAGTTTTGCACAGCTTTCCAGTTCAAGCCTTTCACCTTAAAGCACTCTCGCAAATGTTTTTGTTGACATAACATTGCACTTTGATCTCTATGGGTTTGTCATTTATCCAAACAATACAAAATACTTCTTTCTCGGCCCTTGAATCTACTGCATTGACTGTTTCATGAAGCACTGACACACCATCCACATAAAGAGTAGAGTTGCCACAGTCTAACTGATCAACTTGTTTCTTAAAATATTATCTTTTAATAAAGGAATGAGGGCCTTTTGATTTACAAAATCTTTTGAAACGATTCCAGTTATTAAATTTGTGGCATTGCTGACCAAAAGCTAATATTTTTCCCTTTTAGGTTCATGATTACCACAGCAGTTATGACAGTTGGCAATGAAACTGGGTGGGGGCCCATGCTTTGAGTTTGCTGACTCACTTTTATGCTTCACTGAGACTGCGTGAAGTCTGAAATTTGCTAGAACGTTCTGGGGTTTACCAGTGAGTGCTGCAGCGGTTACAGCTGCCATGTGCTTGGGCCTGTTTCTCTTAATAATGTGCTGCATACTATCAACATGAGCTTTATCACTGTGCCTTCTAGAGCTGCTCTCATTTGTAAGCATATTTGTGTGCTTTTCTGTGCGATCATATATCTGACAAATATCAATGGCCTTATTCAAAGTTAAATCACTTTCATGAAGCAAAATCTTTCTCACAGCATCATCTTTTCTACCACACATAAGTCTGTCTTTTGTCAACGTATCCCTTCAATCACCAGATCTGCATGTTTTAGCTTTATTTCTCAGGTCAGTTATATATGCTGTAAAAGTTTCACCAGGCTTTTGATCCCTTGTGTAAAATAAGGGCCCTTCCATTATAACATTTATCTGGAGGTTACACGTTTCTCTAGATATGTGGTTTAAGCACTCTGGGCCCGCCTGTGACTCAGCCTGTACGACAATATAACGTTTTTTCCCCTTCTTCAGCATAAACAGCAGGTTCATGCACAAATGAGCATTTCCTTTCAATGGCTTCTGACCCAGCTAAATTAAGTAGAATAAATTACTTTGTACAGTCATCTTTATCAGAAAATGCAGCCTGTATAAAAATGTTGTACTCTTGCTCAAACATTCTCCAGTTCTCAGCAATATTACTGTCAAACACAAGCACACTGGGATTTCGAAATCCATCTGCCATACCCACAAAGCATACACAAGCACACTAAAACTATGATGCTTGTAATCATGTACAAACAAACTGTTCTGTGAGCTTGTAACAACATTCAAATGCACAATAAGTTCTTCAAAATACTTTACTTTGCAAAATATGCCTTTTAATGGCTATACTTTGCAAAATAGCTTTACTGTAACACTGCAAAAACATGTGAAGACTTAATAATGTTTTGATGTCAGATATCTTTGCTTAAGACGAATACATATGCTTTGTGGAAATGTGGTTGTTTCCCCTTTTTATTTGTTTTATGCAATTCTGACTTTATTTCAAACATTTTCTGTAGTAATTCAAATATCTTGTCTAAAGCATACATATCTGTTTATGCAAATATCATTTAGAATGCTTTGTATGCCCCTTTTCATATTATATGAATAAAAAATAGTGTTGAGCAAGTTTTAATATTTAAATTCGTTTCTGACTTGTTTTGTGAAGTTTTACCCCTTTTTTAGGATGATTCACTCCTATACATTCCTCCAACCATAGCCAAGTGCCTCTAATCGTTTTAGCCATGCCATTTCAAACTTCATGCCCCTTGGATGTGCTGGTTCTGACTTCATGCCCTTTAGACATGCCTCTTCTGACAACATGTCCTTTTAGATATGCCACTTCTCACAACATGTCACTTGTTCATCTCTAATACATAAAACAAGAAGGTCCGGAGCTTCATTCAGATGGTTTAATACATACAAACACATCAGGATGGATAGCAGCATCATTAAGTATAAACTAACTAGTCAACAAACAGAGCTTACATACATACATTTTCACATCTCAGCAGTTAACTACAAAATGGCAGTCAGGCTCCCACGTGCTCAGTATTTATACACTTGTGCAAGCCCTTGAATAGCTTCTTAAAGGTATATACATACATATTGATCTACAATAATCAAGTTGATTGCAAGAAATGTCTCATTAATGCTTTGATAAATACATTTTTCTAGGTAATGGCTGTGTATAACCCTTTGCCTCATAGTTGATGTCCTTATGAAAGTCAGTTGAATGCGTGTAATTGTTTAAGCAGGATAATTATGATAATTAATGAAAAATACAATTGCATATCTATGATGAGCAGAATACTTAAGTAAAAATCATCTTTACTTCTCACATAGCCAACTCTGTATTGAGGACAGTATGTGTTCTGAAGTATGTATGCATCATAACCCAATCTGTATTACTCAGCTCATGAAAGTCTACAAATATGACATATATGGGTCTATATCATATGAGCGAATTGCACAAATTGCGAACGTTCATAATATCGAACGTACCAGACCTCGAACTTCCTATTGTGGGGGGCTGTGCCTCCCACACCACCTGCTAAATATATATTCCAACTCTGAGATCACACTACAGTGAGGAAAGGGCAAATATCCCATTCTTCACTGTACCGCCATCTCAGAAAAAGCACTTTGAGGTCCGGTACATTCGATATTATGAGCGTTCGCAATTTGTGCGATTCGCTCATATGATATAGACCCTATATTGACAAACAGTACTGCTGCCTCTTATATGGAAATGCATTTCATAGGACTTCTTAAAGTCACACATATACAGGCCTATCTGAAATATATCTCCATTCATACTGACTGCAGTTTATCTGTAATGATGATGGTTAAAAGGGAGTTCTCCTGTAGCCTTGACAAATAATAACTTTGCTTGAAATATATGCATTATTTCTTCATTAATTTGATTTCCACATTGTAAAACGAACTTTTTGCAGTGTGTAATTCCAGTAAGTTATATGCCAAGTAATCCTATTTAACCTGCAAAACACCAATGATAACAAGCCAAGCCATTTAGCATGTCAGTATTGACCACTGGAAAATAAGTGAATAGACTGAGCCTCAGACATGGCAATTATCACTGCTATGTTTCATGCCTTCATTGTTGTTTGTTGAAATCCCTGCCTCATTGGCTGACAATGGATCTCTCTGTTTTCCATTGTGCAAATGTAGTTGAAATGGTTGTGCATCTTTGTACAATAGCTGTTAAACACAAAATTGGAATTTGGTGCCAATTCAGCCATAGAGTTGCTGCTTGAACTAATCAGGTATGGCTGGTACAGGAGATCCATCCTTCCATAACCTTTTTTTCTCATTTTTTGCACATGGGGTTAGAGTGTCACTTCACCAGTGACAATCTTCTAGATCCAAGATTTACAATTCCAGGTGGCTAAAGCTGGTGTGGGAGATGATGGTGCTGAATTCAGATCACCGAGGTGGGGTGTTGAGGTGTCCAGGATCTTTGAGACACTCCTCGTGAAGCACTGTAGCCATAGGCTGCTGCGGGGGATTATACGAGACTGAGGCTTGAAACAGATTAGCTAAGGCTGTTTCCAGTGCAACTGGCATCCCACATACTGGACAGTGTTGTCATCACCACTACAGTGACCTGAAACGGTGCAAGAAGGACCACCTTAGCTGTTGGGAGGATGAGTTTAGAACTGCTGACACCCCTCAGTTGTGTAAGTATACTGACCCATCACAATAACGGATATAGAATACAGTAGACAGCCAAGACATTATTTATTATGCTTTCATGTATCTTCTTCTCATCTCTTCTTCTGTATTGTCCAACTACTGAAGACACTGGAGCAAACTAGGTGGCTCAGCAAGAGAGGTTAAATCTGTAAGCCTAATAATTATTTAAACTATATAGAATGTGAGAATACTGAAGTAAATAATTGTTTCTGTGATATCATATAGGATCATAGGATTATAAGATCATAGGAAGTTACTAGGTTATTGGCCCTGAGGCCCTTATAAGCCTAGCCAGCAGTTTAGCCCATGTATAGACAAATCAGCACCTGATGCCCCTGTCCAGCAGGGTCACGGGTGGAATCCCAGGGATGTATTTTCTATTTCCCATCCAGTTATCCAGGTTACACTTAAAAATGGCTAAATAGTTACTCTGCTTGACGTGGAGAGGGAGTCTATTCCACAGATGGGGGAGTCTCTGGGACACAAATCTGTATGTCACAGTGCTATTGATTAATAGTACAACAGAGTAAGACCTTCCCATCATACCTGGATGTAGCAAAGATGAATAAAATGGAAAATCATAAATATGCATTTTTTGGAAATATATAGTCATGTGACATGTCATGGATTTAATTATCTCTCTTTTTTGTATCACCCCACCCCTTCTCTCTCCTTTTTTTGTATTTTTGGGGGAATATTTTATGCAGCTTAAAAATGTTCTGTATCATACATTTCTTTCTGCTTATCAAAACTAACATGCAGCACAGAGAGGTAGGCTGTCCACTGTGGATTGGCCCACCATCCCTCCACAGGTTGCAGGACTGACACCCACGACTTCAGGGTCCCAACCTGTCAGCAATGCTTCCATAACTCCTGCCCAACCTGCCCCATCTGCATCAGGTTGCTCTGCCCCAGCAACTGGTGCACTGGTACCCTCTGGGAGTAATATTAGTGGAGGCGATGATTTTGTTACCCAGCAAGTGTTGAGAGGGCTGTTGGAAAGTATCATGGAAAGGGGCCTCAGTGCCTGAATTGGCCATATAGAGAAGGTGCTTCATCATATTGCCAAGACAAAACCATGTTATTATTTACTATTTGTATACACATTTATATCTTTATGAACTTTTGAGATAGGAATGCATACATTTTATTTATAACACATTTAAACTACAGTTAATGATTGTGTATTATGGGTAAGCTTTTTAGTGTACACATTTTAAGTGCTTCATGGCATAATTGGTTAATTAGGAGGGGTAGAATAGGGGTTAGGTATTTAAATGAGTGTTAGTGATGTAGATATTCATCTGATGAAGTTTCTTCATATGGAACAAAATTCCTTATTACTGTTGGATATGTAATTCATTTTATTTTGAGGTAATAAAAGTTTTAGCTTTGAACCTTCTGGAGAGCTGAAGCGATCACTTTTTTGTTTTTAGTGTATTCCAAGGTGCACACTTTTTGGTGTTCATGCCATGTCAAAAAAAACTGAGATAACAATTCTGAGGGTGAGGACTTGATTCTTATAGTTCTCAGGATTGATGTGGATGCACCTCCAATATCCCCTAGCTATCACGGTAGGGGACATTCCCCAACCTTTTGTGTCCATCACCATCCCTGCCTGTCTTGTTCATCGTGTATGTCTGGACCTGCTTCTTCACCTAACCTTCCTACATGACCCTCATATACCTAAGTCCCTTCCCCAACAGTCCTCACCTTTGAAAAAAAAAATAAGTAAAAAATGGACACCTGTACCACCAAAAAATAATGAATCATACATAGCTCTCCACTTCATTTATGTGTCTTCTTTACACACTTGATTTGGTACAGTTGGCTGTACAACATTATTCTATTGTTGTCACCTACCCTTGGTGTCATGACAGTCCAAATGCAGCACATTCTGGCTACACTTCTACATTTATATTGTGCAGAAGTAGAAAGCTATGGTTCTCTCCCACTACCTTCCTGCAAATTTCTCTATTCTTTCCCCTATGTCCTCCCCTCTGCTTGCCACCCCATTTCACCACTTTCATGACAGCCCCTTTTCATGTGTTTAATTTGGTTAGAAAATAGAAACACAAACAACATGCATGGCCAAAAATAGCCCATACAAGTGCCTTCACTTTTTTCCCTCAGCATTTGCATGGGTATTGGCATCACACACCAATGCCGAGGGGAAGTGAATGGCTGTTTATGTCCTCTGGCAAAGTCTGGTGGTTGTTGCCATCACCTGCAGTAGTCCAGTTATCCTTGCCCATAGCTGCTTAAATATGCCACTCTTTTGAAATACAGAGTAAAGGCAGTGATATGGAAATAATTGGCAACAGTTACTCTAACAGTTCTTTGACCATTGGATACAGCCAAGTTCAACTTCCCCTGTTGAGTGTTGACATAAATCAGTTGTCTGAAGATTCATTTTTGCCCATGGCATTAAGGGTTCGATTCCAGATGTATGTTGCATTATTTCTTATTGTAATATTGTACTTCCTTGATATGTTTTATGACGCATTTTTTTCATTTTTATTCAGTTATGACCATTAATTAATATATTTTAAATAATTATCAAAAGGTATTTGCAAACACAACCATAGCCATAAGGAAGATTTAGTAAGCTACCCTTTTTCTAATTGTGTCTTCATCAGGTTTTGCCTCTCCTACAGCTTCTTCATCCCCAGAGCCATCAGTTAATGATACAGAGCATGACAGATGAATACGGAGGATACACCATAAAGATGTGCATTAATGACAGATAACACCATCCTTTCCTTTGTTTCTGTCCATCTCTCTCTATGTTCACCCCTTTTCTCTCACCACTTTGTACTGTTCACTATTTGTTACACTTATGGCATTTTCATACTATCCTTACTTTGCTGAAGAATAATACCTACAACTTCCATTGGCTGAATATGTTATCACTGCTCCTTCAGAGGTGTGACTTTGACATGTGTAAAGCACGATTTCATTTATGGTGTGCTGAGATAATGATTACGTCTATAAACTTAATGCTTTATCTGGACAAAGTTTCAAATCCATCATTAAGTGAAACTCTTACTGCCTGTCTTTGTAAGTGTCTTTGCAGTGAATATGTTGCCTATGCTTCTGTCTAACCCACTTCTGTTGTATCAGTTGGGGTCTAAATTACATGAACGAGCAATCAAAATGTCGAGTACAAGATACTCAACATACTTTGATCGCCCGTTCATGTAATCAGACCCTCCAAATGTTGAAATTTGGAGTTCCAAAATGTTTTGGTCGGCCTTCTTGGTGAGTGTAGCATGTGATGTAAACACGCTACACTGTCAGTAATGGCTTCGTAAGAGGCTGCTTTATTTAATATACCAACTCCGAGATTGCTGTACGTGTGTGTAGGTGTTTGAGTGTTGGAGTGATGTGTGTGTAGGGGGTTGCATGAATTGGTTGTATGTGTGTGTGTGTTGTATGTTTAGACTGGGGCAAATAAACTGTTTCGATTTTGTTTTTTTCAGTGTTTTTGGGTTTCGATGACATGATCAAGTGATCAAAGTATGTTGAGTATGTTGTACTCGACATTTTGATTGCTCGTTCATGTAATATAGACCCTATCAGTTGTAGTCCTCAGCATTTGCACAAGGTCTGGCAGCGAGCAGGTGTAGTATGTGATGCTAAACGGCATTTCAAGTGTTATTGCAAAACATGTGAGAGTTTGCCTTATATCGCATTGTACACACAATTAAATGGTGATGCTTGTTTCGTATGTAGTATGTATAAAAGATTATTTCAGTAGCCATTACAATATGGGCAATCAACATATTTAGGATAGTCATTCCTATGTATTCTCAAAGTCATGATCAAAATTAATTGTAATAATCACATTCAGACATCCTTCATAAAATGATCTGCATACTGGACTCGAACTCTGCTTTTTCATTTGGCTCAATGAGCTTATGCCTTGTGCACCAGGAAAAGTTAGGTTTAAAGGTGGATTTTCTACACTCAGTACTGTCAAGAGTGCTGATGGCCATGCACTGCTGCTAAGCTTGTTTGCTCTACAGAAGGCTAAGATGAATAAAGTTTTTACTTCTTTCTAATGTTTGCTCTCTGCCTAATGTCATGCAAACAGGGAAGGCAATCACATTTCATTTTTGAATTAAGCTTTGGCCCTAACATGGAAAGGTATAATACAACATCCAAAGAATATGTATTCAACATGCTAAGATAAAACAGATCTATTCTAAGTATAAGCAGAATCACAAAATTTCCGCTTTGCTCCTTGTTTGTGCAAAGGTTGGAAGGGAGCACCAATGAACATCACTGAACACTGCTATTTCACGTTCCAAGTTCAACACCTCAAAGTATAATCACACATGAAAACATCCATGCAAATATGTTTCTCAGCACTGCACTTTAGGAAGATATTTTGAACAAAAATAAGTATTGTTACTGGATTATATTGCTTCATTACAAGGAATTTGATTAATGTATTCATTTGAAATGCCATGCATTGAATGATTGACAGCACACTTCATTCTGGACAGATAGGTTTGCACTGCATCATTTACACTTGCAAATAATAAACAACCACATAGAGCCTTGGCACAAATACTTCATCACTACCTAGCGCTAATGATATACAACCACATGGAGACTTGGCACACATACTTCCTCATTACTTAGCCCTAATGATATACAACCACATACAGCCTTGGCACACATACATCATCATTATTTAGCCCTAATGACATACGACCACATAGAGTCCTGGTGCACATACTTCATCATTACTTAGCCCTAATGATATAAAATCTCACAGAGCCTACTTCATCATTACTTAGCCCTAATGATATACAACCACATAGAGCCTTGGCACACATACTTCATCATTACTTAGCCCTAATGATATACAACCACATAGAACCTTGGCACACATACATCATTACTACTTAGCCCTAATGATATACAACCATATTGAGCCTTGGTACACATACCTCATCATCACTTAGCCCTAATGATATAAAACAACAAAGAGCCTTGGCACAAATACTTCATCATTACTTAGCCCTAATGATATATGACCACATAGAGCCTTGACACACATACTTCATCATTACTTAGCCCTAATGATATACAACCACATGGAGCCTTTACACACATACTTCATCATTACTTAGCCCTAATGATATACAACCACATAGAGCCTTGGCACACATATGTCATCATAGCATAGCCCTAATGATCTACAACCACATAGAGCCTTGGCATACATAAGTCATCAATACTTAGCCCTAATGACATACAACCACACAGAGTCTTGGCAAATGTACTTCATTATTACTTATCACTAATGATATAAAATCACACAGAGCCATGGCACTCATACTTCATCATTACTTAGCCCTAATGATATACAACCGCATAGAGCCTTGGCACACATACTTCATCATTACTTAGCTCTAATGATATTCAACCACATAGAGCCTAGACACACATACTTCATTATTACTGAGCCCTAATGAAATACAACCACATAGAGCCTTGGCACACATACTTCATCATTACTTAGCCCTACCCTAATGATATACAACCTCATAGAGTCTTGACGGACATACATCATCATTACTTAGTCCAAATGTTATACAACCACATGGAGCCTTGGCACACATACCTCATCATTACTTAGCCCTAATGGTATACAACCACATAGAGCCTTGGCACACACACATCATCATTATTTAGCCCTAATGACATACCACCACATAGAGTCCTGGTGCACATACTTCATCATTACTTAGCCCTAATTATATAAAATCTCACAGAGCCTTGGCACACATACTTCATCATTACTTAGCCCTACCTTAATGATATGCAACCTCATAGAGTCTTGGCAGACATACTTCATCATTACTTAGTCCAAATGTTATACAACCACATAGAGCCTTGGCAGACATCCTTCATCATTACTTAGCAAAAATGATATAGAACCACATATTGCCTTGACGCACATACTTCATTATTATGTAGCTGTAATTATATACAACAACATGGAGCCTTTGCACACATACTTCATTATTACTTAGCTCTAATGATATACAACCACATAGAGCCTTGGTACAATTACTTCATCATTACGTAGCCCTAATGATATACAACTACATAGAACCTTGGCACAGATACTTCATCATTACTTAGCTCTAATGATATACAATCACATGGAACCTGGGCACACATACTTTATCATTACTTAGCCCTAATGACATACAATCACATAAAGTGTTAGCACACATAGTTCATCATTACTTAGCCCTAACGATATACAACCACATAGAGGCTTGGCACACATACTTCATCATTACTTAGCCCTGATGATATGCAACCACATAGAGCCTTGGCACACATACCTCATAATTATTTATCCCTAATGATATTCAACCACATATAGCCTTGGCGCACATACTTCATCATTACTTAGCCCTAATGATATGCAACTGCATAGAGTCTTGGCAGACATACTTCATCATTACTTAGTCCGAATGTTATACAACCACATAGAGCCTTGGCACACATACTTCATCATTACTTAGCAATAATGATATACAACCACATAGAGCCTTGGCACAACTACTTCATCATTACTTAGCCCTAATGATATACAACTACATAGAGCCTTGGCACAGATACTTCATCATTACTTAGCTCTAATGATATACAACCACACAGAACCTTGGCACACATACCTCATCATTACTTAGCCCTAATGATATGCAACCACATATACCCATGGCACACATACTTCATCATCACTTATCCCTACTGCATTGGAGTATTAAGGATTATTTTGTATTGACAGTGCACATTGCCCATTTATGAGCACATACTATTACTAATATCAGTAGCATTCATTAAGGTTTACATAACATCATCCTAACCTGATAATCCATGACTGCTTCATTGTCCATCCTGTGTTTCACAGGTTTGTGTGTCTCATGCATACAACATCATGTAAAACAGGTGCATGTCAGTCTCAGGTTTGCAATATAATTTAATAGCAGCATAGCTGACGTAAGCATACATGTCAACTGTCCAGATTTTTCGCAGACTGTCCAGATTTTTGCCACATATTTTTGGTCCATTCCTCATAAAATTAAGTCTTTTTTCTGGCAAATGATTGAAAACTGAAGTCAGAAAATAATGACAGGCATTTGATTTCCATGCTTCATACCCTTCAGAAAATTCATGCTAATACAAAACCTTTTATTCTAACAACTTCCTAAATTTGTAAGGGCAATATTTAAAATATGTCCCTATTTATGGACCTTTGTCCCCCTCTTTATTTACAGCTTTTTTTCCCAGATTTTTTGTTGTAAGAGATTGAGAGGTATGGACCTAAGTCCTGGACCTAAGTATGTATGTATTATTGATCATAAGGTTGCACTTACTCCTTCATATCAACAAATATGGCTTTGCACAAAACCTTCAACATCACAATATCTTCCCTGACACATAAGAAAAATCTGTTGCTATATACACTGCACTATCACACTGTTAAAGTCAGAGTACTCTGGTTGTGTTTAGGTTAAATGCTGTGTGCTCTAGATTGTGCAACTAGATACATTGGTGTTCTATCTAACTGCAGTCAACTTGTGTGTGTGTGTGTGTGTGTGTGTGTGTGTGTGTGTGTGTGTGTGTGTGTGTGTGTGTGTGCAGAGTTGTGTCAATATGACCTTACGTACTGCTAGCCTCATTAAAATAGTAGCCTGGAGAAACTTTTACACAGCAAGGTGAGTCTACATCTATGTCAGATCCTACTCCCAACATCATCTTCTCTGCAACACAAATCTGATGTCTTCCTCTATAAAGTGCACTCTCATACTATAGAATTCTGACTTCAGTGGTGGCACTTACATGAAGTAGTGTATCCTCTAGATTGTATAAGTAGACTGATAGGGGGTTCTAACCTCAAAAAAGCCAGTGCATGTGTGTGTATGGAGATGTGTAAATACGAACTTAACTACTACTGGCATCAATAAAATAGTAGCATGGAGTAACTCTTACACTGCACAGTAAATCCAATTCAATGTCAGACCCTTCTCCCAATATCATCTTCTCTGCAGCACAACATTGTTGTCATCCTATATAAAGTGCACTCTTACACTGTAAAAGTAAGACTTCTGTAATACCTCTTTTGTTAAATACTGTGTCCTGTAGATTGCATAACTAGATAGGTGGGGGTTCTAATCTCACACCAGTCAACTTATGTGTAGAGTTGTGTAAATATGACTTTTTATACTGTTGGCCTCAATAAAATTGCAGCCTGGAGCAACTTTTAAAATGCAAGTTGAGTCATCGATGTCAGACACTTCTCCCAAAATCATTTTCTCTGTAACACAATTCTGATGTCATCTTCTATAAAGTCCACTTTCATACTACAAAAGTCAGACTTCTGAGGTGGTGCTTTCTTTAAGTACTGTGTCCTCTAGATTGTATTACTAGATAGATACAAGATTCAAATTTTACAACAGTCAACTTGTATATGGGATGGCGGGTCCACAGCATCAATGGAGGATTAATGCAATAGTTGTGATAATTTGACTCCCACTCATGAGAAACATTTACAGGGTAAGATGAATCCCACATCCCCTTCTCCCTCTGTCCACAAATGCATAGTGTCTGCAATACACTGAAGAGGTCATCATTATAATAATGCACTGAAGTCAGACCGCTCCTGTGGCACATGTATATAATGCCCTTGTATGTAGACTATGTCAGTGGATAGGTAGGGAGTTTGAATACAGCAGTGAGACTCTCTTGACTGTGTATGTGAATGTAAATTGATGCAGGAGTGCCTTATACCTCTTAGCATTGACACTGGAATCCCACATAGCTGTAGACATCATTTTTGCGCATTCATCTCCTTTGCATGATACAGAGGATGTCATGCTTTCAAAGATGTAGAGTGGCTCACATGCAGTTAGACTTTTCCTGTGGCATGTGCATATAATACACATGTATGTAGGTTGCTCCAGTACATAGGTAGGGAGTAAAATTCAGGAATGACTGTCTTCTGCGAATGTGTGTGTTTCATCCTCTTACTGTGCAGAACAGGCTACAAATACATATATGAGGTATATACTCTACAGTGTGCTTGTAATGTGCAGCCACTTTTTTAGCAGAAACATGATGGTAATATACAGTGGTGATGTCTTCCATTGAAATGTGAACTGTTACAATTTTCAAATAAATCTGTAATTGCGCTTGTGTTTCAGTAAGCCTTCATTAGCCTGTAATGTTAGCTATATAGTTCAAATCTCAATGTCACTGCTTACAGTCAGTGTATATGTTGTTAATGGTGTTGTCACCCATGTACGCTCACGTTTCGGTGTTGTTTCTTCTTACAAGAGCTTATTCTACATTTTCTTTGGAAAGGCTGTTGCTGTCATTTTAATAGCTTATTATTCCATAACAGTTGCAATGAGACACCTGTTCAGGATTGAGGACTAATGTATGTTGTTGCCTAAGTAAGTCATGTGTTCCAATATGGGATTATATCCACATTGTACATAATAGTTGTTCTATCATCATAGTGACAACAACAGGGCACTACAGGTGTGCTTGGGCATGCCTAGCATTAGGCAATGTTGTCTGGCATACAGCAAGGTTCTTTCTGAATAATTACAGGGACACATATTCCTTGATTCATATACATGATGTAATGTTTTCACATAACCACACATATAATAACTGGCAATGCACTTATACCAAGACACATTCATTGTTCCCACTGTGGTGCTGATTTTCTCAACACTTAGGCAATTGTTCCAAACCAGCACTGGGTGACAGTAAGCACTTGTGTCCTTAAGTATTCTACAGGAAAGACATCCGCCCAGTTATACTTTGTACATTTAGAGTGCAGAGGCCTCTCCACCCATTTTACTAGATAAAAATTATGGTGAAATAAAGTACAGCTGATTGAATGACTTCACATACGTGGAGTTCAACAACATGATAACAGTTCCATTATGATGTTTATGATTAATAGCCATATTGTTATTTGGAGGAGTTGTACAGCTTGATGTTCAGTCTAGTATAGAGATGCATTTTGTGTGAATGTACTGACACCACACAACAATCATTACATCATATCAGTCTTATTTCTTGATATGTTGCACAAGCACATGCAAATGTGAATGCAAGTGTGAATTTGGATTTCATGGCCGTAGACATTTGTTCTGCCAGTGTCATGGTGGGCATGCTAATGTGGCGCATGGATTGAGTACTGTGGTGTACACAAGTGTGCTACAGTTTTTGGGTGGTATGTGTATAAGCATACAGAGAAACCTATCTAGAACACAGAACATTAATATAGGACTGATCACAATTGTGTGTACATAAGCATACTCATTTAATTGCCATCAGTCTGACATGCTGATGTGACATTCATTATCAAGGATCCTTTCTTAATTTACACATCAATTTCATTTGTTTGTGGCAATACCCATTGCTACCTCCTGTGGCAGATGCCGACAATACACAGCTCTGGGGAATACATTGCATCATAGTGTGGTGTTTGCACCTGTACTTATCTGTCTCTGCACAATAAATATATCAGGAAGAAGTGAGTTATGCAAGGATATTATGTATGTCACACTGTGGTCCAAAATTTATAACAGCACACACACTTACATATGGGATACATAATCATTAGAATATTAAAGTGCATACTTTCCTTCAAGAATGATCCTCCTTGTACATGTGTTAGGTCTATTTCTGTAGTGTATGCAGTTAATACACAGGTCAGAAGTAACATTAATGGTATGGGTTCAATTCTTGCAAAAGGAGATTGTGGTTTTTAAGCCACTCATATTTTACAACATGTTATATTGACGAAATGCACACTATGCAAATATCCCATAATACATGCACTGTCCTTGAGAAGAGTCATCTTAACTCAGCATATCAATGGCATTCATATGTCATGTAATCCCCTCTGTTACAATGTTAAATTGTTTAACTGTCACATCCTATAATATCATGTCTACTTTTATTTACCTATATTTGCTCAGGAAGTGTGACTATCATTAATTATTATGCCATATCGATTGCACAAGTTTATTATTACAAATTTGTCTTTGTGAAATAAGCAATTTCACATCAATTATCTTACTAGAATTGAAACATTTGGCTGCCCCTCATAGATATTTATGTATGCATCTCTTTGATTTCTGTGCACATTGTCCTCAGAACACTTTTCCTGTCGGGTATATTGTAGTTGCCCTTGCTGTTTCCCCTCCTCTCTTACTTATTTATGTAATCATATGTTTGATTTATGTGCACAGTACACTCAGTACACTTTCCCTGACAGTGTACAGCTTGCATTATTTACCTTATATAGCTATTTGTGCTGCCCCACGAGTATGCTTAACAGGTTCATAGGTTCATAGGTTCATAGGTTGGTACTAGGCTATCAGCCCTAGGGCCTATACAAGCCTAGCCATAACAATTCCCTGGCTATTTCTTCCCAGATTATTTACTTTCCTGGACCCCTGTCTAGCAGGGTGACTGATGTGATCCCTGGGGTGAATTTCCTTTCTCCCATCCAATCGTCAAGGTTCCTCTTGAAGAGGTTCAAAGAGGCACTCTGCTTGACATGTATGGGCAATCTATTCCAGAGTCTGGGGAGTCTCTGGGTCAGGAACCTATCCCTCCAGCATGTTTTGTTTATTGTGATGACAAGGTTTAGATCCCTGGAGCATGTAGCTCTGAGGGATTGGGATTTCTTTAAGTGTAGCATGTCCAACAGCTCTGGGTTTGACATGGCCTTGTATGTTAAGCAGAGATCGCCTCTGAGTACACGATATGCGACAGAGTATAGCTGGAGTTTTTTAAGACGGTCAGCGTAGGGCATCTGCATTAGGCCTGTGATTCTTTTAGTGAGGTATTTCTGAGGCCTTTCCAGTTGTTGCAGATGTCTTGAGAGGTACATACCAAATGGGGCATTGTATTCTATAATGGGTCTAATGAGGGATGAGTACAGTGGGACAATGACCTCCTTTTTTCTGGATGAAAAGCCCTTTGTGATGAGGTGTGCCACATAGAAGGATTTCCTGATTGTTGTGGCGATGTGGTTATCGAAGGTGAGACCACTGTCCACCTGTGTCCCTAAGTCTCTTATCACACTTTCTGTGTTTAGTGTACTGCCACCTATATGGTAATTCATGGATACATGTTTTTCCCAAAGGGGATAACAATACATTTCTTGTCATTGAGCTTGAGCCCATGGCTCTGGCACCAAGCATCTGTTTCTGTAAGGCCCTTTTGTAGAGTATCCACATCATTTGGGGATTCAATAATGGCTCCCAGTTTGCAGTCATCTGCAAACTTTGTTACCCAGAGTCCCTTAGTGTTGACCTGTACTTCAGAGAAGTAGATGCCAAACAAGAGCGGCTCCAGGACTGAACCCTGAGGTACTCCACTTGTCACTTGTCTGGAGCTGGATTTGGAGTCGGCTACTTTTACAGTGTGGGTTCTATCAGTAAGCCATTTAGCAACTCATTGGGTGACATAGGGATTAATGCCCAACTTAGTAAGTTTATCTATGATTCCAGAGTGGGCGATGGTGTCAAAGGCCTTGGCAAGGTCTAGATAGGCTGTGTGGACCACCTTACCCATGTCCATGGCTCTGGAGACTGATTCAAAGAAGTCAATCAGGTTCAGGAGACAAGATCGGCCCTTCACAAACCCAAACTGGGTGGGGTCCAGTGTTTGAAGGTTGCCAATGTCTTTGTTTATAAGTTCCATGATAATACGCTCCATGGCCTTGCAGATAAGGCTTGTCAGACTGATGGGATGGTAGTTTCTGGGATCCAAGGTGGATCCCCTTGTGGATTGGGATAACTGTAGCTCTGCGCCACTCAGTGGGCACGAAACCTGAGGTGAGGCTATGATTAAACATGACACTTAGGTGAGGTGCCAGTTCATATTGTAGTTCATGTAGTACACAGCCGGGATGTCATCTGGTCCCATGGATGCTGTGTTCTTGGCTTTAGAGAGTGCGTTTTGTACCTGTGTGGCCGTTATTACTGGAATTTGGCAATCTTCGCTATTGAGATGGGCCATTTAGGGGTGAGAGGGGGTGAAGTTGGCACTGAATCGATCTGCCAGGATATTGGCAATATCCTTCGGATCAGTATATTTAATGCCATTCTGTTTTAGCTCAGAGCAGATCTGAGCATTGCCATTTAGATTCTTGACATAGTTATAGAATGCTTTGTGGTTGTCTTTGGAATCTTTGGCAATTTTATTTTCGTAACTAGCTTTGGAGGATTTTATGAGGCATCTCAGTTTCTTACTGAGGCTAGTAAGGGAGTTTTTTGCATCCTGGGATTTTCCTCTTTTCTGCAAAAGTTTCTTCCTTTTGTTGTAAAGTTTGTTTATGGCAGGGGACCACCAGATTGGCTTCCTTTTTTTTGGATGAGAGCATTTTGGTTCTATTTGGGATGGCACGATTCATGCATGAGTGGATGTGCTCGTACAGTGCCTTAGTGTAGGATTCAGCAGTTGAACTTTCAGTTGCCGTCTGCATGGGTGTCATGAAGTTTGTCACTTCTGACTTGAGTAGCATGAAGTTGGCTTTGGAGAAGTTTTTATGGTGGTTTCTTTACTGGGGGGTGGGGTGGGATGTGGATGTTAAGGGTGATTAGCTTATGGTCAGACCTGACTAACGAGGGGTGACCATAGGTATGGAGCATTGATTTCCCATGTTGGTAATGACCAGGTCTAGGATATTGGAGCCCTGGTGGGACTATGGATTAGTTGATCCAGGGCATTGGAATTTATGAATTCCAAGAACCGTTGCAAAGGTGTTGCGACATGAGTAGTTTTCCCAGTTAATGGCAGGGTAGTTAAAATCACCCAGTATTAGGGTGTTTGGTTCTATCTTAATATTTTCCAGTATGTTTAGAAAGGTGTAGTGAGAATCTTGGGGTATGGTGGGGATCTGTATCAAGCTACAATTTGGATTGCAGTCTTACCTAGTGTTAGTTGCACTTGGAGAATTTCAGACACATTGTGTTGGCCAACTAGCCTGGTGGTGTGAATATCCTTGGTGAATATTGACACTCCTCCACCTTTAGTGTTTCGGTCCTGGTTTGGTGGCGAAAAGTGTGGTAAGAGTTGTAGCCTGGTATTGCAGGGGTGCTCTCTGGAGCCTTGAACCAGGTCTCAGTTACTGCACAGATATCGCTGTTCTCCATTTTAGGAGTGCCTCGAGAGAGTGCATTTTGAGGTTTAGACTTCTAGCATTGAGTAGCATTACCTTCAGATTTTGCATGCTTGTACCTGTTACGGTGGTGGTTTTGTCCTTTGAAGTTTGCCTAAAAAAAGCACTATAGGGGTGGCAAGAGCCTTAGCCAGTAACCTGAATCCCAGGGCGACAGGTGCAGACCATCTCTGGCAAAGCATCGTGGTCTGTCAATCATGTCATCCCAGGCAGACAGATACTGGATCCCCTTTGAATGACACCATAAGCTTAGCCAATTGTTGAAGTCAATCATTTTATCCTTATATTGTAGTATCATTCTGGGCGAAGGCAGGATGCTACTCAGGGCTAGGGTCATACCTGCCTGGGCCACATGATCCGAGAGCTCTTCCATGTCTCTATTCATGTAGTCCAGGGAGGTACATCTCAAGTCATTCACTCCAACATGGACAATGACAGAGTCATATTTGTACTTGTTGTGGAGTGACTTGAGTGCATGCATTATGTGGCGGATCCTGGCACCCGACAGGCAGCTGACTGTAATTTTCTCCTTATTCAACCTGGTGAAAGGGACATCAGTGTGCCGGACTATAGTCACCTATGACTAAAGTGTTAGGTACATTATCTTGCCTTAGGGGCTGTTGCTGGGTGGCACACTGGTGTTGTGAACTATGTGACACATTGGTTGTGATTGGTGTTTGTTTGCATTTCAGCTTCAGAGGTCTTTGTTGCTTGGGCAGGTTACAGTTAAGGGCCTCTGCATGTGTGGATTTAGTGTTGCTATATGTAGGTGTTGGTGGTGCGGGTTTAGAAGGGCTATGTGTTGCTTGAGGTGTAGTGTGGGTGTTAACCTTCTCCTCTTGACTGTTTAGCACAATCTTGGGTGGAGAGAGCTTTGCTTCCATTTTGGCTATGTAAGTGCATCTCTCACAGGTTGTAGTGTTGGGTGGTAGGAGGAGAGGGTTGTCTGTGTACATGAGGCAATTGCTGCATTGCCCCAATATGCCCAGATTCACCAGGTGGACAGGAGAAATCACCGGAAGCTGACCCTTGGACATGCCTGGTTTGGGGCTTTTTTTTTTTTTTGTAAAGTATAGGAGCTGTTTCCTTAGCAAGGTACTTTGCAATTATAGGCTGTTTAGTGCCTACTATTAATTTCTCCTTGTTAACAAGGAGAGTTCAGTGTTTGTATGAGTTTAAGGCTTCCTAGTGCTTTCCAGCAGGTATTAGAGAAAGTGCTAGTCACAGGGATGCTTAAAGGTAAGATTGAAAAGAATGCACTCTGCAGTGTGCACTAGAGAAGCTAGATGTGAAAGTAGGTAACTTGAGTTTTACCTGTTTAAAAAGTTAAGGTTTAGTGGAGAGTTACTATTTTTAAAACAGCAAGATGGATTGAAAGGGGTGGTCACTTTTGTATTTTGGTACTATGAAATACTGTAGGATGGCCAATAAATTTAAATAATTGAAGGGGTGGGATTTCAAAAATGATGATTTTGTGATTACTCACATAAGCCAGTGAAAGTAGAGAGAAATGAGATATATGGTCAGATTAACATAAGAGGCGGGCAACTAGAAAGACAGTGGTATTTAACAAGACAACTTAAATGGGTGGGAGGGCGGGAAAAATTTCTGCCTGACTCAGAACAGAGAGAGCTGTGGTCTCTTTTGAAGTTTTAATATGCTGTTAAAACAGAATGCAAGCAAAACACAAGGTAAAGAAAACAAACCACAGTATTCAAAATATAGAAAGGCAATACAGTAATACAAAAAACAAAAGCAAACTAACCTTTCCTTCACGGCAAAGTGTAGCAGAGTCTGGATGAGCCTTTCTGGTAAAGCTCTGAAATGTTTTAGTTTACTCCTTAAATAGAAATTTTAGTTCCTAGCACCACCCCCTCTGTTAACAAGTGATTAACCTTAAGTGACCTCTTCTGTCTTATGAATGAGTCCTTAATTAATCAGTTCTTATTTCTGCCTGACTCAGAACAGAGAGAGCTGTGGTCTCTTTTGAAGTTTTAATATGCTGTTAAAACAGAATGCAAGCAAAACACAAGGTAAAGAAAACAAACTACAGTATTCAAAATATAGAAAGGCAATACAGTAATACAAAAATAAAAGCAAACTAACCTTTCCTTCACAGCAAAGTGTAGCAGAGTCTGGATGAGCCTTTCTGGTAAAGCTCTGAAATGTTTTAGTTTACTCCTTAAATAGAAATTTTAGTTCCTAGCTCCACCCCCTCTGTTAACAAGTGATTAACCTTAAGTGACCTCTTCTGTCTTATGAATGAGTCCTTAATTAATCAGTTCTTATTTCTGCCTGACTCAGAACAGAGAGAGCTGTGGTCTCTTTTGAAGTTTTAATATGCTGTTAAAACAGAATGCAAGCAAAACACAAGGTAAAGAAAACAAACTACAGTATTCAAAATATAGAAAGGCAATACAGTAATACAAAAAATAAAAGCAAACTAACCTTTCCTTCATGGCAAAGTGTAGCAGAGTCTGGATGAGCCATTCTGGTAAAGCTCTGAAATGTTTTAGTTTACTCCTTAAATAGAAATTTTAGTTCCTAGCTCCACCCCCTCTGTTAACAAGTGATTAACCTTAAATGACCTCTTCTGTCTTATGAATGAGTCCTTAATTAATCAGTTCTTATTTCTGCCTGACTCAGAACAGAGAGAGCTGTGGTCTCTTTTGAAGTTTTAATATGCTGTTAAAACAGAATGCAAGCAAAACACAAGGTAAAGAAAACAAACTACAGTATTCAAAATATAGAAAGGCAATACAGTAATACAAAAAATAAAAGCAAACTAACCTGTCCTTCACAGCAAAGTGTAGCAGAGTCTGGATGAGCCTTTCTGGTAAGCTTGTTTGCTTACTGCATGTGCTTGTGTTCCTCAACACATTTTCTTGCCCACAAACACAGTTGCTGGCCATGAAAACATGCTTGTATGCATGCTAGCATGATGAGTAGCATGTATATGCAATTACATTGCTGTTCATCTCGCTAACATGTAAACATCTTGCAAGCTTGGTGTGAAGTCTACATGATTGTTCATGAATCCCATAGTAGGTCTTTCCAAATTTATATATACAATAGGTGTCTTAGAATGCTAATGTAGCCACAAAGGTACTGTCATCAGTTTAAAAATCTCAAACAACAACAAAAAAAAGAATCCTAGATCAACAAATAAGTAGAGAAGTCTGAGCAACTGGCAACCAAGCAATGTGGGGTGGAATGGAGATAGCTGCCACGTCTGTTATAATAAACAGAGGAAACTGAAAAGTAAGCATGACTTCTCTATAATGGAGAAAAAGACCTCAGAAAAGCTATAGCAGATATTCTAAGACAAAATTATATCACAAAAACAGGTAAGCTGTCATCAAAGAAGCAGTGTACATCTATGTTCAATTAAAGGTTATGAAAAAACATGTAGCATTTGGAAATATAGCAAAACACAATTCACAACATGGACACTTGTGGAATGAAGCATATAAAGCACTTAAAATAGCAAAAGTCTACAATAGAAATGTATTTTTAACCATGAAGCAAAATAACACAACATGAACGCATTGTGAGGCTTAATAATGCAGAATGTATGTAGGGAAATATTTAAATATTTGCATGTTGAGTAGAGAGTGCAGTAGTCATATAAACAAGCTGTGTAAGCACTGAATCATGTTAATAGATTCAGTCCAAAATTCTAAATAGACTACAGGGAGGAATGGTGGTAGCACTGACCACACTTTGAGGACATGATTTCCTTTCATTGTAAACATAACTCTAGTTATGCCAGTCTTATTCCAGTTGTAGGCATTTAGAGGTTAATGGGACATCAAATATGAAAGCATTGATATCTACAGTGGCTAGCTTACTAAAGATGTATATCAAGGGAAAACTGTGTGCAAGGCCCATACATCATTAGATGATGTAATTCATTTTTTAACTCGTTTTTCTAAATATATTGATTTTGTTTGCCCAAAAATAATGAAATCTAATCCTACTCCATGGTTCAAACAATAAACCAAGCAGACAATGTATGAAAGAAAGAAAAGCTTTTCAAAATCTGGGCAAAGGTAAAATACATAAAAGATAAATGTATCCTCTCCTAGCAAATTTAACAAGCCCATGATCATATTTGATAAGAAAACCTACTACCCTAACTTAAGTCAGTCACATAACAAAAACTCTGCATTTCTAGTCTGTAGTACATCAGCTAATAAAAGCAAAAAAAAAAAAAAAAATCTCAACCAAATCCCTTTTTTCTGTTAGTAACTATGGCATCTCCACAAATTTACTAAACGCTAGGAATCACATCCACAAGTAACTTCTCTAATCAAACCACTCTATAACTGGCTTATTTTCTGTTTGGTGCCACAAAACAAACAAACAAACAAACAGACAAAAGGCCCCTCCTCCAGTCTGGCAATTCTAACATCCTCACACTCTATGGTCCCACTGGCAGTTATGTGACAAGTAAAAATTAAAAAAAAAAAAAAAAAGATTCACCCATCAAATCCCTTAACACCTTGTGCCCCCACTAGATGCCTATTCACCCCACCTAACTATGCTTTTGAACTCCATCAACAGATCAAAAGCTCAATAACAATGCCTGAAGACCAATAAATGCTAACAATCCAAGGTTAGCCGTTGTTGTAAATCTGCCCTTTTCCCCACTGTAGTGCTTTCTATAGTTAGGGGGGTGCACATTGGGGGTTGTGGGCAAATCCCTGCACTTCATAATGTTTGCAATAGTGTGTCATGTGTAGTTGGCCTACCGATTTTTTTTCCCTTGGAAAAAAATCGACAATGTGGCCATTCGCTTACCTGTGAGTTCGACACATATGTGTCGATGAAAGGGTATTTGCATTTTAGTTTGTTCTAATTCATAATATAGACCCTAAAAACAAAACCAACTTAAGTGGCTCCTGACAACTTGTTGCACAATTCCTCAAACTGGCAGCAGATGTTGTAGCATACCATGCAGCAATTCTGATAATACTCTCTACAACTGAATCCTACATTCCAATAATATGGAGACAATCATATGCCATGCCACTTCACAAAGGCAGGAAGCACCTCAGTTGAACTGTCAGACTACAGGAACATAGTTATGCTCTCATCACACTTAAAAGTACTAGAAAAGTATACACATAAACAGGTCAGCACCTATTTAATGAAAAACAATATGCTGTCACCAGCACAACATAGCTGTACACAAACCAAAGCTTTAAATCTGCCTTCCTGGCATTTCCAAATGCAAAATACCAAAGTCATAATCAAAGACAGCTTGTATCTTCTTTGTTCCAAGACTTATATAAAGCTCTCAATATCTTCTGACTACTTAATAATTTATAACACTTCATTTTCAACTACAGCACAATGAAATGCAATGTGTGAAATGGGGAAGTACCCTCTTACTCCCTACCTATAACTGTAAGAGTGCCTCAGGGCTTAATATGAGACCCTGTGCTATTCAACATCTTCATTAATTGCATGCATCTAGCCACAATCCAGTGTAGTCCAATATGCCAAAAGCTATACATTAAGCTGTACCAGCAGTCAGTTACTTTCAACTCCAGTGTCTAAATCCTGCTTTTTCACATCACTTGAATAATGGCTTGAATTGTCTCTGATTCTTCTAAATCTAAACAAAACCAAATTTATGATATTCTTTCTACACTCAAGTCAACACATTACAAAAAACTACTCCATGCGAACAGTTAATAAAACTAAAACAGAACTAGTATCCCAAATAAAACTTTTAGGAGTTACAATAGACAACAAACTTAAATTTGATAATATTTTCCAAAATGTCATCAGAAAAACAACTGCAAAACTACTTTACAAAGCAAGACAGGCACAACTGACTATAGCTCATACCTCCTTCTGCTTAGCTTCCTTTATGTTACTTCTGTATGAACCAAATTACAAGCAAGCCAACATGCCAAAGTACAGCAGAGCTATAATGAAAATGCTATATTTGTCTTTTACCTTCAAAATAGCACCTGTGGCCTCCCAGCACTACAACAGGTTAAACAGTTTGAATTGTCCAACAGTTTATAACTAAACATGAAATCCTTCCCTTTCCAATCACCCATCTATTCCTAATTTACTCCTTCTCTCCTGATAACACACAAAGTGAAACTACAATACAGTTCAACTCTTGTTTTATAGATAGTGTAGCATCTCTAACCAAGGATTCCTCAACATCTAATCCCAGCCCTGCCCAACAGCCACATATCATCACATCCACTTCCATCTTCAAACCTGTGCACACATCCTATAAAAAATGCTCCAAAACAAGCTTAAACCCTGCCCTTCTTCAGGTGATGACTTTCCAAGTGAGTACCTAAAAATAGCAGCCAATAGCATTGACTGTTCTGTCTCAATCCTTATAAATAGGTCAGTCCAGGAATTCCATGTTACCTTCCTCTGGAAAAGGTCACATATTATCCCGCTGCACAAAGAAAGAAATTCAACAGATATTAATAACTTTAGACCTATAGCAATCTTATCTCCCCTCACCAAATTTCTTGAAAAATGTATTCAAAAACAATTGCTAAATTATCTCCTGCAGGAAGAACTCCTATTCTCTACACACCATGAATTCCATCCTTACCATAGTACTAGCACTGCCCTTCTAACCTATATAGCTACTGTCTATAAAGCTAGAGATAATGGCAAACTAGTCTCTTCCTTATTTCTAAACTTGTCTAAAGCCTTTGACACAGTTTGCCACAGCAAACTTCAACTTCAAATGTTCTCACTAGATCTCTTTTGGCCCACCCTGCTGTGGTTTAAAAGTGACCTATCCAATAGGTATCAGTCAGTAAAATGGCACTCCATGCTCTCTCTCCATACCTCCCACTCACCACTGGTGTACCTCAAGGCATTATCCTTGGTCCCATCCTCTTTAACATTTTCACCAACACCCTCTATATAGCCACACAACAGGCCACCCTAATTCAATACACAGATGATTCCACTCTCATTTGTACATCTGACAACATGGTACACCTCCAAAAAATTACTCAGGAAGCTTTAACAGCCACTGAAACATGGCTTTGTAACTCACAACTCATGCTCAACCCAAAAAAAGACCAAACTAATCCTCCTTTCTCCAAACCCCTCTCTCATGAAAAAATAAAATTTAAAGTCCTCTCTCTTAGTAGTACAATAATTGAAGTCACTTCTCATAGCAAATTATCAGGGGTGATAGTTGGTGATAATCTTACATTTGACCTGCATATGCAAAATTGCATAAGAAAAAATAATCAAAACCTAGGGATGCTTTACAGAGCCAAAAAGGTTCTCACTGATGCAGCTTAAGCTACAGTTTCCACTACTTATTTCCTCCCCACTCCTCTTTATGGTGCCCCCATCCTTACTAACTTCCAGGCTACACAAATATTAAAACTTGAACAATGCTATAACAAAGTTGCTAAATTTGCAGCAAATACCCACCACTGTATAGCACTAAAAAGCCTAAATTGGTAAGAACTGCCTCATCAACTAACATATACACAGCTTCTTACCACCTATAACAATGCCCAGCATCCATCCTCCTGTTCAGCACTAAAAAGCATTCTATATAACTGTGTTCCCAGTTACTCATTGTGATCCAGTGACCAAAAACTCCTGTCTGTCTGCAAAACTATCAGATCTGCTGGGCATTGCCTATACTCGTAGAAAAGTTGCTAAGGCTGGGAACTTCTTACTTGTATCCATCAGGTTAATACCCTGCCTGCCATCTTGCAAAGCCACTCTGAAAGACTTCATAGCTAAAAGCTGGCTCTGTTCTTGCTCAAAACCAGGATAAACTATATCCTTAAATGTGAACAAGTGTCTTATCAATGTCCTTACATTTACTGTTGCAGTATTCATAACTTATGGGATTCCCTGCCGTGAAGTCCATCGTCCAGCCAGTATGCCAAAGTCTACCGTTGCTTTAAGGTGAATTGAATATCACCTACACAGTCCTTGCATAGCATAGAGCATACAGGTGACATTCAGGTGTGTCATCCTCAGAATTTTTTTGCCACCAGTCAGAACGCTGTTTTTAACCTTTGGTCTGTTTGCCGCCATCTGTTTTTTTTCTATTTGTTTGGAATTCAGGTGATTACTCCAGTTTGCTGAAGCCACCATTGTAGATAAGTACCCAATTGAGGTTTTTGTTCTTTTCTAGCTTTTTTGTGCTTTTTGGGGGGGTTAATGTCATCCAGGAAGAGTAAATTCCAGTGTGGGAGACAGATTCCCCATAAAACCACTACAATAAATGCCTTTTTTGCCTAGGAGCTTCTCACGACCATATGTCTTGTTCAAATTTATCAGGCATTTGTCCCAAAACCCTTCACTGTTGGCTTTCTTCCCTTTCATTGTATCTTGACAACCAGCATCTTAAACTTCTTGCTAAAGATGCCATGGATGGAACTTCCTGTCCCAAGGGTCAGCCATCAGGGAAGAAGAAGATGAAAAAGATAAGACCAGAATCTTCCCCTGTCCAGCCTCTACCGGAGGTTTCTCCACAAGATATTACAAACCCGGAGACTCACCTGGTTGTGTTGTCGGATTCCTCTGCTGCATCTGGGTTGGAGGCTGGTGAGGATCTGGTGGGCAGCATGTCCGATGAGGCTTTGCAGGTGTCCATTTCAGGTGATCAGGAGGAACCACGGTTGATTTTTTTCCGGAGGGGTCTGGGGGGGTTCCACAGTTTCCTCTTAGGGAAGAAGTTACTACTACAGTTGTGGAATGCCATACTGAGTCAGGGTCTTCTCAGTTTTCTAGGATAGACATCCCTTTAAAAAAGGAACAGAAAACTCAGCATGCTTCTTTTACTCCCAGGGATCCACAAAGTGAGTGGCAGGCCTTTACTCAGTTTTTTTTTAACGCTTTACTGTCGTTAAGGCCTCCTCAAATGGTATCAGTTCCTGCTCCTCCTTAGTCTTCTTCTTCACCTAAAAGGCACAGGGAATTGAATTCTTCTGAAGAAGAGCTGGATTCTCATAGGTTCATAGGTGTTTACTAGGCTAATGATCACAAGGGCCTTTTTAAGACTAGCCATGCATCCCAAATCTCTGACAAGTTCTGATACCCTTGATAAGTGTAAGCATGGTCCTGGGAGATGAATCATTTGCAGCTTACCTGTGTCCATTAGAGACATGGGTGCCAAACCAGGGATGAATTTCCGGTTTCCCATCCAATTGTCCAAGGTGCACTTGAATTGGGTTAGGGAGGAATGCTGCTTCACATGGATGGGGAGCTTGTTCCATAGATGGGATACATACCTATCTCTCCAGCAGGTCCTATTTATATCACAGGTAAGGTTTAAGTCTTGAGAGCAGGTAATTCTGGTGCTGTTTATTTTGTGGATATGCAAGAGGTCGATCAGAGTGGGGTCTGACAATGCCCTGTATGCCAGGCATAGATCACTCCTCAAAAGCCTGTAGGAGACAGAATACAGAGATAGGGCCTTGAGGCGGTCTGCGCAGGACATTTTACTTACACCCTGTATTCTTTTAGTGAGGAACTTCTGTGGACATTCCAATTGCTGGATATGCCTGGTTAGGTACATATCAAAGGGGGCGTTGTACTTACTGATAGGTCTAATGAATGCCAAATACAGTGGAACAATGACTTCCTTTGACTTAGATGCCATATATATAAGTTGTACAACATAAAATGATTTTTTCACCACTGTAAACATGTATTGGTCAAAGGCTAGATTACTATTTATGTGTGTCCCTAAGTCCCTGAATACTGGGTCAACTCTAAGGGGTATGTTGTCATTATGATAGTTACCAGGGATGGATGACTTCCCAAAGAATGCTATTATGCATTTCTTGGCATTTAGTTTTAGTACATAGCTCTGACACCAGTTGTTTGTCTGTGTAAGCCCTTCCTTGAGAAAATTTGTGTGTGTGTGAGATTCAATGACAGCTCCTAATTTGCAATCATCTGCAAATTTAGTCAGCCAGAGACCACTGACATTGGCCTTGACTTCTGAGAAGTAAATGCCAAAAAGGAGCAGCCCAAGGACTGATTCTTGAGGGACTCCACTTGTGACTGGCCTCTTTGTAGAAGTAGACTCCCAATTCTAACTTCCTGGGTCCTATCTGTGAACCAGTTGGCTATCCACCGAGTGACATACGGGTTTGTACCCAAACTCTTGAGTTTGTCAACAATACCTGAGTGGGGTATTATGTCAAATGCCTTGGCCAGGTAAAGGTAGGCAGTGTGAACTATTTTGCCCTCATCCATTGCTTTGGTGACCTTCTCAAAGAAGTCCACCAGGTTGAGTAGGCATGATCTGCCCTTGAAGAAACCAAACTGGGTTAGGTGCAGTGTCTGGAGGTTTACTATATCTCCGTTGATCATCTCCATGATAATTCTTTTCATGGCTTTACATATAAGAGTAATGAGAATTATGGGTCTGTAGATCCAGGGTCTGTAGATGGCCCACCTTTGTGCAGAGGGATGACTGTTGCCTTTCTAAATTCATGACACACAAAGCCTGTTTGAAGGCTACAGTTAAACAGTAATTCCAGAGGCCCTGATAGGTCATGTTTCATGCTATTTAGAAGGCATCCTGGGATTTTGTCTGGGTCCATTGATGCAGTGTTCTTAGTCTTAGAGAGACCATTAAGAACCTGTTTCCTAGTGATAGTAGGGGGAGTTATATTTGATGATATTTTCTGAGGGAAGGTTGAGGGGGGAGAGAGGGGTAAAGTTGGAGCTGAATTTATCAGCCAAGAAGTTTGCTATATCTTGCGGATCTGTATAGGTGACTCCATTTACAATGAGCTCTGCACACAACTGTGTATTGCCTTTGAGGATGCAGACATAGCTAAAGAATGCTTTCTGGTTGTCCTTGGCCTGGGAGGCCAAATTTACCTATGATTTGGCTTTGGTAGACTTTATTTGTCCTCTGAGCTGTTTGTTTAGTTTGATGATGGTGCTTTTATCCTGCTGGGTGACGCACCTGCTAATTTTTGCCTTGATTTTCTTCCTCCTGTTATACAGCCGATTGATTTGAGGAAGAATCCCTTACTTATTCTACCCAGATTCCTTCTCCTTTAGACTACGGTTCTGAGGAGGAGGAATCTAATAGTCCAGACACTCCTTCTGAGGAAATTTCCTTTGGGGCACAATCTCTGGGATAATGGAAAGTTTTTTTTAAGTGGGATTGTGCCCAGGTTTCTGATATCCATAAGATGTACTATGAGTTACTGCAGATGGCATCTTCTAAACCTGCAGCTATTCCTCCTGTTTTGGCTGCTTTCCTAGATGTTTTTTTTCCAATTCCTCTACAGTGCCTGATTCTCTGCCCCCTGCTGTCAAGAAGTCTGATAGGTTTTATAGAGTGCCTGAGGATTGTTTTTATTCAAATGCCCTGCTGCTGACCCCTCTCTAGTCTCTGTAGCCTCTGATAAGCCATCTCAACCACATCCTTCATCCAAGTTACTGCCTTCTGACAAGGACAGCAGGACCATGGACAGGCTGGGTAAGAAGGTCTATACTTCGGATATCCTGTCTTTTAGGGCTATTAATTATCAGACCCATATATCTAGGCATGTGTTGGCTGTTCTTTCTCAGGCCGGTCAGCATTTTTCTGATCTTCCAGACTCAGAGTAAATCTTCTGCTCTTTGCTTGCTAGGGACTTCCTCTCAAGTAGTTTGTCATTCTATCAAATGTAGTTATGATGTAGCGGATGCCTCTTCTAGGGCTGCTGCTTTTGGTTCAGTCCTGAGGAGGAGGTATTCTTGGTTGGACTTCAACCTTTACCCGATGATATTAAGACTAAGGTGATGGATGCTACATGGGACAAAAAACTTTTGTTTGGGGAAGCAGCTGCTGGTTTAAGTCTCTTCAGGACAAGGGAAAGGCCTTACAGGAGCTTAAGCATGTCTTTGTTTCTCTTGTGCCTAAATTTCAGAGAAACTACCCTTCTAAGCCAGCCTTTGTTCATAAGCAATTTCACCCTCCTGCTAAAGGTAAAAATGGTGGTAAACAGGTTCCTCCTGCTACGGGATTCTAAAGCCTTCCTCTCCTGACAAACCAAGTGCTGTCTGACTAGACCTGTAGTCTTTCTCTTCCTGTTTGGCTTCAAATCATCCAGGTTTCTTGGGTTCTGTTACTCAATCATTTGGGGTACTTCATGATGCAGATTTCCCATGCTCCTTTTATGGGCATTCCTCAGCCTCCTTAGGAACAACTTCCTTTTTTCCCAGATGTTCTTTGAGATCTCTTATCTCAGGGTACTATTCAAGAGGTGCCTGTGTCCCAAAGGGAGGAAGGGGTTTTATTCAAGAATCAACCAAAGGGCACTTGCGAAAAACCACTGAAAGTAACAAAAGAACAGCCAAGGATGCTAAAAAAATCCCAGATCTTTATTGTAAGCGCTTTCATTCATCCACACTATACAGTGAACTTCTTCAGACAAAACTCTACCCAACATTCAATGCCTTATATAAGGATCTTAATTAGTTAATAAGTTAATAAAACAATTAACAATATGTGCCCGACATAACATATAGAAGAGGCACAAATTTGAAGAACATACTAGAATGTAAGACCACAATACCTAAAAGCAAATGGGGTATGAAAAAAGGTGGCAGATGCCACCAATGCCAATTTATAAAGGTAGGGAACTGTTTTAGTATACACAACAAAATCTACAGTGTAAAAGGAAGATTTAATTGTGAGACAACAGGGGTAATTTACTTTGCCCAATGCCAGCAGTGCCAAGGTTTCTACATAGAAAAAACAGAACAGGCACTTAAACAGAGGATTTATGAACATCAATACCAGTTTGGCAAGATGTCAACTGCCAATGCTTTGGCAAGGCATGTTATAGACAATCCCACACATAAATTCCATTTTATTATCATGGATCAAATAAGTAAAAATATTAGAGGTGGTCCTTGGGAACCGAAGTTGGAAGAATGTGAACTATTATGGCAGTTAAGAACCAATGCCCATGTTCCACCTGGGCTGAATGAATTGAGTTCAATTAAATACATTCTAAAGTTAAAATCATTGGAAATGTGTATACATCTATTCAGTTACATTTTACTATGATGATACCACTCAATTTAAGTAGCACTTTTCTATATAATATATAATGTATGATATTATTTAAAAAAAAAGGGGGTCAACGTTGATTCACTCTTTTAGCTTAACATCTAGATAGGAAGTGGAGGCTGTTTATTTATCATTGCATTGTCTACAAACACAACGTGATGATACATACAATTTAGTATGTTTTATATTTGTCTTATTTTGTTTGTGTTATATAAGGAATTATAATGTTTAAATTTCTTTGTTCTTTTTAGCATTTTAAATTCCATTTGTAATGGCATTTCGTATAGCATTTATCAGTTTGATCAATTTGAGGAAGCTTGTTAATTGTTTTATTAATGTATTAACTAATTAAGAGCCTTATATAAGGCATTGAATGTTGGGTAGAGTTGTATCTGAAGAAGTTCATTGTATGGTGTGGATGACCAAAAGCCCTTATAATAAAGAACTGGGATTTTTTTAGCACTCCTCAGCTGTTTTTTTGTTACTTTCAGTTTTATTCAAGAATGTTTCTAGTCCCCAGAAAAGAAGGTACTTGGAGACCAATTCTAGACCTCTCTCATCTAAACAATTTTCTGAAGATGCCTTCCTTTTTGGATGTTGTCCATTCAGACCCTTTTTTCTCTCTTGCTCCCTCAAGCCTTTCTGGTATCAATGGATTTCAAGGATGGTTATCTCCATATTCCAATCCACCCTCTTTTCAGGAGGTTTTTGCATTTGTGTTACTTCCTGGTATTTTCAGTTCTGTGCTTTGTCCTTTGTCCTTTCTACTGCTCCAAGGGTGTTCACTAAATGCCTCACTCCTGTGATTGTTTTTTGCAGGCTTCAAGTGATCCAAATATTTCCTTACTTGGACGAACCTGCTGATTCAGGCATCCTCTTCAGAGGGCCTTTTGTAAAATCTTTGTTTTACCATTTCTCTTCTTCAGAGCCTAGGGTTCATGATAAACTTCAAAAAGTCTTCTCTGACTCCTTCTCAGGATCATGTCTTTCTGGGTTGCAGGATTCAGATGGTGCCAATGCTGGAATTCCTGCCTCCTCCAAATGCCTTAACTCTCATTTCTTACTTTCAAACTCTTCTTCCCCTGGGCCTCTATTACAGCCAGGGAGTTTCTGAGAGTTCTGGGGCTCATGACCTCCACCATTCCGATGCTCCCTTTGGCCAAACTTCACATGAGGAACTTCCAGTGGTTTCTGAAGTCAGTGTATTTTCAACACATGCATCCTCCATACTTTACATTCCACTTATCCCTTGTATCAAGAAGGAACGTATGTGGTAGATACAGAAGTTGTTTCTGAATCCAGGGCTCCCATTTCATCCTCCTCTTCCCTCTCCAGGTCTGTTCACAGATGCTTCAGATGTGGGATGGGGAGCAATGTTTGGCTCCCTGAAGGTTCAGGGATTGTGGTTACCTCATCAGTAGAAGGAGTACATCGATGTTAAAGAGATGAGTGCTCTTATGCTGACTCTTCAGGCCTTTCATCTTCTTTTATCTCTCTGGAGCCTCTCAAGGTATTCATAGACAATACCACAGTTATGTGGTATATCATCAAACAGGGGAGAACAAGATCTTACCTTCTTTGCCAGCTGGCACTTCTGGTATGGGATCTGACTGTCAAGTATCAAGTGATTCATGCAGTTTATATTCCTTCAGATCAGAACATTGTGGCAGGTCCTTCACTCAATCCCATGAATGGATTCTTCACAGGGATGTGTTTCTGGACATTGTTCACCAGTGGGGTGCTTCTCAAACAGATCTCTTTGCCTCCACTCTGAACAGACAACTTCCTCTATTTTGTGCCAGAGTCTCAGGTCCTCTCGTGTAGAAAGTGGACGCCCTCTCATTTTATTGGAAGGGGATGTTTCTTTATGCATTATCTCCCCTTCTTCTCATTCTGACAGCCCTATACAAGATTCAATGGGATGCTCCTAAAATATTGTTGGTAACTCCCTTTTGGCCACAACAGCACTGGTTCCCACTACTTCTGCATCTAGCCAAGGGAAATCACCACAAGTTACCCCACAGGGTGGATCTACTCACACAAGACAAGGGATCTCTCATCCATCCCCATCTGTCTACGCTTCAATTGACACTGTGGGTGATAGGGTTTTGACTCCTCATAGACACCTTTTTTCTGAGGATGTGTTGTGGGTCCTGCAGGAGGCCAGGAAAACTACTACTAGAAAATCCTACTTATCTAAATAGAAGAGGTTTTCTATTTGGTGTATTTCTCATGACCTTGACCCATTTATTGTGGATGTTCCTTTGGTTCTGTCTTATTTGTGCGAGTTGCTCAATGCTGGTTTGGCCTATTCTTCTATTAAGGTCCACAGGCCCACTTATCAGCTCTTTCTTCTTGTCTGCCTTTAACTCCCCCATTAGCTTCTATATTTGAGACTACACAATTTCTTAAAGGCGTCTTGAATATTAGACCTCCCAGGAAGCCTTTTCCTCCCCCCCGGGATCTTAATTTCATTCTGGAGAAATTGACTCAGGCTCCTTTTGAGCCTGCTGTTTCAGCTTCCTTTCTTTTCTTAACTCATACTTCTAGCAGATGGGTGTCTGAGTTGCAAGCCCTTATGGCTTGTCCACCTTTTTTGATATTTCAGGGTGTTCTTGGGTACTAATTCTTCTTTTATGCCCAAGGTGGCTAATGAGTTGTCACTTAATCAGTCTAATAATTTGCCTACCTTTTTCTCCTCTCCGCAGTCTGACAGTGAGCGGGTGCTGCATACCTTAGATGTGCATAAACAGCCCATATTTTATTTAGATAAGGCTAAACCTATCAGAAAATCTGCTCAGTTATTTGTTTTCCTTCATCCTAGGTCTTTAGGATTGACTGTTTCCAAGCAAACTATTTCTACTTGGATTTCAAACCCTATTTCTTTTTGTTAAACTTATCATGGCGGGAACCTTCCTTCTACTGTAAAGGCTCATTCTACAAGAACTGTGGCCTCTTCTGGTGCTTTCTTCAAGGGCTCAGACACTAATTATATTCTTGAAGCAGCTACCTGGACTTCTGTGCATACTTTTACCAAACACTACAAGTTGCATGGAATCTCCAAAACTAGAGCTGGATTTGCTAATACCATTCTTCATTGCTTCCTAGAGGGCTCTACTGCTGCTTCCTCCTCCCAAGTTTCTTCTTGAGCTTTGGCACTCTCCCATATGTTATGAGTACTGTATCATGTAAGGACATAGTCCTTTTGTGTAAAATCTTATCATAACAGTAGATGTCCTTGCCTTCACCACAGCAGTATTCACTCCCTCCCTCCATCACCCTAGTCTTTTTTCTTCCTGGATGTGCAAGTTCTCCTTGGTTTTCCTTGGACTGCTATTCCTACTGGGGCAATCAGTTCTGAGGATGGTATGCCTGAATGTCACCTTTATGCCCTATGCACTGCGAAGAGTGTGTAGGTGATGCTCAGCATACCCTAAAACAATGATAGACTTTGGTAGACTGGCTGGATAATGAGATTCATGGCAGGGAATCCCATAAGCTATGAATACTGCAGCAGTGAAGGCAAGGGCATCTACTGTTATGATAAGATTTTGCACAACTGTACTTTCCTTATACCTCCTTACTCTCCCTTCTTCACTTTCTTACTTCTATCAAATTCTCTTCCCTGACCATCTCTCTAAATATACCATATGCTTGTTTTTCCCTCACTTCATATTGCAATCTTGTTTATATTAGACTAACTTACCTTACACACTGTCTAAAATTTCTTTAAATATTAAATGACTGTCATATAACTTGTATCAATTCTTAATCAATGTTTTATATTATGTCTAATTTGTTATATTTATTTAATTTGCAGATAGTTTTGTTTTATTTTTCAAGAATGTAAAATTATTGTCCTTAAAATGTTTTGAAATAATTTGGACCTTTTCTCCCAAGGCCTCCACTGAAAATGGGCTTCTACCCAGTCAGACTTTCCCAATAATCAAATATCAACAAATACATAACTAAATAAATAATACATCTGTGTAAACCTACACAGCAGTTACAATTCAATAGTCAAAACTTTATTTTCACACAAAAATCTATCAACTTTGTTGTGATTCTCTCTTCCGTATAGATGTGTCTAAACACTGGAATAATCTCTTTCATACTGTGCATGACAATCTTACCCACATTCCCTAGTGAAACATTTTAGCAACACATGCCTAGGCTCATACATCTCAGCTACTGAGTAAAGCCGGGGGTTGCAGGGGGGCTTTACAGGTAGGTAAATAGTGCTATTTCAGTATGTCGGTCTTTCGGAATGTCAGTCATATGGCATCGGCCATATGAAAGTCGACATTCTGTACAATCAACATTCTGAAGTAGGCCCATATATACATATGATCCTATGATTTACACTCAGTTGGTTGACTAACACGAATGTCGACATCCTGAAGGTAAAGCACTCTACGTCGAAAACAGAAATGTCAGCTTCCCGGTCAGTATCCTCTGAGGTTGCTTCTTGGTACATGCAAATATTATTTAAAATAAATATATAAACTACATCTCCATCCCACTAATTATATATACTAACTCCAACATCGCACAGTCCCCAGAGAAAGGGAATATTCCCCTACTCAGCAATTGTCAGTCTCGCACAGAGATGATATGTTTCAAAGGGAAGTCATGAATTTTTCTGAATTATTTAAAGACGGGGTTATAATACACATATGATAAATACTGTACAAAATGAAATTTTATCTACAAGGTTAAATAGTGGTGACATTTCTTCATCTCAAGCGTCAGGAAATTCTAGAAGGGGTGGAGGTAGGCCATTGCTATCCTTTAATATTAAGTTTACCAGTGACATCAGCATTATAAGGAAAAGCATGGATAAGAATTGGCATCTCCTTACCATGGATTCACGAACAGCAGAAATAGTGGGGAATAAGCCCACATTTATTTACAAAAAACTGTCACAACTTGAAACAATTGTTATGTGACAGTAAACAACATACTGACAGTCAGTATAATAGAGCAGGCACCTATCCCTGTGGGCGATGTAGCATTTGCAGCTATATTAGAAAAGAACAAGATTTTGAATATACACAGATGCATTTTATTTTTAAGTCCAGATTTTATGCTGACTGCAATACCATGTATGTGGTTTATTTGGCTACCCGTAACCACTGCTCATGTTTCTATATAGGAAAAACCATACAGAGGCTACAAGACAGGGTAAACAGACACCTATATGAGATAAGGACTAAGAATATGTACAATGCTCTGACAAAGCATATTTTAGACTCTCCAGAACATAATTTTAGTTTCGAGTTATGCAATGTTTACACCACAATATGGGGGGGGGGGGTGGCAAAACAATTGGTTGGAACAAATGGAGATAAAATGGATTTTTAGATTACAGGCTTACAGGTTTCCTGGTATTAATGCTAGTGTCAGCATTAAGCCTGTCCTACAAGAGTGGAGGCTTAAAACAAGATGAATGAAACCTGCCTTAATACACCCCCTGTTAATTGTTTACCCTTTTGATAGGCTGTTTTTAGCTATAAATATGTTGTATTTTGCTTAGTACTGTGACCTGATAAAGCATAGCAATATGCAAAAGTGCTCATCCTTTTATGCATTTTAATAAAGAAGTAACCAACCTCGTGGTTGTTCTGCTGTTTTTTTATCTACAATTTGCTTGATGGTCCAGTTTGAACATTTGGAAGTATTTGGTTGCTTTGTGTCTTCTAAAATAAATATATAAATTACATCTCCGCCCCACTAATTATATATACTAACTCCAACATCGCATAATCCCCAGAGAAAGGGAATATTCCACCACTCGGCAATTGTCAGTCTCGCACACCTGTTGATTATCAGTATAATCGGCCAAATGCAGTTGTTTAAACAGATAAGTACTAATCCCTGTACATTCAGGTGTGTGAATGCACTATTATACTTATTCTGTAAATATTTATTCTTTTCCTTATTTTGCTGTCCCTTTTAACATAATCACCCTTCAGCCACAACTGTGACTATCTAAGAATGTTTATTGCCACTATGACATATAAGTGATAACCAAGATTTGCGCCAGTGTATTATTACTGCTTCTAATACTTTACTAATACGTTCATCACCACATATGCCAGAGCTGCCTAGCTGATGCTGAAGTGATGACTTGTACCTTTTTATGCTTCCTCTGTTGTCAGCTTTTATTTTAACTTGAATGACTCACCTTTGCCTATGTTTAACTCTTTTAACACGGGTCTATATTAGATCACCGAACGCTTAAAAAAGCGAACGGTGATTAATCGACCCTATGTAAGTGAAAGCTTACAGTTTCAAACTGTCAGAACAGTGATTTTTTTCCTAGGGAAAAAATCATGTTCCAACAAAAAAAAAAAAAAAAAAAACACTTTAAACATTACATTAAGTGAGGGGCTTCACCCCCCCCACTTAACTATACCAACTCCGAAACTGCACTACAGTGCCGAAAACGGCAAAGTAACGAAGTGGCCAAGCAAATTCTTTCCCAGAGAAAGAATTTGCTTAAAAGCCACTTCGATATTTTGCCGTTTCAGGCTTTTACGTTCGACCAAGATGCATTCTAAAGAATGCGTCTTCAGTCTTCTAATAGGGAACCTTTTAAGACTTGTTTACCATTGTTGCTATGATCTCAGATATGAGTTTATATATTTCCGTTATTTATTTAGTTATTAATTTAGTTAGTAATTAAATATTTGCACTAATGATTACTTTTCTATTCTTATATCCTATCACTTCTCTCAAAAGAGGCAGTAGCAAGTTAGACTATACTGGTATAAACAAGGCAGTTCAGGTTCAGATGCATTGCAAATACTTCACAGTAGTATTTCTGGAAAAAAAAAATCTCCCGCATTAGGTAATTACCATAACAAAAAAAAAAAACCCTTAAGAATTTTTTTGCGGCCACATCTGATGATATAATAAAAACAAGAATGAAAAAGAAGTAAGTCATTGCTGGGGGGAACATAGATGCTAAAAAGGCACATAATTTAAAAAAAAATAAAATGCTGATATCCTTCTCTGCAAACAGCAGAGGAGATAAAATTTGAAGGAAACAATATTTCTTTATATCTCTGTGAAAACACTGTAGTTAATTAACTGCTTTTAAAATTGTATTGCTGTACCTTTTCCTTTGTCAACTGTATACAGAGATTTGTTTATGAATTCTAGTTCACATCTTATGTTTTTGCAATAATAAATATTTATATCTACTGTACTTGCTTATTTTGCCTGGGTTATGTCTGAAAATGGTCTCTGGACCACTTCGCTTATCTGATTAATAAATGAGAAAGAAGGAAAAAAAGAAAGAAAGTATAAGAAAAGAAAGAAAGAAAGAAAAGAGCCTAAGCATGATCAATGCTATTGTAGGAAGGTAAATAACATGACCAAAGCTAGCCAAATTTGCAGTAAAATAAAACATGGCGAGGCAAAATAAAGAAATATGCTACATATACCCTTGAGGAAGAAGAACACGGGAATACACTCAAACACTTTAGGTATTTTAAGACAAGCTTTAGGAAGAGACCAGGTTTTTGGCAGCATTGTTTCAGTTGAAAGCAATGTGTTATAGCATAAGAAAACAGTTAGGAGACCGAGGAAATCTAGTCCTATATCTATATGAAGTGTTCATTTCACCAAGGAGGAAATCCTGGAAGATTTCAAGCAGAGATTTGGGGTTACATGATGAGAAATGGTAAGGATTCTGAAAATGTTTATGTCTCACATAAAGCTGTTCTTTTTATGTAAGGAAAATGCTTGTTAAGATATGCATCTTAACACAAATGTGATGCACAAAATGAGGGAAGTGGTCCACATATGTCCAGAATGTATGTTTTAGTATACAGAGTGCAAATGAGATGTTTGTGTTCTTCTTTAAAGAGGCTATATTGTATTTAGTAGTTATTTTAAAGAAAAAATATTTTTCCTTACTACAGAAGAAGATATGGTCTCCTTTAGCTGTTACCCTAGGAATATTTGTTATTCACTTGCTGTACATCTTATCAACAATGCAGTCTAAGAAATCATTCTCCTTCTCGCCCTTAACCACACACACACCCTATAATAAACTTGATTGCACTAACCATAGCTTCTACTCCCTCGGACTCCCAACTATGAGAGTCTGTCAGAGCACATCTAAAAGACATTAGCTCATACTTCAGTTTCAGCTCACAACTCCAAAGACATCTATCTAGGAAGGATAAATGTCATTGTCTACAAACAGATCACATAACGTAACTTTACATGTACAACTTACCTTTATTCTGCCTTAATTTTATCTACTCTTCCACTGTATTTTTTTTCTTTGGAACTCTCAACTCCACCTAAGTTCCTCCTTTTCATAAGAGCCCATCCTTGATATTAGATCTGTATTTCCATTTTTCATCCCTACCCTCACCTCTTATCCCAAGTATTTGATTCTGTAAATATGTAAACATCTTCTTTTTCCTTAAGGCACTATTTGAGGGGTTGTACATAATCTAGTTATAGCTTTCTGTTTTAAAGAGTTCTGCATCCATACCTCCCAATCTCTGAGTGCAAGAAATCTGAACCAAGCCCAACAAAATGGGAGGACAAAGGCCCAAAAATAGGGGCATATTTTAAATAGTTCCCTTAGAAACTTAAAAAGTTGCAAACAAGGTTTGTTTTAAAATACATTTTCTGAAGAATTTAGTCTGAAACTCAAATATATGTCATTATTTAGTTACTTCAATCCTAAGACCATCCCAATGATTTGCCCAAAAAAATACAAATTTTATGGGGAACAGAAAAAAATATGAACCATAAAACTGGACATTCTGCAAAAATCTGGACAGCTGAGAGGTATCATTTTCATAGTTTGTTAGTTGTACATAAAGTATATTCAGAGATGTAGCTAGGGAGGGGTAGTTGGCCTGGGTGCAAGGTGTTAGTGGCACAAGAAGATGGGTGATTGTCCAGTACCAGCATTCAAAAATGAATGTAGATATTGCATTTGAAGTCAGGGTTGAAGTGCTTTAGCTCCCTGTACATGATATTCAAACTATAGCAATTTGCTTATTACATTTGCAGCAAGCTGCATGTTACAGATCCCAAAGAAGAACATTTTTTTTTTCTTTTTGGTTGTCAATATAGAGTTGGGGGCAACCGATCAAGGATCTGCACAAGATGCTACTACACTTAACTATGGTTCTGTCTATGATGATAATCTGTATTTCAAGGAAAGATATTTTAAAAAATAACAATATTTTATGTGAATGGAATAATAATAATGTATGTGTTCTGTATGCTGCTGTGCTCTACTATGGATAACAAGCTACATTTTATTTCTTAGAAGTACTGGCGTTCTGATGGAAAGAGAGAAACTCTGATTGTGACCCAGATTACTCATGTATGAGTATATGGACACTCAAGGAGTTAACTGCAGGAAAATAGGGTGAGCAATTAATACTAGTTCATCCATCATGGGGGGGGGGGTGCTTTGTCCTGCTGTAGTAGCACACTCTGGAGAAACGTAAAAATGGCAGTTGTATGCAAAAGTGGTCTGGCAAACATGGGCCTAATAATGAAGTATTTAAACCCCAGATGAGTATTGTGGGCATGCAGCAGCATATACCTGCAATAGGCTCAGCAAGGCATTACACTGTGCTTACTGGCCAATAGCAGGAGAGCTGCAGTCGCAAAGTAAAAATGATGACCCCAGTCAAGGAGTATGGTCTGCCCGTCATGACTCTTATCCACACGAGTAACATTTAAGATGAGGACTCTGTGGAACAAATCCCCACTAGAAAAGACTACCCCATGGGATGATGTGGATGTGACAGAAAAAATGGGAAAGCAAATGTGTCTGCAGTTCACTTACACTGTATTAATAGCGCAGATAAAAAGATGCAAAAGAAATCATTCTATGTAGTGTTGGTTACTTTGTCAAAAGGTTCCTTAAGCATCAATTCATGCCTATAGAACAGTTTCTCAGATGGTGACTAGCCTTCCGATGGAGGCTTGAATTACTTTTAAGGGATGGCTAAACAAGTCTAAAAATACTCTCCCCCAGATTCACAAAAGCTTGCATGGTGTGCATGTTTAGTGTAAGAGGTAATGTTGGCAATATGGTGGCTGAGCGATCCATGTACATGCTCATTTGACGTGCACGAGCACCCTTGCACTAGTCCTGCATGTTCCCAGCCCCCGTATGCAAATTACCCCATTTGCAGGTGAAAACCATGCAAATGAGGTAAATCTGCTATCCAAGAAGCTGGAAATTAGACTGTGCAGGACTAGCATAACTTGCAGAAATGCACTCGGTTAGTAACCGAGTACGGATCTGCAAAATCCAAAACGGAGACATGACAGCTCCAAATAAAGGCTGCATATTATGGAGGAAGCATGCCAATGGCCAAGTATAAGGCCATTGGCATTGCACACAATACAAAAGGTAAAAAATACTTTTATTGTAGTTCCGCTGATCACAGCTGTTTAAGCATAGGGCAGCAGCGCGCAAACGGGATCGGTGGGAAAATAAGAAAATAAATCTAAAACAAGCAGTCTAACTAAAATCAGTATTCTGCCATGCAAGTCAATGGCAGGCAAAAGACAACCTGGCCAGTGAATAGTGGTTGCTAAGGGGAGAGGCACAGTGTGACACATGCAACTATGCATTAGCAGGAAATCCTATGCAAATGAGGGGAAGGATAGTGAATCCCAGTTTTCCCCAGCATGTGATGCAGGTCCCAACCGTGTAAGAGTATGACTAGCTGAGTGCAAGACTAGGAGGTAGGTGACATTATGGGTGGGTGTGTCAGGCATACTGTAAGTGGATTGGAGCCCTGTAGCTCAGGTATGCTCCTAGCTGAGCACAGCTAAGCTAGGGTGTGTGTCTAAACCTGCTTAGCACTCTTTACAAAGTGTAAGCGGGTGTGCGAGGCCGTGCACCGGGTTTTACAGGAAGAAAAAAGAAGTTAAACCAGTTAACAGCAGCAATGTGCACATCTGAGTACTCTGCACAGTGCAGTCTCGGGCCCAAAGAGACGGGCAATGGGAAGGGAACACAGCAGTAGGAAGGTAATCAAGGTGAACTAGCTTATCAAGCAGGTGAAATGTATCAGAAGCAGCCAATTACACAGGCAGCAGCCCAGACCAGCCCAGAACACTACTATAAACTAAGCAAACACTTTCCCCACTAGTTTTTCCCACACTCTACACCACCAGTGTATACAAGTGGGGAAATTTTAACAAACAAACCTACAAAATGAGAAGAGCTGCAGCAGGAAACATAGAACAACATGTGCAAGAGGCCGAGGGTGGTGAGGATGTGCATGCTGCCGAAGAACACACAGTGAGGAGACAGAGAAGAGTGTACAGACCCAGGGTACCTGCCAGAGGCTACATGAGCTGGAGATAGTGGAGCATTATAGGGTGGACAGAGACCTCCTACAGCAAGTAGTTGAGCTGTGCCGGCCACACCTGACACACCAAACTGATCGATGGGAACCCATTCCAGTGGATACCAAGGTATGTGTAGGCCTAGGTATACTAGCCACAGGTACCTCCCAAAGCACAACTGGAGATATCATGGGGATCTCACAGGCATCAGCATCCAGAGTATTCCACCAGTTCCTGGATGCCATGTCAGCACATGCCAGTGAGCATGTATATTTCCTCAACACCAGTGAGGTGTTGACCAGCAATATGTGTCTCTTCCACCAAATAGCAGAATACCCTGGGATAGTGGATGCTATAGACTGCATGCACATATGCATCAAAACACCACCTGGTGAGCAGAGTAGGGCCTGCATCAACCACAGGGGCATCCCCTCCATCAACTGCCAGGTTGTATGTGATGCCCAGGGCATTATAATGAATGTGTGTGCTGGCTGCCCTGGAAGCTATGACAATTCTCACATATGGCATCTGATGCAGCTGTACCAGAGATTTGCCAATGGGGACATTCCCTACGGTCACCTAGTGGGGGATGCTGTGTACAGACGGGAGCTATGACTGATGACACCCATCATAAATGCACACACACCTGAACAACAATGCCATAATGAGGCACACGCACAGGCCAGACATATAATAGAGCATGTGTTTGGAATATTCAGGTCACGGTTCCAGTGTCTGGACACACCCAGTGGAGCCTTGCAGTATTCACCAGCTACATGCACCCAAATTGTTATGGTATGTACTATGCTACACAATATGATCCTGCGGAAACAGTTGCAGCAGGAACAACATGGGGCAGGGCCACACAGCCCCCCACCAATGCCAAGGCCTGCACAGGCACAGAGTGACCCAGAGGAGGAAGAACCTGGACCTGCCCCATTAGGCAGAAGGAGGCATGCCCAGTATGCCCTGGCCTTGGCAAAGAGGCAATGCATAGCACATGCACAGACACAGTAGGGTCCCAGGGAATGACACCTCTCTCCGACTCGCACATACAGTAAAAGGGATGCCAAATATGACACCACCTGTGCTCAACCATGTATAGGGAGTGTACTATGTGCATCCGACATAGGCAGCCCTCCAGCACCATCTGCAAGTCTGGCACACCCACAAGGTATGTCAATCAACCTACCAATTGCCAAATGGAGTAGAATGTGTTGTCACCTGTAGCTATGGTATGGATGTGAGCATGCAAGGAAATTGTGTGGCTGAATGTTATGGCAGCAGACAGCAGACACCCATAGTGGCACCCTGACATGTATAACACATACTGGAGTCACCATAGTAGCTAGTACTACACAGGGTGACAAAAACCACTACAGGAAATGTGCTGAGCGAAATGTGTGTCCATATGACCCACACATGCCAGCCAGGATGGTTCACATACCTAACAACAGTCACAGCCAGCAGGACAGGTGAAGGCAAACTCAAACAGGGTCTGTGCCACAGCCCCAGAATGATGGCTATGGTTAACCCCACCCCCAGGCCTACACAGACAGACCACAGCAGGGTAGGCAGTGGGATGTTAGGTCTGTAGGGTAGGATGTCAGACAATAATATGTAGGGCAACTAAGGCCACGATCTGTAGTACACTGGTGTGCCACTAGTCAGCATGATAGTTAACAATATAGAATGAAATGGAGTACATGACATACCAGTACAGTCATAGCAAATGTGTACAAGTGTCACTTGTGCCCCCATCCTACATAGCAATGTAATAACAGTCAGGTGTGCCCCCCACTCCCATCTAGACATATAGAAACAGTCAGGTGTGCCCCCACCCCCAATGCAGTGTAGAAATGTAATAACAGTCAGGTGTGCTCTCCCAATCCTGAGTAGAAATGTAGAAACAGTCAGGTGTTTCCCCTACAATCCTATGTAGAAATGTAGTAACAGTCAGGTGTGCCCCCCACTCATATGTAGACATGTAGAAACAGTCAGGTGTGCCCCTTCCCCCAATCCAGTAAAGAAATGTAGTAACAGTCAAGGTGTGCCCCCCCAATCCTGTGTAGAACTCTAGTAACATGTATGAGTAGGTATAATACGAGTGGAGCAGAGATGCCCAGAGGTGGCCAAGGTAGCAGGATAGGTTGTAGTATTTGCACAATATGCAGGTCTGTGTGTGTTGGGATGGTGTGTGTATCATATTGTGTGATAGTGGTCAGTATGTATGCATGTTGAGGTAAGACCTGGTGGCCATTACCCACTACTGCTGATCACAGGGACAATCCCTCACAACTGCAGTGAAAAAGACAATCCCCACCAGTATAACACCTGCTAGCAATAAGCCATTGTAAATGCATGGTGGTAATATGTGTCTCCATCTGAAAGACTTGACATGGCATGGCTGTTGGGACAGATATACAAGCAGTACACAGGGGAAAGTGCTCCAGATATACAGTATATATTATGTCACTGTGAAATGGAGACACCCTTGGATTTGTACATACAGGTATGCATCACAGTAACTGGTCATGTAATAGGTGATACCGGTGATATCTGCCCAAACACTTGCAGATCACAAAGGAGGTAGGACTGATGTATTGGGAAAAAGCTGATGTACCTGCTCATGCCAGCATAACTGGAATGTCCCATGCATATCTGTGTGTCAGATGCAAGTAGCGTCCATAGCACACATGCACCCAGTTCATGCAAACACCACCCACAGGTACCTCTCTGGTCATATCCCTGCTGTGGGGAATGGGTACAGTATGACCCCACCTGTATAATGCAATAGTGGAAGAATGCAGCATGCAGTGCAGATGTCCCATGCAGGTGTGTCCCTAGATGTACGTAGCACCCTGCAAGCATCCACACCACCTGATCAAGACCGATAGAAGGTATTTGCATGAACACCTATCACACCTACCCTGTTACCTGAGGGGAATATACTGTATGGTGGTCTGAGACTGTAGGCTTGACAGAATGCAATGGCCTGCCACATATGGCCTGAAGCAACACATAATACCCCACAGGCCTCTGCCAAAGGCCTGTGTCTCACACGTACTGCCAATGCATGGTATGTCATGGACACCCAAATAACAACATAACACACATCACATAAGCCATATGCAAGGCCATGTGGACAAACAACAGTAACATGTCCACCATGTCCCACTGCATGAACTGTGGCCAACACTAACACACACCTGTGATGGGGTGATACCCTTATGGTAGAATGTATGCATAATGTATGGAAGAGGTTAGAATAACAGAGGGGATGGGAGCATGGGCAGCATGGAATGTGCAGGGTCTGACACCAAGCTGTGTACACACACTATCCCTGGCTGCAAACACATAAATGGGTGGCTACGCACCTGCCTGTACACCACTATAGGGTTAATGTCCTGACCCATAGCCCCTGCCTCTGGGTAACCTGTGCGAACCTGTACAGCTGTGAGGCATTACCACAGCAAGATAAGCCCATACTGTCATGTCAATGGGTATACATGTATGGGATCCTCTGCCAGCACTGTAGCAAGGTGCTGAACCAGATAAACAGACCCAGCAGCAAGTGTCTGCAGCTCCCCCCTCCAGACTGGCATAACTTACCATGAATACGTAGGTGTCTGCCCACAATACTGGACACAGCTGCAGTCACCCTTGTCCCCCAAGATGTCACCGTGAGCAAGAATGTCCACCTGACAGTACATGAAGACAGAAAACATCACTGTGTATAACAGTACACATGTCTGAATGTCTCTGCTAACAGCAATACCATACAGCTGAAGCAGCACAGACACAGTCACCTATAGTACACACTATCCTCTGCACAGTTTGCCCCCATATTGCCAAATGATCAATGGATACCCTGCAGAAACACTTTGCGACCTGTAGGTGTACAACACAAAGGTCTGCACTGGAGTACAAACTACCTGGAATTGACCCACACATTCTATACAGAAGGGTGTACTGGGCATGCTCACACACTTAAAGGAATGAAGGCAATGTCAGTCAACAACATACTGAAAGGTCATACTGGGCATGCTCACACACAAACAAATGAAGCCCATGTCTGCAGACAACAGTGGACCAGACATATCTGGCAATCGCAGATGTTAGTGCAGACACTCCTCAGTATGCACCACTCATGCTTTGCACACACAGTGGATAAGAATACAGGCATATATCCAAGGACAATACACTATAACAAGCCAAACATAGACGTACATAGATGTGTGGAAGAGAATGACTTTGACAAGGAGCCAACTATTATGAGGCTTGTCCCACCCAGCACACAGCCAAATGGCCACAACTACATGGGGCTCAGATGTCACTCACTGTAGACATTAGCCACCGGTATCTGTCAGCATTATGGACTATGTGGTGCAAGTGCTAGCTGTGCAACATGACTGTACAAGGAAGTAATCATCTAGCAGCTGTATACATGTACCTCTGGAATGTAACGCTGCGTGTGCATGCATGTGGTGTGCCAACCTCTAGATGAATGGGTTATGACCTAAGCACACACACTGCCCTCCCCATAGCCCTACTATGACAATCCTGCAGAGATCATCCACTTTGAAATACACCCTTGGGAAAAATGTAGCCCAGTAAACTCTGTAGTGGTAGGTGTTCTAACCCCAGATGTGGCAAGAGTGTGTGTGTGTGTGTGTGTGTGTGTGTGTGTGTGTGTGTGTGTGTGTGTGTGTGTTTGTGTGTCTCTGTCTGTGTAGAGAGCAATACTTTTTAGGGTAGTCACACTCCTTACAATTCCTATGCTCGACTTTGGCAAGGCTACTGATGTCACCCACCTAGAAATACACCTCTGGGAAGGTTATAGCCCACTAATCTCCGTAGCACATCTTGTAACTGCATACTGCTGTAGTGTGATAAAGTAGCTAGGTAGGTGTTCTAACCCCAGGCATGGCAAGTGTGTGTGGTATTGTGCATCCCTGTCTGTGTACAGCGCAATGCTTTTTGGGGTAGTCACGCTCCTTACAATTCCTATACTGGACTTTGGCAAGGCTGCTGATGTCACCCACCTAGAAATACACTTCAGGGAAGGATGTAGCCCAGTAATCTCCATAGTACATCCTGTAACTGCATACTGCTGTAGTGTGATAAAGTAGCTAGGTAGGTGTTATAACCCCAGACATTGTAACTGTGTGTGCTAGTGTGCGTGTCTGTCTGTGTACAGAGCAATGCATTTTAGGGTAGTCACACTCCTTACAATTCCTATACTCGACTTTGGCAAGGCTGCTGATGTCACCCACCTAGAAATACACCTCTGGGAAGGCTGTAGCCCAGTAATCTCCATAGCGTATCCTGTAACTGTGTACTGCTGGATTGTGAGTTAGAACTGTGGTAGGGTTCCATCCCCACCCATGGCAGTTCTGGATGTTTTGTTTGTGTCAATGTCTGTATACAGAACAATGCATTATAGGCTAGTCACACATAGTACATTTCAAATGGCCCACTTTGGCATTCCTGCTGATGTCATTCATTGTGAAATACAGCTTTGGAGAAGGAGTTCTCTAGTAAACCTCGTTGTGCATCCTATAACAGCTCTGTGCTGTAGTGTGGTATTGACCTCTGTCAGTGGTTCTATACCCACACATGTCAGTTGTGGATGTTTTGTGTGTGTGTCTCACTGTCTGTGTAGGGAGCAATGCGTTTTAGGGTAGTCACCTGCAGTACATTTCAAATGGCCTACTTTGGCAATCCTGCTGATGTCATTCATTGTCAAATACACCTTTGGGGAAGAAGTACTTCAGTAATGTGCATGGCATGTACTATAGCTGTGTAGCGGTGTGGTGTAATAAACTAGTTAGGTAGGGGTTCTACTCCCAGACATGACAGGTGTGCATGTGTGTGTGTGTGTGTGTGTGTGTGTGTGTGTGTGTGTGTGTGTGTGTGTGTGTGTGTGTGTGTGTGTGTTCATAACTCGTATCCTGTGTAGAGGTGGTTGTGAGAATCTGACACCTGTGGCCAATGTGGAGTGGGTTTTGCATATTTCTTACATGGTGGCCCTACTATATAGCACAATGTCCACCATACAATGATAACAGATGTGAGATAGCTGAGAGGCTGGGGTGCAAAGCCATACCCATATATGTGACATCAAGGCCTGGCAATCACATTTAGCAACCCCAGTATTACCCAGACCACACTCTCAACCCATGTCTCATACACACACACACACACATGCCTAGGCAACAGCCAATATGTGGGTAGTACACTGCATATTGGCCACTGATAGTAACTATGGAGTGATAGCGGTGGGTTACAGAGGGCATGTCACCCTGTCCATCTGTCCAATATGCACGTACATGCTGACAGTGCACCTACCCCATGTTCCCCAATGGACACCTGCACCACCTGTGGTGCCATCACATGTGTCCCACAACGGACATACCATGCCTGACAACATGCCCTGTATGGACAGATGCCACTGACACCAGGAAATTATGTTAGCATGCTATGAATGTAGGTACAGAGTAAACCTGGTGCCCATTACTGGTCCCTGCCACAGGTGGGCAAGACTGGCACATATGATGGTAATCTGTGTTCACAGCATGGGCCAGACACTCCAGGTACAGTTCCACATGTCACTGTACATGCATGTGGGAGGTGTACACATCCCAGATACCATCCATGTCATGGACTAAGGAACACATACATGGCAAGTGATGCACAGCATTGGTCACACAATAGTCACCCAGTTGACTGGATGGGGGATACAATACCCACCTGTGTGGGCAAGTGCGGAAACTACAGCCCTGAGACACAATGCAGACCATTGTCATGTGGCCTGATGTCAAGGTATACCCATCGCCTACCCTTGTATAACCTTCTGCCACAGTCAACCACCACACACCCATGCAGACATGCATCCATGCATATCAGTACTGGCACCCTGTGTGTTTGCCTGTGTGTTGTATGTTCACATCCACACTCACTACAAGCCCCATGGGCATACTGAAGCATGCTGTCTGATGTCAGACACCTCCTCATATCCTTTGCCCATACAACCTCCTTATAACCCGTGTGGTGCATGTGATATCTGCACAGTGATGTGTTGTGGCAATCTCGCTACTGATGAGTTGTACTCCTGGACCTGCCAAGTGTGTCGATGTGTGAGTGTCCCTGTGAGAGTGTGGCTGTGTTAACGCTGGCACCTGTTCATGTGGACAGGCACGTGTCGTGTATGTCACCTACCATATAGCTACCGTATCCCTGTTGCAGATATCACTCACCATCACAGATATGTTCTGAGGGCTCCACAACAGGTAACCCATGTGGCGCATCCAATAACTGCAGGAAACTGTGATAGCAGTACATAGTTGTCAGGGGTTTGATACCCTGTGCTGGTAGGTGTGTGACACAAACAAGCTGCAGTTTTACTCTCCCACTCCTCCCTGACATGTCTTTCCCTCTGTCTAACTCTCCCACTCCCTCTCTGGTGGGTGTGGAGACCTACACATGCTTTGCTTAGGCAGCAGCATGTGTATTTTAAGTGATGCTCATGATCAGCTGATGGCCACTGCACGAATTGCAGCCCTCCCCTAGCTGATTGCATGTGGAACAGCTGTGGTAACATTCCCATAGCCAATTGCATGGAAACCTCATCACAAAAGGTTTCTTATCCAGAAAAAAAAGACTCATCACTCATTAGACCCATTATAGAGTACAACGCCCCTTTTGGTATGTACCTCACAAGACATCTACAACAACTGGAAAGGCCACAGAAATACCTCACAAAGAGGATTACTGGCCTCAAACAGATGCCTTACGCAGACCGTCTCAAAAAACTCCAGCTTTACTCCGTCGCATATCGCCTACTCAGAGGCGATCTCTGCCTAACATACAAAGCTATGTCAAACCCAGAGCTGTTGGACATGCTCCACTTAAAGAAATCCCAATCCCTCTGTGCTACACGCTCTAGAGACCTAAACCTTGTCACCACAATAAACATAACATGCTGGAGGGATAGATTCCTGTCCCAGAGACTTCCCATACTCTGGAACAAACTACCTATCTATTTCAAACAGAGCTCCTCGTTAGCACTCTTCAAGAAAAATCTTGATGATTGGATGGGAAATAGGAAATTCACCCCAGGGATCACTTCTGTGTCTCTGCTCGACAGGGGCACAGGAAAATAATTTTCTTGGGTGGCGAAAGCCAGGGTACATTTTTGGCTAGGCTTATATAGACCCTATGGCCAATAGCCTAGTATCTACCTATGAACCTATGAACCTATGAAACACACTCCGATATCTAGCAACATCATGTTGGTGTTGGCCCTTGTCATTCACTGTGAGCAGGAACTAGAATCTGTTGGCTGGCAACCAGCATCTGAGATGGATTGGGAATTTACCTATAGCAACATACACTGTGGAAACAGGGCAACACACAGGAGGGGGATGTGCTTGACCTGCCTACAGACTGTAAGTGCTGCTATACTGCATGTGGCATACTGTTGGTTTAACAGTGTGTGCGTGGATATGTCTTCCTACATGTCTCCATACCTGCCATGTCAGTTCCATGTTTATGGGGAATCTCCATCTGCAGGGTCATCTGAAGACAGGGCAGTGTGTTGTGCCTTTGGTTTCATGTGTTACCAATGGAGCATCTGTCTGTGGACTGCAGAAGGTAGTGTGAGGATTGCAGTCTGTAGATGGTGAAAGCCGTGACAGTTACTGGCTTCTTATACCTCATAGGACATATGTTGCCACAAACCCTGTTACAACAGTAAATGTATGAGGATATCACAGCAGCATATCAGTATTGGCCTGTGTATGTGCTGCCAGCCACAACTCTGCCAACCTGTGTACATATGTCATGCATGACATGGTATGTATGTGCTGTACACCATAATTTGTGTCATCATATCCGCTAACAAGCCAGTGAGATATCAGACTGCTTCACATATTATGCACAGTAGGGGTTATATTTGATGACATAACCTGGACATTCTGTGGATGTTTGTACAGTCCTACATGTGTGTAAGCATCAGTGTTACAGACAGCAGGTAGCAATACCTCTTAGAGGAGAACCGGCGCACTCAGGACAGCTACATATTTGTAGGAGGTTCAGGAACTACAGACAGAGTGTGAGTAGAGTTGTGTTATGCTTTGTATAGTACTGGCATTACAGGGTGTGTGTGTACATACAACATTACCTTGGAATGCAGTCTGTCTGCATAGCTCTCAACTGTGGGCCTGTCCTCTTGGTGGCCAGAGGTGTGTATATCATGTGTTGTCTGTCCACCACACAGGTCCTGTGTCAGATATTCCACTGGCAGTGTGCGTGTTGTGTGCTATCAGTACATGACCTACATATCAAGGTTTGCACATATGACATGCTGTGGGGGGATATTCCATAGTGGGCTGTGAGTATTTCACACTGCCATTGCTGCCATCAGTCCACTTATGTTGTATCCCCCACACATATGGTGGGGCTGGGGCCATATATGTGTGGGCATCACCTACACAATACATGTGTGCTCTTATGCACTCCAGAGGCCAGTGTATGTAACAGTGGTATATGGCCCTGTATTATTGAGTGTGGGGGGGAGCACCATAAATGACCTAGGCTGTTAAATATGTGGGGGTATCAGGAGTGAGCTCCCTTAAGGTATCTGGATGTAAAGTGCTGTATACTTCACCTATATTTATATCACTTACATATATTCGGTTACGGCAAGCCTACTGCCTCCTGCCAGACAGACTGTTATGTTTGTCAGTGTGCACGTGATGGTGTCAGTTATGCCTTATGTCACAGTTACAATGCATTTGGTCACATGATGTCTTTACCACCCACTGCTGTTGTACAGAGTGCAGATAGAGACTGCTGAACTATACACCTGCATTACATACTGTTGATCATTTGGTATCCTGTTGGCCAGTCTGTCCTCACTATTGTACACTTTTAAGGGCTTGTCCTGGACAGTGACAGTTTTGAACCTTTCCAGACTACTGTATTAGTATACCTGTTTCACGGCTGCATTCCTCTATTTATATGGATGTCAGTGTCTGAACAGCTATATGACATGGCATGTAGAACTGTAATAGTACACAATGAAAGGTATTCCATGTCTGCAAACCTGTGTGTGGTGTTTTCCATATGACCTCTCTGTGAGTATATGTTGCAGGCAACAATTGTCATTTGTATGGGTGGCCCATACAGTGTCCAGTTGTTCGGGAGTTAACTGTAGGCATAGTGGCTGTTCCATATTGTGTGCACCTTCTACATATGTATCTTACTGTACATATATCTGCATGTGTATGTGTAGTCACATGTATATCCATATATATGTACATTTGTGTATATATATATATATATATATATATATATATATATACATATGTATATATGTACATATGTATATATGTATCTGCATATCTGTGTCTGTGTATCTGTATCCTGGGGATGTTGATGGCTACCACATTTTACATTATCAATGGGAAGCAGACTGTACTGCATGATTTGTCAACAATACCAGCCTGACATCATACAGGTGGGATGTTGTACTGTTAACTTCTTGTGCCCATGTTGTGTCAGGTCCTGGTTATGGGATCTGCAGCACTTGGTAGTGTATTGTAGGGCGGATGTGTTTGGCTGTGAGGGGGATGCCTAGTTGTATAAGACATATAGTGTGTGAGGCATCTCAATCCCAGTAATGGTGCATGTGGACATATGTGTGTTTGTTAATCTGCCATTGCTCTCTACAGATATATGGCCATATATATGTATATATATATATATATATATATATATATATATATATATATATATATATATATATATATTTGCTGACATACATATATAAAACTATGTCTGTATATACCTACATAGATGTATATCTGCATACACATATGTAACTTGCTGTGTATATGTAGACATATAGGTGTAGACACATATATGTGTTGATGTAGGCATTAGCATGTATATATGTTCATATATAGTAATGTAATATATATATATATATATATATATATATATATATATGTATAATTGTCGTGGATGATGTCAGGCATGTGGTCAGTCAGGAATGCTGATACATTACAGTTGCAGACATCATGTTGTTCAGATTATGTGTATTACAACAGGTCACTGTTTAACTAGCAACGTTATACATGTATATGAACAATATGTCACATTTATCCCAGTTTGTACCTCACTTTTGTCACACTGTGTCCAGAATGTTTGCAATAAGAGGTTGATTGTTATGATATTAGTATAATTCCCCTTATGCAGATTGACTGTGCTGGATGATATATCTGAGAATACATGGGATGTATGTATACCTGACATTGTGTAGTGTTAATTCACTATGATTGTGGTATGCAGAGTCTTGGGTTTGGGCCGTGTAGTGGCTGTCAATTAAGTTGCAGGGTTGAACAAGGGTAGTGCAATACAGGGTTATTAAGGCACTTGTAAGCAGTTGTGAGTATGTTTGCGCGACGGTAAGCATTGCCAACTGCAGGTAACATCCAGTTACACCAGGTTAGCCTAGAGATTGCTTACTTTATGTACGCAGTGCTCACCGTCATGCAAACACAAACCTCTGGTTACATATGCCTACAGATAGTTTGCATCAGATTTGCTGAGCCTGTAAATGTAAACTTGCTTACTAGTGCTGACATATTCTTACAACAGCTATTGCTGCTTAACCTAACTACTGCTTTATGCATTATGATACTGACACCTCACATGTGCATTTGCTGCAGTACTCCTGTTTATATATATATATATATATATATATATATATATATATATATATATATATATATGTTATTCCGTGGGTTATGCAACATACATATTACCCATAACATGGTTTGCCATGGGAAATAAACCACACGAGCAGGATTACAGGAAAGAGCTTTATTCCGGTACCTCGGCCCACTGGCCTTCAAAGGAATAAAAAACATTTCACTAGAAACCACATATATACTAGTGCATAGTAATTAAACAATTACATAATTAAATAATTAAATAATTAATGAAGAGAATCAGCAGCAGGACATGAATTAAATGAACAAACACCATTTTAAATAACCACTAATAATATATAATATAAAATAACAATGTTACTAGATGTTTAAATTCACTTCCAAATTTAAGCCTCGAGGTTTTAAAGTATTATATTTCAGAATAAACCTACTCTCTAAATTTAATAGGCTTTGTAAAAAATTGCCTCCTGAATATACATTTGGTTTAGCCAAGGCGCAGAAAAATAATGATTCAACTGACCCATTATGCATCTTATAAAAATGATCAAATATTGGACTATCTGTTCTAGCATTGCGTACATCACCAATATGTTCTAGTACACGAATTTTGAGTTGACGTTTAGTCTGACCAATATAATATTTAGGCAAAGGACAATCACAACCTAATATATAGACAACACCACAAGAGCAGCAATTGAATCTATTTTTAGCAAAATATTTCACCCCATTAATATTGCTTCCTGATAGATTTCTAACTTTTAAACATATCTTACATTTGCCACATTGAAACATACCAGGTTCTTTAATAGAATCAGGTATAGAAATTGTACTAGATAAGTATGTAGGTTTCAGTATTTCTTTAAGATTTTGATATCTACCAAAAGAAAAGGAGACAGACCTTGGGAAGAGGTGCCCAAATTCTTCATTATTACATATAATCGGCCACAAAAACTTAACAATGTTACACAAAATCTCTGAAAATAAAGAAAACTTTGTAACAAAAAACATCCTATCATCTATATCCATTGCATTGTGATTAATGTTCATATCAGATCTATTTCTAGCATAATACTTTTTACTGCTATCAAATTTAGAACGATTCTTTCTAATAGAAGCTTCTGAGTAACCTCTCTCCAATAGTCTCTTACAAACAACATCAAATTCCAAACTTAAGAGACTATTGTCTGAAGTGTGTTCAAAAATTCGTTTGAACTCACCATAGGGAAGTGACTCTATCAAGTGCACAGGATGTGCACTTGATGCATGAAGAAAGTTATTAGAGGCCACCTCCTTCCTGTAAGGTTTGAATTGTACAAACCCTTGTTTATCCACATACAATAAAATATCCAGAAATATAACCTCGAGGCTTAAATTTGGAAGTGAATTTAAACATCTAGTAACATTGTTATTTTATATTATATATTATTAGTGGTTATTTAAAATGGTGTTTGTTCATTTAATTCATGTCCTGCTGCTGATTCTCTTCATTAATTATTTAATTATTTAATTATGTAATTGTTTAATTACTATGCACTAGTATATATGTGGTTTCTAGTGAAATGTTTTTTATTCCTTTGAAGGCCAGTGGGCCGAGGTACCGGAATAAAGCTCTTTCCTGTAATCCTGCTCGTGTGGTTTATTTCCCATGGTAAACTTTCTGTTTCCCATCCACTCATCAAGGTTTCTTTTGAAGAGTATTAGTGAGGAGCCCTGCCTAATGTAGATTGTAATCTTGTTCCAAAGCATGGGAAGTTGCTGAGACAGGAATCTATCCCTCCAGCACGTCCTACTTATTGTTGTGGTGAGGTTTAGATCCCTAGAGCGTGTGGCTCGAGGGGATAAGGTTTTATTTAGATGGAGCATGTCCATCAATTCTGGGTTGGACATGGCCTTGTATGTCAGGCAGAGATCACCTCTGAGTAGACGTTATGCAACCGAGTACAACTGGAGTTTCTTCAGTCGAGCTACATAGGCATCTGTTTGAGGCCATTGATCCTCTTGGTGAGGTACTTCTGTGGTCTTTCCAGCTGTTGCAGGTGTCATGTAAGGTACTTCCCAAAATGGGGCGTTGTACTCTAAGATGGGTCTGATGAGTGATGAGTAGAGGGGCACAATGACCTCTTTTGATCTGGATGCGAACCCTTTTGTGATTAGGTGGGCCACGTAGAAGGATTTTCTAACCACTTTGGCAATGTGATTATCAAAGGTGAGATTACTATCTACTTGGGTCCCCAGATCCCTTATTACATCTCCTGTATTTAGGGGACTGCCACCTATGTGGTAGTTTGTGGGTACTTTGTTTTTTCCAAAGGGGATGACTATGCACTTTTTGGCATTTAGCTTAAGGCCATGATTTTGACACCAGGTAACTGTCTCAGTAGGACCCTTTTGGAGGATGTCTGTGTCAGCTGGAGAGTTAATTATAGCCCTTAGTTTGCAGTTGTCTGTGAACTTGGTCAGCCATAGTCCTCCTGTGCTTGCCTTTACCTCTGAGAAGTATATGCCGAACAGGAGGGGTCCTAGGACTGAGCCCTGGGGAACACCACTTGTAACCAGTTTAGAGATGGACCTAGCTCTTGCAACTGTCACCATGTGGGTTCTGTCCTTTAGCCATTTAGCAACCCATCTTGTGACATAGGGGTTTATGTTCAGGCTGGTGAACTTGTCTATGATACCAGAATGGGGAATGCTGTCGAAGGCCTTAGCAAGGTCTAGGTAGGCTGTGTGTACCACCTTTCCCTTGTCTATATCCTTGGTAACTGTCTCAAAGAAGTCCACCAGGTTTAGGAGGCATCTAATCTCATCCATTTAACTCACAGCAATGAACTTCTGAAATGTAGCCTATACAGACCACTGTAACTTCAGCTAACCAGAAATACACTTTCTTTGGACTGTAAAGATGTGAACCTCACAGGCATAAACTCAGTTAGTTCTAAACCACAAATGGACCTTCAAATCCTTTCCATACTTAGGAATGGAGAGAAGGCAAATCTTTGGTGGACTCCAAGGTTCACGCTTTATTCATTTTATTAAAAGTCAAGAGGCAACTATAAATTCTCAAATTCAGATACAAATGGCACAAAGGTGTGGCCATGGGGCCTCAGTAAGTATCACCTCCCACAAGTCAGGATGAAGCACATAGTCACATGTCTCCTCCAGACCTCTAAAACACATATAGACCATAATTGTCAACTTCCACAACCTCTTCAATATCTTCTACAACTAGGACAGACTGTGCTCTGCTATTGAGTCACATATTTCACATAAACTGTAGTGTCCGCTTCCCAGCTCCCTCTTTTTGGCTTTCATAAGGAGACAAAATGTATGACTCCACTATAAATGAAATGCACTTTCCCCTCTCCCCTACTCTTTTAATATAGGAACCACCAACCAGATTTGACATCACAAAGGCATATTCTCCACCTTCCACACATCACAGAAAATGCACATTTAGTATGTTTAGCATGTCCTGTTAGATTTGCTTAATTTCCACTTTATTGACACCATGGAATTGTCCACTTAGTACAGTGGTCTCAATTACCATAATAGATTACATCCCGATAGTTGTTTCTGGTACTGCTTCCATAAAAGAATGCATGCCCAGCAGGTTCAGGCATTCATCAAGGGGTTTCTTCGAAATCCAGGCCTGTCTTCAGTAAAATTAAAAATTCTCCAGCATAAGTAAGAACAGTACAAATACCTTTCTACAACTTACTGAATGGTTTGTCAGAGTTTTTTTTGAAGCTACCACACTGACTTCTTATTTTTTGACACTAATCTGTCAAATCAGAAGACTCTCTTACAACTATCATTCTACAAAAACACATTTTTTAAAATTAATGTTTTTCTTCACTACTCGTGTTTACCAGCTAGCCCTACATTTACTACATCACCAAAGTACAACCATCGTCTGGCAACATATCTTGGCCACCCCTTCCAGTACTGAGGTCCTCTACAAGGTGCATTTATACAACATGTCACAGACTTCCCTATAAACAATGGAAAGGTTCTTCAGAAGTTGTTATTAAACTTGCATCATGCAGAAAAACCTTACAGGTATGTCCAAGATCGCCCTACATGATTTTAAAATTTCAAGAGTCTGTTCTAGCACTGTTCCAGCCAAATGATGCAACTCGCTGCAAAGTTGTCATTACTTGAGAGCACAGCATGTTTCTTGACCTGCATGCCCACAAGATGTGTTCCTCAGGTCTGGTAACACAACTGCAGTGCTACTTATGAGCCTTATGAGCCTCTGTTTTACTGAAGGTGCCCTGGCTTGTACCCTGCATACTTATGAACTGCTTCCCATTGGAACATTGTGCTCCTGAAGAAGTATCCAAGGCACAAACAGATATCCAGTAATTACTTAACAGTCATCCTCTGAGTGGACAGACAATGCTCCAAATCATGTCCCTGTTTTAATCTCTGTCATTTCTCTTTTCAGTGCATGTCACTTGTTATCATGTCATCACTTGTTATATATGTGTCATGTATTCTTGACATGTGTACGTACACTGTATGGGGTCCTGGGAACTTCTACACTTAATTACAATAAAACCTCACATCTGGACTTACTGCAGTACTCCAGTTCACATATGTCTGTTCTGTAGTCAGTTATGGCACACATGACTATATACTGGTGCCTTTCACAGGTTCAGTTTGGTTATACTATGAGGGCATGATTACTACTATCCTATTCTTCTGTACTTCTGTTATGGCTTGTTTGATAGCTACTAGGACTATGGTGTATAGGGTCCTGGGTTCGTGACCTGCATGCTGGGATGACAAAGGCCCGTTGGATACAGAGTGATTATGGCACTTTAAAGCAGTTGTAAGGCCTTAAGCCTACTTACTAGTGTGTACATATGTTACTATTGCTTATTTGTGCTTACATTTGCTTACTAGTGCCTTATTCCGTCTGACACTGATACAGCACATGTGCATTTCTTGCGGTACTCCAGTTTATATATATATATATATATATATATATATATATATATATATATATATGCTATTTAGTGGGTTTTGCAGCAAAAATATTGGTTATAACATGCTTTGCCATGTAAAATAGACTGTGCTACAGTGGGACTCGAACCGGGAATGCCTGCTCATTGGTTGGATGCTCTACCCACTACACTATTGCTGTTTTGCTTCATTTGCATATTTCTACCATAATGTAATACCCATGTTTCCTTCCTCCGGCCCCCGTGCTCCAGGTACACAGCATCCATTCATTCTCCAGTTGCTAGCCCAGCCATACCACATCCCACATTTCCCTTTCTGCACATGTCGGTACTCCTTCATTATACTGTCGCGACCCAAGCTTCTGCAGGCTCTTCATCTGTTTAGTCCACATACATATGAGCATTCCCTTGATACTCTTCCGATACTGGTGGAAACATCTATGTGACTCACAATTTTTGGTTCGTCCTGTTAGGGATGGACCTGTTGTTGTGTTAAGAGTAGACATAGCTGGTCTACACTGTTTCCCCCACTGGTAGCATCTTACCAGGGGTTTGAGAAGCAACAGTTTGCTCACACACCAGGCCAGCCTCATCTCTCGGTTCTGCGGAACCGATGTCCCAGGTATGACATTCTGTGCATGAAGCACACCCACACGCCCCCACGGCGTGCACCGTTTTTCATCATTCTCATCAGTATCATGCAAGACTACTGTTCCAACAGTATGACTGGACAGCACTGTTCTTTGATACACATAGACTGCTCAAAATACTGTGGTTGAGCAATGTGCACATGTTTGCTGGTATTAATTAACATACTTACATACATTTCCTATACTGTTGGATGACTGTGCTGGATGATATGTTTGTGATAACAGCAGCTGAATGTGTATCTGCCATGGCTTAGTGGTAACTCACTTAGACTATAGTGTGCAGGCTCAGGGGTTGCAACTTGGGAGTGCAAATTATTTTGTTAATGGGCACGACAAGAGTTGTTGGCTACAGAGTGCCAAGGCACTGTAGAGCAAGTGTAGGTGGGTATGCATTGGTTTGCGTGAGGCTCAACAATGCTTACCTTTGGTTATGGTGTCTTTCACTGAGTTGGCCTCTACATTGCTTAACCGATGTGGGCATTGCTTACTGCCGCCCAGTCAGGCTTAAACCCACTTGCTCCTGCATACCCCCGTGCTACTTCATGTATTTAGTTCACATTTGTTGACCGGGACAATCTGACTGTATGCTTCTCCATTGTCAGTGCTGGCCAGGGGAGTGGAGCTCCACAGTAAATGCCAGCTATACATTACACATACTACTGAGGTGTACACATTCATAGAGAGTAACAGACTTAACATAGCTACATCCCCCATTCTTCATGTTTAGTTTACGTTCACATGTCGGTATTATATATGCTTAGGTCAGGTTTACATGTCAGGTATGACTGTTGACAAAGGTCAGTTTAAGGTGAAGTTATATTCCAGTTTAACAGTTCTGGATAGGTTACACTCAGGTATTCAGGTTAGGTTTAGTTATTCCATACCTGTATGGTAGAGTAGAAGAGAAGAGTGAAGGGGTAGGTAGGTAGGTAGAGGGGGGGCATTGTCACTGTATAGTAGGCTGTTGGAATGATTGGTAGGGGAGCAATAGGGAAGGTCTGAAGGATGTTGGGATTTGTATGCGTGGCAGAACAGGAGGTGTCGGTTTCACTAGTTGATGTAGGGGTATAGAGTGTAAGTTGAGGGGGGGGGGTTCACCAGGTGGTGAACATGTGCTGATCCAAGTGTGCTTGGGGTGTTCCTTCATGTGTCATTTACATGTGTCGTGTGGGACAGCTGAGGTAATACATGTGGATAGGGGGTTCCAGATTCTGCCAATATAGCTGGGGAAGAGGGTGTCACCTACTTGTAACTGTGAACATTAATAGTAATGATAAAGGGGTTGATAGGTAAGTGGTGTTAACGAGGCACAAAGAGGGACA